>NC_088399.1:49751419-50066419 GCF_034236695.1 Oncorhynchus nerka | reverse complement strand
AAAGCAAGTCCTGTTGTAGCATACATCTTCCTTTGAATTTGAGAAAAGAAACAGCTGTATCTGTATCTGTTTTTTGTTGTTGCATTGGATGTGTCTCAATCCACCGCATCTGCCTATGTCACACTTCCACATCTGCGGTGAAAGGTGACAGAGCTAGAGCGATGTTTGTTAGACCACGAGACATCCCCCCAAAAAATTCTCACAAAATTATCTGTATTGTCTGATCCTTCAGGCCTGCAAAACCCCAGAATGGAAATATGCGATTCTCACAAAGACTATGGTGTTCTCCGTTCTGCTCTACGACCCCCACAAGCATCTTGGGACTTGTCTGAAGTCGGTACAGCCGATCTGCCAACTGTCTGTAGCGCCCAAACAGGTTGGGCTAAACAGTAATATCACCCCTCTGTAAAAATGTCAGTTGTTGTGTTCAAGGATGGCCACAGGCCTCACAAAACTCGTCTGAAGGTCCCCCGGTACCAGTAGAAAAAAATTTAATGGAGAATGTTTAGTGGTAAAATAATAAGGGGTAAAATACATATAAAACAATAAAATAAATGTTTCCTGGTTTTTCTTATTTCTCTCAGATATAGGACAGACACTTAAGAACAAACTTCCTTTTTCATTTTTGGGGGGAGTGGGCCCGGTTATTCAAAGGCCAAATAAATTGTTAAATCCCCCCCAAAATTTTTTAAAATTTAGCTAGGCAAGTAAGTTATTTCTTGATGCACCCATCCCGTTAGCGGGATCATTTTCGTCAACCACCGCTGAATTGCAGGGCGCCAAATTCAAATTAAATAATTACTAAAAATATTTAATTTTCATGAAATCACAAGTGCAATATAGCAAAACACAGTTTAGCTTGTTGTTAATCCACCTGGCGTGTCAGATTTCAATAAAGCTTTTCGGCGAAAGCTTCTGGTTGGGATATGTACGTACAGTCACTGTGGAGATGATGTCATCGATGCACTTATTGATGAAGCCGACGACTGAGGTGGTGTATTCCTCAATGACATTGGATGAATCCCGGAAAACATATTCCAGTCTGTGCTAGCAAAACAGTCCTGTAGTGTAGCATCCGCATCATATGACCACTTCCATATTAAGCGAGTCACTGGTACTTCCTGCTTTAGTTTTTGCTTGTATATATATATACTGAATATGCAGTTGAAGTCGGAAGTTTACATACACCTAGCCAAATACATTTAAACTCAGTTTTTCACAATTCCTGACATTTAATCCTAGTAAAATTTCCCCGTTTTAGGTCAGTTAGAATCGCCACTTTATTTTAAGATTGTGAAATGTCAGAATAATAGTAGAGAGAATGATTTATTTAAGCTTTTATTTCTTTCATCACATTCCCACTGGGTCAGAAGTTTACATACACTCCATTTGTATTTGGTAGCATTGCCTTTAAATTGTTTAACTTGGGTCAAACGTTTCGGGTAGCCTTCCACAAGCTTCCCACAATAAATTGGGTGTATTTTGGCCCATTCCTCCTGACAGAGCTGGTGTAACTGAGTCAGGTTTGTAGGCGTCCTTGCTCGCACACACTTTTTCAGTTCTGCCACAAATGTTCTAGAGGATTGAGGTCAGGGCTTTGTAATGGCCACTCCAGTACCTTGACTTCATTGTCCTAGGGGTCATTGTCCATTTGGAAGACCCATTTGCAACCAAGCTTTAACTTCCTGACTGATGTCTTGAGATGTTGCTTCAATATATCGACATAATTTTCCTGCCTCATGATGCCATCTATTTTGTGAAGTGCACCAGTCCCTCCTGCAGTAAAGCACCCCCACAACATGATGCTGCCACCCCTGTGCTTCGCGGTTGAAGCGTGTGTGTGTGTAAAATACTTTTTTGAATGTTGTACTGATTATGATAAGCTATTTGCCAGCTATGTGTGGCGCCATGTTTGTTGACATTATGCGATACATTTTGGGTGTCACGTAAACTGTCAGACCAAAGATGTTTTAATGAGGTGAAGGAATGGTTCACTCTTTCGCGTAAACCTCCGGAACTGAATGAAGGGAAGTGAATGATCGTAAACGACACACCCCCTTAAACATGCATACTGCAAACAGACCAAACTCATCTTGTCTCCTCTTTTTATCTTTGGTTGACTCGAAAAAACAAACATGGTGGCGCGCTCAAATTACCCATCTAGAGATTACTTTTGATTTTTAGGAAGTGTTTTACTCAATTATTTAGATCAACAGTGAGCTCATCCATGATGTGATGAATTGTAAATAGTTATTTCTATTAGCTAATTCACATTTTGGTTTCTGTCAGCCGAGATTTAATAAAAATATCACCACATGTGTTATGTCAATCTTTCCTCAGTTAGCACTAGGACTATGTAGCCTACATTTTCCAGTTTGGATGATTGTGTTATGCTGTTGCTACTTCTGTGAATGTCTGAACTTTGCATCCAAAAATAAACTGGTCACATTTAGGACATAACTTTGTAAGGACTGTGTTTGTACAAAATGTTTCTGTGAAAATAAAGTGTGGCCAGCTCAAACGCTGACACCGATTTGGGTGTACGCTTCAGGGACTACTGTAGAATGATTACATCCTTTTGTTGGTACGTGTAAATGGGTTAATGATGACGTTAGGGTCGTGCTTGGCCAAGTAGTTGTGGGTGAACAGGGAGTACAGGAGGGGACTAAGCACGTAACCCAGAGGCACCCAGAGGCACCCGTGTTGAGGATCAGCGTGGCAGATGTGTTGTTGCCTACCCTCTCCACGTGGGCGCGGCCCCTTAGGAAGTCAAGGATCCAGTTGCAGAGGGAGGTGTTTAGTCCCAGGGTCCTTAGCTTGGAGGGGACTATGGTGTTGAATGCTGAGCTGTAGTCAATGAACAGCATTCTCACTTAGGTGTTCCTTTGTTCCGGTGGGTGAAGGCAGTTTAGAGTGCAATAGAGATTGCGTCATCCTATTGGGAGTATGTTATACGTTTTAGATTGAAAAGCAGCCACTGATTTGACATACATATGTCCTAACATTCCCATTCACAATGGTTTTGCTTTGGATCCTGTTCTGTTTTTCGGTGTTTTTTTACATGACTAAATAAAGTCTGTCACTACCTTCAGACAAATTGTTCTCGGCGGGATGCTGACTGATTGTTAGTTGATTATACATCCCATGAAAATGAAAAGATAAACATCCATCCTAGTGCGCGAGTGTGTGTGTGCGTGCGTGTGTGCACGTGCGTGCGTGCGTGCGTGCGTGCGTGTGTGTGTGTGTGTGTCTGTGTGTGTGTGTGTGGGTGTGTGTGTGTGTGTGTGTGTGCGTGGAGGGGGCGAGACTTAATAGCAGTGCTTGCTGGGTATTTGTTTTTTTATCTACATGACGAGAAGGGAAATGAGGCTTCAAAGACGGATGTGCTACATGACAGGCCCCTGATAGGGAGGTAAGACACTGGCAACATTATCAATCAGATCACCAGGGATAGAACAAGATATCTGGGCGGCCGCTTGCATAGGGCCGACACACGCACGCACACATAAAAGGCCATCAGCGCCTTCACAAATGAGAGCTTTGCGTGTCAAACATGCTTCTGGAGACTATCAACACAACCGACATGGGCGAAGGAAGGGAGAAGGATTTTAAATGGTTTAGGGTTTCACCTGTCATAGCCAGACTGAGACAGATACACGTTATCACTCAGTCAGTACTTACCGGTGCATTAATGCATTATTATTGGAGTTGTTATCATAGTTTTGCATCTTGAAGGCACTCTCTTACCTTGTATTTACTAGGCATTTAATTAGATTCTCAAGTCAGTCTTTTTGATCTTGAAATCAGTCAACCAGCATAAAGCAATGGATGCATGACATTCCACTGGAAGCTCTATCATTTGATTAGACATCAGGGATGATTTGGCTCAGGTTTATTATCTATAATTCTGAGGCATAAACGGGCATGTAAGTGTTAAATGCAGAACAAGGCAGGACTACTTCAGAGAGGTTTTATGGCACCAGGTTTTTCAGAGGTCGGTTTTTCCTGTGACAAATGCAGTATCAAAGGCGTGTGTCCAAAGTCATTACCTTGCTCTGCTGTTCTGAAACGTTCCACAGCCCCCACTGATAATCCATTTGACTGCACTTGTGTGTGAGATTACCACAACAGAAAATCTCTGTTCTTGGAGGATTTGCACAGGAAATGAATCTGATGTTTCGCAAGTCACTCTCTAGCTTGGCTCTGCATTTGGTTTAGGCTATGCTGTTCAATGGAAGGCTTTAGAATTCTCTCAGCCTATAATGACATACAATGTGGGTTTTGTTTTGTCATTTAAAGCATCGAATGTAGAGGAACTTTGATGTGTTATCTGAATTCCTTCATCTTGAGAGGCATATCTGTTAACACTTTTCAATGGTAAATTTATGACTGCCTTCATATACGCATCACACCTGAAAATCACTCCATGAAAATGTGCAAACTAAAAGTTCTCTGGAGTTTTTAATGGCATGTCATTACATTCTGTTGGAGGCCAGCATTTCGAATAATAAGTTAAATTGAAATACTTTAAGCTTTGAATCGAGCATTGTTTTGTCTGTCAGTTCATAAACCATGTGCCTTGGAATCCGAACATTGAACATTTTCTCCCAGCTATTTTGGAAGCTGTATGGTGCAATTGTGAACATGTTGGTCCTCAAATGAAAGTGGCATATTTGTCTATTTATGCTAAATAAATTAGGCCAATTTTGTCTGTAATACAGGGCAGACTAACAAGTTCCTTGCTTTCTCCCCTTTTCACTTGCCTCCTGCATTTCTGCTGCAATCAGTTCGTTATAACTTTGAATAGAGCGAACATCACCATTCCTATTCATATATCATTATAAAGATAATACCATTATTATTTTTTTCAACAAAGGACGTTTATTCATCAAACAGTATATGAACCATAATATTTCTTGTAATATCTTGGCTTTTCAGGAGGATGAAATTGAAATTGTAACCAGCTTTGTATTGCTTGTTTTTAGAAAAGGTGATTCTTTGAACAAGTTTTTCTTTTCAATTAACAAAAAATTTGAGTTTGTAATCTGGATTAAAGGCAAAAAGGTGGATGAGTCATTGTTACAAATCTGCTGGAGAACCAGTATCACGGCTCAAGAAAAGACCCAGATGCAGACAGTTCGGATAACAGATGTTTATTATATAAACATGGGGCAGGCAAAGGACAGGTCAAGGGCAGGCAGGGGTCGGTAGTCCAGGACAGAGTCCGTAAGGTACAGAGGGGCAGGCAGGGGTCGGTAGTCCAGGACAGAGTCCGTAAGGTACAGAGGGGCAGGCAGGGGTCGGTAGTCCAGGACAGAGTCCGTAAGGTACAGAGGGGCAGGCAGGGGTCGGTAGTCCAGGACAGAGTCCGTAAGGTACAGAGGGGCAGGCAGGGGTCGGTAGTCCAGGACAGAGTCCGTAAGGTACAGAGGGAGACATAGGTCTCAAAATCGACAACATCCGGTGAAATTGCAGAGCTCCAAATTCAAAATATATTTTTTAAATATTAAACATGAATGAAAATACAAGTGTCTTACATGGTTCAAATGCTTAGAATCTTGGTAATCAAATTGCATTGTCAGATTGAGGACAGCGCCTGACATTAGCATATTTTCCAAACCAGCACAGGCACTTTATATCCCAAAAACGCTGTTTAGTTGGCGCCATTGAATTCAATAATCCACTCCTTCAACATGCATAGAAAGGATTCCAAAAAGTTGCCAGCAAAGTTCATCCAAATGAGTCAAACAAGGTTTTTATTAATCCTCAGGGTGTCTAATATCTAAATAAGCAGCTAAGAATTTCGGAGATGGGGAAAGGGCCGATAAAATGGGGGGAAAGTTTGCGGGACTCCACCCAGAGGGGCAGATCCTGAGTTGACAGCCATACCCTCTGCCCAAGACAATAATGGGGAGCCGGGGACCAGTGGCGGTCCGCCTGTCGTCGATACCTGGAGGTGGTCTTGAGAAGAGCCGCCAGGCTCTCTTCCAGGTATGGTGACAGCGGTGGATGAACATCTGGGCTGAGGGTAATTCTGACCTCCTCTTCTTGCGCCGGGAAGAGCGGGGGCTGATATCCCAGGGAACACTCAAAAGGCGAGAGACCAGTGGCTGAGCAGGGGAGGGTGTTTCGGGCATACTCTACACACACAAGTTGCTGGCTCCAGGTGGTGGGGTTGGTGGAGACCAGCCATTAAAGTATCATCTCCAGGTCTTGATTGGTTCGCTCCGACTGGCCGTTAGACTGGGGGGTGGAATCCACAGGACAGTCTGGCCGACGACCTAATGAGCGTGCAGAATGCCTTCCATAACGGGGTGAGAACTGAGTACCCCGGTCGGAGACCATGTCCACCGGAAGTCCATGGATCTGGAAGACGTGCTGCGCCATGAGCTGGGCCGTCTCCTTGGCTGAGGGTAGCTTGGGGAGAGGAATGAAATGGGCGGCTTTGGAAAACCGGCCCACTACTGTAAGGATAACGGTGACATCAGATGGGGGAAGACCAGTGATGAAGTCTAGGGATACATGTGACCAGGGACGGTGAGGGACAGGAAGTGGTTGAAGGAGGCCAGCCGGAGCTTGCCAAGGACTCTTTTTCTGCGCACAGAGCGTTCAGGAAGCGACAAATGCAGAAACGTCACTACTATGGTGGGCCACCAAAAGCATTGCCGCACAAAGGCCAGGGTCCAACGGGAACCCGGGTGGCAGGCAAGCCTGGAGGGGTGAGCCCACTCCAGGACCGGGGAGAGGACAGCGCCTGGAACAAACATCCGGTTACCAGGACCCCCCCCGGGGTTCGACTGGGAACGTTGCAGCTCATGGACCTGGTTCTCAATACCCCAGATGAGTACCAGACATGAGGTAGGAAGGATGGTCTCGAGGTCTGAGGGTGTAGCCGCGGGGATATAGCGGCATGAAAGCGCATCCGGCAAGACATTCTTGGATCCCTGGCGGTAGGAGAGGGAGAAGTTGAACCGGGTGAAAGCAGGGCCCACCAAGCTTTCCTGGAATTGAGACGCTTGGCGGTGCTGAGATATTCCAGGTTCTTGTGATCCGTCCACACAATGAAAGGATGTTCCGCCCCCTCCAACCAGTGCCTCCACACCTCCATCGCCATCTTCATCACAAGAAGCTCACGATTCCCCACATCATAGTTCCTCTCCGTGGCATTAAGATCACGGGAGAAGAAGGTGCAGGGATGCATCTTTAAGGGCAATGGCAGAACACTGGGACAGGACAGCCCCCACTCCGACATCCAAAGCATTGGCCTCCACCACAAACTGAAGGGATGGGTGGGGATGGACTAATATGGGAGCTGTGGTGAAGCAGTGCTTGAGGTCCAGGAACACTTGCTGGGGGCGACGTGAAGGGAACCTTGGGAGAGGTGAGTGCAGACAGAGGTGGAAAGCCAGGGTGCTTTAACCACGGAGAAAGCAGCGATAGAAATGGACAAACCCCAAAACTAAATGGCATAACCAGATATTCATAGTGTCCGCATTGAAGGCTGTCTTCCACCCATCCCCTTCCCCTATCCGCAGCATATCATAGCCTTTCCATAGGTCCAACTTGGAGAAAATGGTGGCCCCCTGGAGTGGCTTGAAGGCCGAGGCGATGAGCGATAGTGGGTAGCGTTTTTTAACCACAACGTCATTGAGGCCCCGGTAGTCGATGCATGGGCGCAGGGTTTTGTCCCTCTTCTCCACAAAGAAGAACCGGCGCCGTCGGGGGAGGAAGAAGGACGGAATCACCCAGCAGCCAGGGAGTCCTCGATGTAGGTCTCCATAGCCTTGGTTTCCGGACTCGACAGTTAATACAGTCATCCCCGGGGTGGTGTGGTGCCTGGGAGAAGATCAATCCCACAGTCATAGGGTCGATGCGCAGGAAGCGAAGTGGCCCTGACCTTACACTGTGGATCCCTGACACTCGCAGGTTGATGGGAGTGGTATTATGGGTGACCCATCCTATAGAGCATCCGTCCAGCGCTCTAACGTCCATGGGAATGGAGAGGGGGCTGAGTGGGGATGCACAGTTCTGACACCAGGGTAGTGGCCATAGTACTCTCATCAGCCCCAGAGTCGACGAGAACCCCATAGAGATTGACTGGTTCACCCATAGCAGGATGGCATGGAGAAGAAAAGTTCTCACTATGGCCCACCAGAGTACCCGCTCCTACCGGTGAGCCTGATATTTTAGTGGACAGGTAGAAAATAGTTCCGCAATACAGGCAACTCTTCATGTTAAGCCTGAGTGAACGTTTGTCTGGAGACAAACTAGCTCTGCCTGGTTGCATCGAGAAGGAAAAAATATGCAAACAAAATTGAAGTTAGGGGGACACTGAAAATAACCCAAGGAATACATAAAAAATGACCCAGCTGCAGAGTCAATCCTCCAACCCAATGTGTTGGGTTTATGTCACAACTGAACACACTGGGTTGGTTTAACCAAGCAACATAATTTACCCAGCAGTTAATTCAATTTACCCAGCAGTTGGGTCAAGAGCTCAACCCAAGGCGCTGGGTTGGAAGCACAACCCAAACATGCTGGGTTGTCAAATATGAATTGGATTATTTTTAACCCAGCATGTGTTTTACTAACAATAATAACAATAATAATACAATATAGATTGTTTTCAGTATCATAATTTTATTTTCTGATTGTTTCAGTGCATTCATTTAACAAGTTTTGGACAAAGAACTTCTACAGGGCCACCAGCTCCAAAGTTCACTCAAAAAGGCAATAGTTCTTAAGTGGGTTTGATTTACCTAATTCATTTTGTTAATTATCTTTTAAACTTCCATTGGTCAATCTAATGCTCAGTCATCACTTGGCTCATGTAAATAATTATGTAGTTGTCCCTTTAAACATCCTAAGGTCAACATCCCCATAGTATTCAAATTTCTCATGTACAGTACCAGTCAAAAGCTTGGACTCACATACTCATTCATGGGTTATTACTATGTTCAATAATAGTGAAGACATCTATAAAATAACACATATGGAATCATATAGTCACCAACAAATATATTTTAGATTCTTCAAAGTAGCCACCCTTTGCCTTGACAGCTTTGCATGCTCTTGGAATTCTCTCAACCAGCTTCACCTGGAATGCTTCCCACATATGCTGAGCACTTGGGGTGACAGGTAGCCTAGTGTTTAGAGTGTTGGGCCAGTAAACAAAAGGTTTCTGGAACAAATCCCTGAGCTGACAAGGTAAGAATTGGTTGTTCTGCCCCTGAATAAGGCAGTTAACCCACTGTTCCCCCAGTAGGCTGTCATTGTAAATAAGAATTTGTTCTTTAACTGACTTGACCAGTTAAATAAAGGTTAAATAAAAATGGGGAAAAAATGATTGGCCGCTTTTCCTTCACTCTGCGGTCCAACTCATCCAAAACCATCACAATTGGGTTGAGGTGATTGCACTCCATCACTCTCCTTCTTGGTCATATAGCCTTTACACAGCCTGGAAGTTTGTTTTGGGTCATTGTCCTGTTATAAAACAAATGATAGTCCCACTAAGCGCAAACCAGATGGGCTGGCATATTGCTGCAGAATGCTGTGATAGCCATGCTGGTTAAGTGTGCCTTGAATTCTAAATAAATCACTGACAGTGTCACCAGCAAAACACCATCACACCTTCTCCATGCTTCACGGTGGGAACCACACATGCAGACATCATCCGTTCACCTACTCTGCGTCTCACAAAGACACGGAGGTTGGAACCAAAAATCTCATATTTGGACTCGTAAAACCAAAGGACAGATTTCCACCTGTCTAATGTCCATTGCTCGTGTTTCTTGTCCCAAGCAAGTCTCTTCTTCTTATCGGTGTCCTTTATTAGTGTCCTTTGGTAGGCCGTCATTGTAAATAAGAATGTGTTCTTAACTGACTTGCCTAGTTAAATAAAGGTCAAATAAAAAAAATTAAAGTAGTGGTTTCTTTGCAGCAATTCAACCATCAAGGCCTGATTCATGCAATCTCCTCTGAACAGCTGATGTTGAGATGTGTCTGTTATTTGGACTGCAATCTGAGATGCAGTTAATTGCCGATTTCTGAGGCTGGTAACTGTAATGAACTTATCCTCTGCAGCATGTAAATGGGTCTTCCTCTGGGTCTTCCTTCCCTGTGGCAGTCCTCATGAGAGCCAATTTCATCATAGCGTCTGTTGGTTTTTGCGACTGCACTTGAAGAAACTTTTAAAGTTCTTGAAATGTTCCGTAATGACTTACCTTCATGTCTTAAAGTGATGATGAACTGTCGTTTCTCTTTGCTTATTTGAGCTGGTCTTGCCATAATATGGACTTGGTATTTTACAAAATAGGGCTATCTTCTCTATACCAACCCTACCTTGTCACAACACAACTGATTGGCTCAAACGCATTAAGAAGCAAAGAAATTCCACAAATGTACTTTTAACAGGGCACACCTGCTAATTGAAATGCATTCCCGGTGACTACCTCATGAAGCTGGTTGAGAGCATGCCAAGATTGTGCAAAGCTGTCATCAAGGCAAAGGGTGGCTACTTTGAAGAATCTCAAAAAGAAAATATATATTTTCATTTGTTAAAAAAAATGGGTTCCTACATGATTCTATATGTGTTATTTCGTAGTTGTATTATTATTCTACAATGTAGAAAATTGTAAAAAAAATAAAGGAAAACCCTTGAATGATTACCATAGGTGTGTCCAAACTTTTGACTGGTACTGTAAATGTTGTAGCTACTGTACACAAATATTAAACCATTTATTTGGGAAATATCCAGTCTTTACTCTTTTCTTCATTATCATGCTGATTTCAAGTTGTATTGGATTTATATATAGAAATGTTTTGAAATATTTAGACATTTAATACATGTTGTTTAGTATATTTACTACATTCAGCATGTATAGTTTTTTTCTCTGTGAAGTAAGTTGATTTAAAGTTGTGATTTGGTGTATGTAGATATATTTGAATGTTGTTTAATTAACACACAGTAACCAAAAAACAAAATGTTCGCCAGAAGTGTCCCAGTGTTGTTTGCCAGAAGTTCACAAGGTGCCGCAAATTTACTGCAACCAGTTTGCCACAAAACTGATTTGCGTGTGAAAATATGAGTTTGCCGCAAATTTGTGGTAAATTGGCCAAAGGTTTGCCACAACTGTTTGCCAGAAGCTAGTTTTTTCAGTAAGGGAGTTCGGAGCTGTCACATACAATTAAGTAACATAGCATAGTTGTTGGCCAGAGATCTTTTGGGATTTAAATGTCAAGAGACGAGGTAAGACTTGATAGTGACCACTGAGGCAATAATAGGAATTTGAGGTAAGATCCTGGAATTTCTTCTGAATGCTCAACAATGTGTGTCTGGTGTGTTGGTCTAGTGAACATACACACTGCATTGGTTGCACAGCCTATTGTTTCTTAGAAAGGCAATTTGTTATCCCAGCTACAGTTTGTTGTGTGTTGGCTGGTCTTGAATTGATCTTGGTCAAGGGAATGTAGGTAGCTGGCAGTGTTTGTGTTGTCGTACCGTAGCTACCCCAAGCTACACTTC
This sequence comes from Oncorhynchus nerka, assembly GCF_034236695.1. NCBI lineage: Eukaryota > Metazoa > Chordata > Actinopteri > Salmoniformes > Salmonidae > Oncorhynchus > Oncorhynchus nerka. The sequence continues at coordinate 50,054,895 of NC_088399.1, read as the reverse complement.
ATGAGTATGTGGACACCCCTTTAACTTAGTTATGCTTGTAAAATCTTAACACCCCACCACCAACCCCTTCCCTCATCTGCCAAAGCTGTCACCCCTGCTTTTTACAACAGTCCCTTAGCTGTGGAGTCAGCAAGCTAATCTAATCAAGCATGTGCAGTAGCAAGAACCTTCAGAGATATTTAATATTTTTTTTAATGTAATACTATCAGTGGTGAACTCCATTCTCCCATTCTGTTTCCAGGCCAACAGTTGCCAATCTTTACTTTTGGGTGCCTAGAGGGCTGCTTCCTTTTGAAAAAAGACACTATATATACAAAAGTATATGGACACCCCTTCAAATTAGTGGATTTGGCAATTTCAGCCACACCCGTTCCACCGTCAGAGGATACCACCTTTCCAACACGTCAGTTTGTCAAATTTCTTCCTTGCTAGAGTTGCCCTGGTCAACTGTAAGTGTTGTTATTGTGAAGTGGAAAGGGCCAACAACAGTTCAGACTTAAAGTGGTAGGCCACACAAGCTCACCGAATGGGACTGCCAAGTGTTGAAGCGCGTAGCACATAAAAATGGTCTGGCATCAGTTGCAATACACTACCGAGTTTCAAATTGCCTCTGGAAGCAACGTCAGCACAATAACTGTTTGTAGGAGAGCTTCATGAAATGGGTTTCCATGGCCGAGCAATTTGGATGAATTGGAACCCCTTCCCAGAAAGAGTGGAGGCTGTTATACCAGCAAAGGGGGGACTAACTCCATATTAATGAATGCCCGTGATTTTTGAATGAGATGTTCAACGAGCAGGTGACCACATACTTTTGGCTATGTATTATGGTTCGACAATGGAGTGGCTAGTTAGCTAGTGTGTATTGAGTAATGCAGAGTTACTAGCCTGGCAGTTTCACAAAGCTTTGTGTTGGTTTTGAATTTATCAAGCTAGCTTGGGAGGAATGGGAAGAGGGTCTGGCTGGTAAACATATATATCTATCTTTCTTTGTGGAAGAATGTGAGCTATATCGTCAACATTGAGTGCATGAATGCCCACACCACTGTTTGGGTATCAGTGCAAGCTAGCTAACAGGCATTAATAAGATGTGCGCTAGGTATATAGATGTGTGAAGTAGGTTAGCTGTTTCCCGGCTCTAGCTAGCTAGCTAGTGGCCGAAGTAAATCAGTTAGAAACTCCAAAACTGCGAGAGTCTCCAGTTATGCTACCGTTTTGACGCTATGACGTCTCTTCTTTCAAAGCCTGAGGGTCACGCACTTTTCACCAGAAAATGTCCAGGTATGTTAAAGCACAATACTCGGGGGTGTATGATCCCAGAAATCCTTGTTGACGCATAATCGGGATGTTATCTAATAATGTTATCTAATATGAAATACTAAACTGAAGATGTTTACTAAACAATATTGACTATACATATTGTATTTGTCTTCAATGTTTTGTGTGTTCATGTATGGTGTTTGTGTAAGAAACTGTACTGTTTTACTTTTATTAACACTAGGTTTCCTGTCAACGGGAGAGTTGTAAATCATACAGCGCCACGATCGCAGATTTTAGAGAAACAACAAATGTCGGTACATATAAGTGTGTTATATCGGCTGAAAGCTTAAATTATTGTTAATATAACTGCACTGTCCAATTTACAGTAACTATAACTGCAAAAAAACGCCATGCTATTGTTTGAGGAGAGCTCCTAACAACAAAACACTTTTTCACCGCGATAGGTTTGATAAATTCACCTCTGAAGGTGAAATATGTACTTACATTCTGAAATCGTGTTCTGATTTATCATCCAAAGGGTCCCGGAGATAACATGAAGCATTGTTTTGTTAGATAAAATAATATATATATATCATGCATGATCGATTTTGTATTTCCCCTCGTTCAATTTGCAAAGGAAAGAATCTGTCAAAATTGAACCCTAAATGTTGTTTCAACCAGTCAAATCACATTTGTATGTATTCCTTAGATGTCCTAGAACGTAACCAGACTTCACCGTAGTATTTCTTATATCCTATCGGACACCAAATTTGTTCAGAGAGCGATGCCTTCATGGCACGCCGATGACGCGGGCGGTCTTCACTTGAACGACTCTAACTTTGTCAAATAAGCACCAAACGGGGTCAAACAAAGCTAGCTAGATAGCCAATGATCTGGGCTTTATGGGAGTATCCATGTATCTGTGCGACAGCATGTCTTTTCCTTTTGGACAAAAACTATAAGAATATTCAGAGTTATGAAAACTGGTTGTTTGCAGATGTTGAACTTATAATATGGCTACTAATACTGGAAAAGCTAAATAAAAGTCCACGTATACAGATTTGACGATATTCTTGCAGAAAAATGTAAAAAATGTCTAGTTTTTTTTTTCTACGTATTTGCTTTTTCCAGATCTATTGTGTTGTATTCTCCTACATTCAAGTCACAATTCCATAAACTTCAAAGTGTTTCCATTCAAATTGTACCAATAATATGCATATCCTTGCTTCAGGGCCTGAGATACAGGCAGTTAGATTTAGGTATGTCATTTTTTTTTTTTAAAGGGGCTAACCCTAAGAAGAATTATCTAATATAAAATACTAAAACGTAGATGTTTACTAAAAGATATTGACTATACATATTGTATTTGCCTTCAATGTGTTATGTGTTTGTGTAAGAAGTTGTACTGTTTTACTTTTATTAACACTAGGCATCCCGTCAACGAGAGAGTTGTAAATCATACAGCGCCTTGTGTCACGATCGCAGATTTTGTAGAAACAACAAATGTCGGTACATACTGTACCCTTTTACTTTTATTAACACTTGAAATGGAAAGAAAAATACTATAAAAACCATTGCATCATCAACAACATTCTGTTTATGGTTTATGCTCTGCAGTAGGTACACTCTGTAAAAATACATTATTCAAGACAATACAAGACATATTTCGTAATAACTTTTTTAGAGGGCCTAGTTTGACCGTAACGGTGGCCTCAATCTCTTGGTTTGGTAACATTATGTTGGCTGGCAAAGTGATGTGTATATGCTATTACAGGACAATCCAGCCAGAGTGGAGATAAGCACCCGCAACCTGCAATCAGAATCACAGGAGGTTGGTGGCACCTTAATTGGGGAGGACGGACTCGTGGTAATGGCTAGAGTGGAATTAGTGGAATTGTATCAAATACATTAAACACTCTTGAGCATGATAATGCACAGCCCCATGTCGCAAAGATCTGTACACAATTACAGGAAGCTGAAAATGTGCCCAGTTCTTCCATGGCCTGCGTACTCACCAGACATGCCATCCATTGAGCATGTTTGGGATGCTCTGGATTGACATGTACGACAGCGTGTTCCAGTTCCCGCCATTATCCAGCAACTTCACACAGCCATTGATGAGGAGTGGGACAACATTCCACAATCAACCGCCTGTTTAACTCTATTTATTTTGGGGATTTTTTTTATTTAACCTTTGTTTAACTAGACAAGTCAGTTAAGAACAAATTATAATTTACAATGACAGACTACCCCAGCCAAACCCTAACCTGGACAACGCTGGGCCAATTGTGTGCCGCCCTATGGGACTTCCAATCAAGGCCGGTTATGATACAGCCTGGAATCGAACCAGGGTCTGTAGTGACGCCTCTAGCACTGAAACGCAGTGCCTTAGACCGCTGCGTCACTTGGGATCCACTGTATGCGAAGGGGCTGTGTCGCACTGCATGTGGAAAATGTTGGTCACACCAGATACTGACTGTTTTTCTGATCCACTCTCCTACCTTTTGTTTTTATACAGATGCATATCTGTATTCCCAGTCATGTGAAATCCATAGAATACGGCCTAATGAATTTTTCAATTGACAGATTTTATTATATGAACTGCAACTCAGTAAAATCTTTAATTGTTTTAATGTTCTATATTATGTAATGTTTTGTGTGGACAAAAGGAAGAGTAAGTGCTGCTTTCGCAACAGCTAATGGAGATCCTAAGAAAATACCAAATAGTCATATAAGTTTACACTGAAAGTGTTTTTCCGACCAGAAAATGTATTTAAAAAACACTGTTTGGACTTATGCATCGAGCACAGCAACAGCGAAATTGCATTTTGGTACACAAGAAGTACATTACACAGTTGTTTGCCTTGCAGCAGCATTGTGTAGCAGAGGCAGTTGGAGTGCGTTCTGTGTGATGCATACGTTAGATTTATCGAATGTATGCATCAAACTGTATGCGTGAATGGCTTGACAGAAATGGTAGCAGAAGGAGAATGTTGAAGTTTTGTTATACACATATCCAGATGATGCTGGATGCCTGAAAAGCTGCAAAATTCTGGATCGGTACAAATCAGCTGGGCTAGACAATCTGGACCGTCTCTTTCTAAAATTATCCGCTGCCATTGTTGCAACCCCTATTACCAGTCTGTTCAACCTCTCTTTCGTATCTTCCGAGATCCCCATCTTCAAAGGGGGTGACACTCTAGACCCAAACTATTATAGACCTATATCCATCCTGCCCTGCCTTTCTAAAGTCTTCGAAAGCCAAGTTAATAAACAGATCACTGAACATTTTGAATCCCACCGTACCTTCTCCGCTGTGCAATCCGGTTTCCGAGCTGATCATGGGTGCACCTCAGCCACGCTCAAGGTACTAAACAATATCATAACCGCCATCGATAAAAGACAGTACTGTGCAGCCGACCTGGCCAAGGCTTTCGACTCTGTCAATCACCTTATTCTTATCGGCAGACTCAATAGCCTTGGTTTCTCAAATGACTGCCACGCCTTGTTCACCAACTACTTCGCAGACAGAGTTCAGTGTGTCAAATCGGCGTCTCTATGGGGGTGCCACAGGGTTCAATTTTAGGGCCGACTCTTTTCTCTGTATACATCAACGATGTCGCTCTTGCTGCGGGTGATTCCCTGATCCACCTCTACGCAGACGACACCATTCTGTATACATCTGGCCCTTCTTTGGACACTGTGTTAACTAACCTCCAGAGTTTCAATGCCATACAACACTCCTTCCGTGGCTACCTCCAACTACTCTTAAATACTAGTAAAACCAAATGCATGCTTTTCAACAGTTCGCTGCCCGCACCCGCCCGCACGACTAGCATCACTACTCTGAACAGAATATGTGGACAACTACAAATACCTAGGTGTCTGGCTAGACTGTAAACTCTCCTTCCAGACTCATATTAAACATCTCCAATCCAAAATCAAAGCTAGAATTGGCTTTTTATTCCGCAACAAAGACTCCTTCACTCACGCCGCCAAACTTACCCAAGTAAAACTGACTATCCTACCGATCCTCGACTTCGGCGTTGTCATCTACAAAATAGCTTCCAATACTCTACTCAGCAAACTCTATCACAGTGCCATCCGTTCTGTTACCAAAACCCCTTATACCACCCACCACTGCGACCTGTATGCTCTAGTCGGCTGGCCCTCGCTACATATTCGTCGCCAGACCCACTGGCTCAATGTCATCTATAAGTCTATGCTAGGTAAAGCTCTGCCTTATCTCAGCTCACTGGTCACGATAACAACACCCACCCATAGCACGTGCTCCAGCAGGTATATCTCACTGGTCACCCCCAAAGCCAACACCTCCTTTGGCCACCTTTCCTTCCAGTTCTCTGCTGCCAATGACTGGAACGAATTGCAAAAATCTCTGAAGCTGGAGACTTACATTTCCCTCACTAAATTTAAACATCAGCTTTCTGAGCAGTTAACCAATCGCTGCAGCTGTACATAGTCCATCTGTAAATAGCCCACTCAATCTACCTACTATCTACCCATAGTTTTTATTTACTTTTCTGCTCTTTTGCACACCAGTTTCACTACTTGCACATCATCATCTGCTCATCTATCACTCCAGTGTTAATCTGCTAAATTGTAATTACTTTGCTACTACGGCCTATTTATTGCCTTACCTCTTCACGCCATTTGCACACACTGTATATAGACTTTTCCTTTTTCTATTAGGTTATTGACTGTAAGCTTGTTTATTCCATGTGTAACTCTGTGTTGTTGTTTGTGTCGCACTGCTTTGCTTTATCTTGGCCAGGTCGCAGTTGTAAATGAGAACTTGTTCTCAACTAGCCTACCTGGTTAAATAAAGGTGAAATAAAAAATAAAAAAATGCTGCATACCATTTCGCGCAATGCCGCTGTCGGTGTAATTGAGGCGTTAGGCGACCAGAAAAAAAACACATAGGTGGCCCGCCCAAGGCTTTCAATGGCAGAAAAATCCCCGGATTACTATTATTACTGTGAAGTTTTCTAATATAAAATACTAAAGATGAGACGTTCACTTAAGCAACCTATGCAACAACAACTTTCCCTTTAAGATTCTTTGCTCTGCATTAGGTAGATAGTCTAACCACTGCAAGTGGTATCATTATGACATAGTCTGACTTGTTCTGACTAACATCTCATCCAATCTCAGCAGCAAGACATCGCTTTAATCATCAAACGCTCATCTAACATGCATTTTGTTTTGGGGCAAAGAAAGTGCCTTTGTGTGCACTCTCTATCTACTGTCTAGGCTACAGTGCCAATGGCCCAAACAGGATGTTTATTGTAAAAATGCTGTTTCTACAAAATAACTTATTTGCTGCTAAATGTAAAAGATCAGCAGTACTAGAAGTGGACTTCCATAGAGGGGTTTGATGTGTGGTTTCAGAGCTGTCACTGTGACTTAAATGGATTGGGACTCACAGACCAGACCTGGGTTCAATTACTATTTGAAAACGGTATCTGTCTTGACCTAGATTTTCTGGCGCAATGGAACCAATAGAATATTCATAAAAGTGCAATACCTATCTAGCACTCCAGGTAGACTGAAGCAAACACTAAACGTATTTGAAATATTTCAAACACTACTTAAACCTAGACCTGTCCTGCAGTCCAGGCCAGAGATCCTTGGCAAAGGCATTGGGGATATTTATGATTTCTGTCTATGCAGTCGAAGATGAGAGTGATGAAAAATGAGATGGAGATATTAACCTTTGGAGAATAGTGATAAGTTCCAGAAAAAAAAGACTACATTTTGATGGATGATAGCATTTCAAAGAAGCATCACTATACACAAATCTTCAGGTGCACACAGACAGACGCCCACACACACGGTCTAAAAAGCTATGCAAAATGTTTGGCTATTGATATATTCAAATGTCAAAAAAATATTTGTATAAAAGGCAAGTATTAACCCAGAAGATTGTTTGTTGGTCTTTCTTAGAAAATACTATTGATGTACATGAAAGTTGAAGGTTTGTCTAATAATGGAAAGAAAGGATTAGCTTTTATTTTGGCTAGAGATATTGACTAAGTCCTCCAAACTCTGCCAATTTTTAAGTGGATATGAAAGGCTTAGTGTAAGTGATTGCGTTCTCTCTCTGGCTGTGACTATGAGTGAGAACTGAAGCTAACTTGAAGCTGTCATGCGAAGGAAAACATACAAGCAGGACTTGACAAAAGTGAAGTGTGTGTGTGTGTGTGTGTGTGTGTGTGTGTGTGTGTGTGTGTGTGTGTGTGTGTGTGTGTGTGTGTGTGTGTGTGTGTGTGTGTGTGAGAGAGAGATACTGTACATGGCTCATAGAGGTCGGCAAGTCATAAGCTAATAAGCTAGTTATCAGTCAGAAGGGGCTCCTCTGTTTTTCCTATGCCATGGGTATTGTCTTTATTCTTTATTGGCAAATGAGTGAAGATGTGGAATGGGCTGTGTGATCAATGTGTTAAAGCCAGCTTCTGTTTAACTGTAATTTATAAATAATAATATAATAATAATATATAATAATTTATAAATAGATTAACTTCAATAATAAAACATAAAGACTTCCCGCCCAGCTTTCTGGAATTTTGAATTGTGATTGGCTGAGAAGCTTTGAGCTGTTACTACTGTTAGAGAATAGGGAATAGGTTAGGGAATAGGTTCATTTTTTTGGGACTGTTTTTGGCTATGGCTTTGGTAGCTTTTGTTAGTGCTGCTTGCAGGATTACATTTCCCAGTTTAGAGTATTTGGTATTTTATTAGGTGGCATGTCTGGTGGGATAAGTGTGTGTGTCAGAGCTGTGTGTAAGTTGACTATGCAAACAATTTGGGAATTTCAACACATTAATGTTTCTTATAAACAGAAGAAGTGATGCAGTCAGTCTCTCCTCAACTGTTAGCCAAGAGAGACTGGCATGCATAGTATTAATATTAGCCCTCTGATTACAAATAAGAGCAAAATGTGCCGCTCTGTTCTGGGCCAGCTGCAGCTTAACTAGGTCTTTCCTTGCAGCACTGGACCACATGACTGGACAATAATCACAATTAGACAAAACTAGAGCCTGCAGAACTTGTTTTTTGGAGTGTGGTGTCAAAAAAGCAGAGCATCTCTTTATTATGGCTAGACTGCTCCCCATCTTTGCAACAGAGTGTAGAGGACTCTGTGGCACATGCATTTGTGTTAGCCCTAGGCTAGGGGCTAACTGTGGCTATGGTTTGTAGCTTTTGTGCATTGCTTGCTGGTTTGGTTTTTGCCTGTTTAGAGTGGTTATCTCTGGGGCTTGTGCGTGTATTGGTTGGTTAGCGGTGAGCTAGTGGCTAAATGGGACTTTCGTCAGTCGATTTATTGGTTTTGATTTTAACTATGGGGGCGCATGAGACAGAAGTGCTTTGTGCTGAGGTAGAGGATAGTTGGGGTTTTCTCAAGCCAATGAAGGATCAGTTAGGTCAGCTGGCAAAAATGCTGGAGGTTGAATTAGCAAAGGAGTTGAACCAGATAGATTTTGCAGTGCTGTTATTCCGGTTCTGGTGCGACGATGGCATTGCGCTGTGTGCTGCTGTACTACCTTAGTGTAGCCTTTAGGTCTGTCAATAGCAAGCCTAATAATAAGACAGTAACCCCTCCATGTCATAGACATTAAAACCAGTAGTTAGTGACAGCACTCCCGATGGTGCATGAAGCTGGAAGTATTTGAATTTATAATGCTAAATGGGGCTGAATGTCACCTAAAAATTGCTAAAGATTGTGGTGAAAGTGGCCATAACTAGCATGGTCAATATATCGTCTATGGCATGGGGGTGCGAGCCTCCTCGTAGCCTGCCGGCTCCGGTTTGTTCTGTGTCAGCATGTGGTCCTGTGTGATGACAAATGTAGTAGTCAGAATGGATCACTATTTAATTAAATATCTAGTATTGTAGTAAACTTTCAAATAAAATAATTGAATTAGATCATAATAAAAAGATTTTAGAGCCCAAAACTGCCATCTAATTTTTTTTTTTAACATTCTGGTGATCCAATTTACAGACCAGGTTGCTACGGAGTAGCCGAACAAGCAGAGCTTGTGAGTTCACGCTCCAGACCAGAAAACTGTGGGACTGCTCTAAGTGGTCTTGGGACATAGTGCTTCTCAGTCTGTTCTTTTCACCTGTTCTCCCTGTCCCTGTTGTGTTCAACCTTAACACAGGCATATCATCTTCAGGCTGACTTATTTGGGAACAAGAAGCCTCTTCCTAGCTATCGTTATTGGCAGTAGTGGAAAAAGTACCCAATTGTCATACTTGAGTAAAAGTTAAGATACCTTAATAGAAAATGACTCAAGTAAAAGTCAAAGTCACCCAGTAAAATACTACTTGAGTAAAAGTCTAAAAGCATTTGGTTTTAAATATACTTAAGTATCAAAAGTAAATGTAATTACAAAAATGTACTTAAGTATCAAAAGTAAAAGTATGAATCATTTCTAATTACTTATATTAAGCAAACTAGTAGGCATAATTGTTGTGTTTTTATTTATTTACAGATAGCCAGGGGCACACTACAAAACTCAGACATCCTTTACAAACAAAGCATTTGTGTTTGGTGATTACGCCAGATCAGAGGCAGTAGGGATAACCAGGGATGTCTTCTTGATAAGTGTGGGAATTGGATGTAGTGAAGTAAAAGTAAAAGTTGTCAAAAATATTAAAGTAAAGTACAGATACCCCAAAAAACTACTTAAGTAGTACTTTAAAGTATTGGCGGCAGCCAGCTTAGGTCTACGGAACATGTCTGTTGCACGTGGCAGCATCTGCCTTGAAAGACCATTGTCATTTCTCTCAATTTCTTCGCACCACCTTTTCTTTTTCTATCCATTATGGCACCACGAGGCTACTCAGAACAGCTATTTCGAAAACATGTGCAAGACACGGAAGACGGAACAAATACAACAAAAAAACGATCCCGTTCTACAGAAATGCTGTAAAGAATCTAAAAGCACTTTAAAGTAAACACAAGAAAAATACAACAATTGAGAATACAACTTCATTCTTGAGATGGAAGGTCATTAGAGGGTGGGAAAGTTCATGGCTTGAGTGGCCATCGGAGAAAGTTGGTCAAAGGTAGAGAGCAAGCAAAGATGGTCTCTGGAGCAAATCCAGGGGCAGGCAGACAGCACAGTGTCATCAAGGTGTCTCGTCGTCCTTGCCGTCTGTGTGGCTACTCCATAGTAGGACTCGGATGAAGTTTGCGCTCAGTCACTGCAGTTCATGCACTCCGTAATAGGTGTAGCTAGCTAGCTAACACTTCACTACTACCAAAATGAAGGACACACTTGGGTGAAGCTACGGTAGTCACATGACGCCAGAAAGAACGCCACATTTCAACATTTCCTTGTAACGATCTTCTTCATCTGAGGAGGAGTATGAAAGATCGGACCAAAACGCAGCGCGGTAAGTGTCCATTTTAATGAAGTATAACTGAACACTGAATACAAAATAACCAAAAGAAACACCAGAATGAAAATCGAAACAATTCTGTATGGTGAAACACAGACACAGAAAACACCTACCCACAACCCATAGTGGGAAAACAGGCTGCCTAAGTATGGTTCGCAATCAGAGACAATGATTGACAGCTACCTCTGATTGGGAACCATACCAGGCCAAACACATAGAAATCTAACACACAGAACAAAACAGAATGCCCACCCAAACTCACGCCCTGACCAAACTAAAATAGAGACATAAAAAAGGAACTAAGGTCAGGACGTGACAGTCCTGCTTTTGGGCTTCTCTCCATCCTCAACCTCTGGAAACATGGTTGGCTTTTGAATTAAAACAATTGCCAGCTAGCAATCTAACATTAGCTAGCTAGCCAACAAATGACTTACCAACTTCAGTCTTGGAACTCTGTGGTGGAATCTAATTATATTAGCTATATTCATTGTTCGTTCTTAAAACAAAAGGTTTGCAGGGGAACAATTCCATAAAAAATGTACTAATTATACAAATATTTACAAAATGTACCATGGCAACTTCGCGATGGCCAGTCCCCGCTCCTTGTTAGCAGTCAGGAGGGAGAATACTGAAATGGCACTTTGGAAACAGCAGATGAGTGAAGGGCTGCATACAGGGGAGAAAGTTTGTGTTGTCAGTTGGTCAGACAGTCTTGTCACTAAATCAGTTTCCACCAGTGATTGAAGTGATGAGCTAGTTTCCCCAAGTGATCAGCTTTGTGTAACCCAGTGAAAAGTCAGGTATGTCAGGAGGCAGAGTCTTTCAAGGAGAGTTTTGAGGTATCCTCAGTATGTGAAGTTACTCAGGTTCAGAAGAGTGCTGATGACAAACCAGATAGGGAGGAGGATGATTTGTGTGGGGAATTGGAGAAAACATGAATTGCCAAAATAGACAGTGGTTCTCAGGAATGTAATTTTTGTGTGCGTCTAGCTGAAACCTTCCGGGCAGAGATATGTGGTGTAGATATGTTCTGTAGGTTGAGGATGAGGTTGATTTATTTCTCAATTTAGGGGAGACGTTCTTTGTGTAGTGACACTGAGCAACTTTGTTCTTTTATTGGTCTGAGAAATGATTTGGTTCCCCCGAGTGATCTGTTGGATTCAAAGGTTGTCAGTGATTCTTTGGTTCCTTTAACTGACACGTTCTTTGCCAAACGTAGGAGGTTGTGGTTACTCAGCAGGATGACAATGAGGTTGTTTGGGTGTCAGGTGTTGATTTAGCTGACATGTTTCTCACTGAGCTATGGCAGGGAGGAGATTCTTCCCAGTCATGTTGTAAGGTTAGTGAGGATTCACTGGAGGATCCTGATCTGGGGTCTGCGGGGTGACATAGCTGTGTCTTGTGATGAGAAACAGGAGTTTGAAGAAGTGAGTTAGGTGGAAAATCCAGATTCAGCGGTGTTGTCACTTCCTGTTGAGGAGCAGTTGACAGTTCCTACAGCATGTATATATGTATCCTGTTAAGGTGGAGGAAAGTGAGGAAGATACGGCTAGGGCTCAGGGCTGTAGAAAAGAGGGGTTTGGGAATGTGGATGGTGTTCCTAGTGAGGTTGCTGAAGTTGTGGTCGAGGTTCACTCGCCCCTGGTGGTGGTTGCTCTAATTCTCGCTGGCTACATATCAAATTGAGCTTGCTACTTGTGGGCCAAGTGATTGGAGTTAGTCTCTCAGTTTAGAACCAGACGCTGTTACAGGTTGTCCCTTGATTTGTTCAAGTCAGCTACTTTTGGCAGGGAAAAAATTGCAGTTTTTGACTAGTTTCCAGTTATGAGACTGGCTTTAGGGTTTCTGTTGTTAGGTTGTGTAAGTGCAGCGCTAATGTTTATAGTGCTCATATTCTGGCTGTTCAGTTAAGGAAGTTCTTTGGAAAAGAAAGTAAAAGAAAATTCAGGAAATTAGATATGGGTGACTATGTGACATTTGTTTTTTTTTATTGTTGGGGGAGGTGTTAGAGAATAGGTAAGGTAGTTTAGACTGCACACTACAGCTCTACCACTTCCACACTCCATTATCCCAGGGGGCAGTGGCAACCTTGTCCAGATGCTTAACCTGGTTGATAAGCACATCAGGTGCTGCCAATTAAGGGGATCTTCAGTCAGTGTCCCAGCTGGCAAGCTGTGAGGCTGCTGGTTCGTTTGGTGGCCATGAGGCCTTTCATTTGTTTTTGAGTATTTACACTGAACAAATATATTTAATGCAACATGCAAGTGTTGGTCCCTTGTTTCATGAGCTGAAATAGCAGAAACCGTCTCAGAGAAGCTCATTCGTGTGCTCATCGTCCTCAACAGCGTCTTGACCTGACTGCAGTTCGGCATCGTAACCGACTTCAGTGGAAAAATGCTGAGCTTCGATGGCCACTTGCATGCTGGAGAAGTGTGCTCTTCATGATTGAATCCCGGTTTGAACTGTACCGCGCAGATGGCAGACAGTGTGTATGGTGTCTAATGGGTGAGCGGTTTGCTGATGTCAACGTTGTGAACAGAGTGCCCAATGGTGGTGTTGGGGTTATGGTATGGGCATCATTAAGCTACGGACAATGAACACAATTACATTTTTTTTATGGAAATTCCAATGCACAGAGATACCGTGACATGATCCCGGGGCCCATTGTCATGCCATTCATCCGCCACCATCACCTCATGTTTCAGCGTGACATAGCAGGGCCCCATGTCGCAGAGGATCTGTACCCAATTCCTGGAAGCTGAAAATGTCCCAATTCTTCCATGGCCTGGATACAGACATGTCACCCATTGAGCATGTTTTTGATGCTCTGGATTGACATGTATGACAGCGTGTATGAACTGTAACTCAGTCAAATCTTTGAAATTGTTGCATGTTGCATTTACATTTTGGTTCAGTGTAGTTTGGAGATGCCTTTGGCATTTTACATTTTTCACATATTTATGTTTCGTCAGAATCTGAGCAAATAATCATGGACTGGCTGACAAAGAGGTCAAGAGAGACAGAGCTGACCCTGACCAAGGTATGGCTGCTGTATTTCTGGGCACATGTGCATCCAACACAGCCCTCAAACGGCGATTTCTCACATGAATGCACGCATTCATTCAGGTTACTGACCACATAACAAGGTCTGACACTACATTGTCATGGCTAGCTGTAATGTTCACACTTGTTTGAATGTTGCTTTGTCTCCAATGGACAATGCAATAGAGAAGGACATGACAGTAGATTATCAGTATGGTTGTCAAACGGAAACTGAACAATCAGTAATTCTTACAGTATTCCTGTAAACACTTTTGGTGACCTTTTATTGCACTGATTTTGGAGGCAGTGGCAGAGCTCCAGCCCCCTATAATATTACATTCTCTAGTTTGGTGTCTGCTGAGATTGGCTATATTGAATTGAATCGCCACCCTGATGTACTAGCTACTTTCTGAGATGTAACCTGTGTGAGACATTATTCTGGAGCAGAACACGGACAGCATTCTGAAACATTGGTGTTGGATTGTTGGAACATGTTCAGCCGAGCGATTTGAAAGAACATTACAAAATGTTACAGTGAAACATCAAACATCTATTATTTGTAATGATTACTGTGGCATTAGTTTGCGGCAACGATCAAACAGCAAATGACTTTGCTATTCTGATAACATGTAATCGCAACCCTGCATGGCCACATGATTATTGGCCGTGTCCAGTCTAGACCCGAAACAGACACTACCTTTTGCTGCACACTACATTCCAAGACTGTTTGCTAACGTTAGCGAATGATTGCGGCTAACACAACTATTTCCCTTGTTGAACGCAACCCCGGGGTTCGAATTGTACACGGTGGGTGGTTCTGCGGAAACTACGATTCTATTTTTGTTGTGTCTGTCATGTCCTCCAGTCTGCAGTCTGGAGCCGCAGCGTTGGAGTTGGAAGCCATCAGGGTGAAACTCTCACCTCCTACGGGACTCATTAGCCTAGCTGTCCATTTATTTTTCCCCAGATCAGTCTGAAACCTTTGTGGGAAACACAGATAGGTTATTCAAATATCTGCTCAGCCGACTGCATGAGAGAAATGCTAAATGGATTGCTAAGGACTTTAGATATTGCGAAATCGACAATGATAGCCTATCTGTTTGTTCAACACTGGAATCCTGGTGCTATGTGCTATTTTGATTCTGGAAATGGAAATGAAAATCACATTTAATGTGGATTGTATTTTTTAGGGAAAACAATGTCAGGAGTAAAATGTTATGTCACTTGTTGAGGTTGTTGCACCAGAGTCAGTTTTGTGGGGATAGTTTTTTTAATGCATAACAAAAAATCTTTGATGAGTGCCCTTTTAAATATGCAATAACCAAATAATATATATATATATATTATTGTAATACTTCCAATATGGAGTATTATGCCACACATTTGATAACTTTTGGAGACGGGCTGAAATATCAGAATATGAATAAGGAAGACCTGAAAGGGGCGTAATTAGATTTAGTTGGGGGTGGTCTCTTACTATGAACAGGTAGAATGGATGTGAATGGACCAAAGTGCCTGCCCTATAACCAAATGTTCAAAAATGAAGGTAAGAACCTCGTTGTTGCTGGGATATTTCCCCTGACCCTTTCTTTTTCATTGTCTTCATAATGTGAGCAAACGAGATGGAGAGAGAGAGAGAGAGAGAGAGAGAGAGAGAGAGAGAGAGAGAGAGAGAAAAAAAATGAGAAAGCGAAAGACAGAGCCAGAGAGAGAGAGAAGGAGAGCCAGAGCAATATATAGAGAGAGAGTCTAGCAATGATGCCTAAGAATGGACAGGAGATACGAAGAACATCAATAATGGAGCAGTGAGTGACAGACAGCGGTGGGAGGAGAGCAGACAGACAGCGGTGGGAGGAGAGCAGACAGACAGCGGTGGGATGAGAGCAGACAGACAGCGGTGGGAGGAGAGCAGACAGACAGCGGTGGGAGGAGAGCAGACAGACAGCGGTGGGAGGAGAGCAGACAGACAGCGGTGGGAGGAGAGCAGACAGACAGCGGTGGGGTTAAGGGAGATGAGACGTTGAGTCAGATTACCACCCAGGAGATCAGCCCGATCAGGCCCTTCCTCGCCACCAGGTCAAACTCGCACCTCTCCGGAACAAATCTGACATGTGCCGCTTTTGATTTATGTGCTAGGGCTACTCTGTCAGTCTATCGCTGGATTACATTTTTGACAATAATTTCTTCACCACACACACAACACTTTTTTCTCTTAGCGCTGAATCTTTAATGACATTCACGACCAGATGCGTGAACATGCATTTCATTTTATAAGTCTAGTACTCAAAGAGAACCACTTCAGCCCCTGACATGAACATAGGCGTAACATATTGATGCAAACAGGTTTTATTCATGTACTTAGAGGTTTTGCTACGTGGTAATTCATTATGAACATATTTTCAACATAGTCTGAAAATACATCCAAGCTTCATTGACCAAGCTGGAAGTCGTTCCAGTAAATGGGCCAAGGACTACCCAGCTGGGATTCAATCGTGTTCAAAACACAAGTGTGTACGAAAGCCATTTGTTTTTAGAAGCGGAAAGACCACAACAGCGCTCTATAATGGGCTATGAGACTATCTGCAGGGAATCATTAAGCTTAGACAGCTGAGGACCTCTGGGTGGGAAACATGGATAATGAGTACTTTATATCTAATGCAATTTTATATTTCGCTTTACCGTGGCTGTTACCGAACGTGATAAAACTAATCAAAGGAATGTTTCAGCAGCTTTTTTGATTCAGTCAATTGCAGTAGAATTCCAGAGAAACATTAACTCTAAAAGTAGCCCACTAGGTCAACAGAGATGCATAATAAAATATTGGATGAGATCGAGCAATCTCAGAAGCATGTCTTAATCAAATCTCCTTTCCATGTTCTACTTCCGTTTCTTCTTTCAATGCATTTGTATTTGAGTCTGGCTACACTTTGTTTTGAAAAGGCATTGACTGCCGAAGAGATGGGATTCAATAGTTTCTACAGGGCTGTGTAAGGAGATCTCAATTAAGATAGGCATGGGTGATTACGGCTCTAAGTGCTGAGCTACGTCTACCTACATTACATACCTCCCTCCCTCCCTTTCAAACAACCTGGAACAATGCTTTAGGGGGAAGACAGCAGTAAACCAACTAACTGTATAAAAAGCACTCAGAGGATGGTGTGTATCTCACACAGTACTTTTTATATGTACAGACTTCACTAGCATAAATGATAAGGCAGTACTACTGCTAGTTTTCAAGCATTAAATGGACTATTTTATTTCAGAAGGACCCATGTGAAATACAGTATGTCAGCATGTTAACCAGCAATCCAAATTAATTAATAAATACAAATCACATACTTACGTATTTACTTCCTTCCTTGGCTTAAGCTCAGTGGGCTAAAGTGTCTCAGAGAGCCTTGAGGTTCAGCTGAACATGTAATGAATGGTAAGTATCAGCCCTTCGAGTAGAAAAAGAAAAGTTTCTAGCCCCCTTAAATGTTTGATTACCTCATTTGAATTCTCTCTGTACTTGGTGCAAAGGTGCCAATTTTCTCTGACATTTTGACTTGATGACAGACAGGAGAATGCTCTGTTACTCCTTAATAGGATTTAAACTAAAGGCCAGCCTGAGCTGAACAACAATGAAATCTCTGACATTTCTACCCCCTTTTGTTTGATCAATAACTGCAGGACAAAATAACAGAATAGACATGCCTCCAGAGGTTAAATATATGTGCCCCACTACAGTCTAGTCAGCCTTGCTTTCTCATCTAAAATCACATGCACAATTTAACGGAAAGTACAGTTTCAACTTTAGGACAACCTCAGATATCAGCATCAAGGCTAAGTCATCCCTGATTCAGATGTCAGCCGTTATCAAAGGATCCAAAACAATCGGCCAGTGATGAACCAGAGTCTGTGAAGAACAGAAAATCCATTGAGGTCTTTTTTGTACAGTTTTTAGGTCTATGGTCAACCAATACTTACCTCAATGTCAAGAAGCCATACAGAAGCCATATTAGCCATCTCGCTAACTTCCCATTTAGCTAACTTTTCATTTAGCTAACTTCCCATTTAGCTAACTTTTCATTTAGCTAACTTCCCATTTAGCTAACTTTTCATTTAGCTAACTTCCCATTTAGCTAACTTTTCATTTAGCTAACTTCCCATTTAGCTACATTTGAAATGCTATTAGGTGAAATGTGAAATATGATATGCTATTACGCCAATATGTCCTCTCAATGTTGACCATGTATTGAGATTGGAGGAATGTAAGATTCGGATTGCTTATAACATAATGGAGAATGACCCAGATCTGACCTTTCTTTAACATTAAACATATGGCTTTAATCAGGGTTTAAATGTCAGTCTGTGTCTCAGGTGAATACAAGTGAAATTACTCAGCAGAGATTTTTTTCCCTCAGATCCTTTGGGGTCTGAAATGCTTTATCACTAATTGAGTCTGACTGAAACTCTATTGTGCTACAGAGTGCTGTTATTAATTCAGTTCTGATCTTTCTGTCGTGGAGACATATCATTGCAAAGAGGGTCCCAAAATGTCCCTCTGCTGTTTTGTGAGACGCTGAGAAAGTTCACAAATGTCCGCCAGCTATGGTAAAAAGTGATGCGTCATCACAGGGGGCAGCTTGGTCCAGACACACAGTAATGCTGAATCACAACAGTCATCAACATATCCATGGCTGTTATTTTCTCACCAAGGGCAGGTGGTAAACAAATATTTGAGTACATTAGCATATTATCACTTAGCATTAGTCCAGCGATATGCCAGGGGGTCTTAATTGTAGACCATCACTCCCCTAAAAATTGCACATTCAGCATAACAGTTTGAGTACAGGTTTATTTCAACAGCTGGATAAGTCTTACATAGTGTCATTGGCTAGATGTTAATACATGGACCCAGGGTATTGGGAGAATGTATTCAGTCGTACCAAAGTGGGTAACACTTTATTTTAATGGTCCACAATAAACCATTTATAAAGTTTGTGTTCATCATTTATTAATTCCTCCCACATTTATAAACCATTTAATAATCATTAGTAAAGTGTGTTTACAGCCCCTAATCCAAAGTGAGTGCTATTTATGCTTTATAAATACTTTTAAATGTTTTGCAGGTCATTTCTCACAAAAGATGGGCATGCATTTACTGTACATTCCAAAAGGGCCGAGTAAAGAATCAGCACACAACACAGGATATTTAAGGAAATATGTATACAGTACCAGTCTAAAGGTTGGACACACATACTCCTTCAAGGGTTTTTCTTTACTTTTACTATTTTCTAAATTGTAGAATAATATCGAAGACATCAAAATTATGAAATAAGACATATGGAATCATATTGTGTGTTATATACAGTGTTAAAAAAATCAAAATATATGACGTATTTGAGTTTCTTCAAAGTAGCCAACGTTTGCCTTGAAGACAGCTTTGCACACAGTTTTTGCAAATGTATTAACAATAAAAAAACAGAAACACCTTATTTACATAAGTATTCACACCCTTCGCTATGAGACACGAAATTGAGCTCAGGTGCATCCTGTTTCCATTGATCATCCTTGAGATGTTTCTAGAACTTGATTGAAGTCTACCTGTGGTAAATGCAATTGATTGGACATGATTTGGAAAGGCACACACCTGTCTATTTCAGTTTCCACAGTTGGCAGTACGTCAGAGCAAAAACAAAGCCATGAGGTCGAAGGAATTGTCCGTAGAGCAACAAGACAGGATTGTGTCGAGGCACAGATCTGGGGAAGGGTTCCAAAACATTTCTGCAGCATTGAAGGTCCCCAAGAACACTGTGGCTTCCATCATTCTTAAATAGAAGAAGTTTGGAACCGCCAAGATTCTTCCTAGAGCTGGCCGCCCGGCCAAACTGAGCAATGGGGGGAGAGGGGCCTTGAACAGAGAGGGCACTGAGAACCTGATGGTTACTCTGACATAGCTCTAGAGTTCCTCTGTGGCGATGGGAGAACCTTCCAGAAGGACAACCATCTCTGCAGCACTCCACCAATCAGGACTTTATGGTAGAATGAACAGACGGAAGCCACTCCTCAGTAAAAGAAACATGACAGCCCGTTTGGAGAAACCAAGATTGAACTATTTGGCCTGAATGCCAAATGCCACATCTGGAGGAATCCTGGCACCATCCCTATGGTGAAGCATGGTGGTGGCAGCATCATGACGTGGGGATGTTTTTCAACGGCAGGGACTGGGATCGAGGGAAAGATGAATGAAGCAAAAAACAGAGAGATCCTTAATGAAAACCTGCTCTAGAGCGCTCAGGACCTCAGACTGTGGCGAAGGTTCACCTTCTAACAGGACAATGACCTTAAGCACACAGAAAAGACAGGAGTGGCTTCGAGACAAGTCTCTGAAGGTCCTTGAGTGGCCCAGCCAGAGTGAATGTGTCTGCCTACCTTCCGAATGCACTGTACCATTTTGAATCTTTACTTTTATCCAATGTAAAAAACACCATTTCAAATGTATAAGACCAAATCAAGGCAGTCGGTCACAAATAAACATTCTTTGGATATCTGGATGTCTAGCATATGTTTGATGCTACAGAGCCCTGTACAACTTAAAAATATATAAATATCTTCTGTGAATCCATAAGGGCAGACAAATTTCAAAGATTGATTGAAAATATCCATTTTTTTTAAGGTGTTTCTACATCAGGTCTCTTCAACCCTGTTCCTGGGTTGTTCCTGGAGAGCCACCATAGGTTTTCACTCAACCCTAATCTAACACACCTGCTTCTAATAATTAGCTGGTTGATTAGCTGGTTGCCAACGCAGGAGTGGCTTCGGCACATATCTCTGAATGTCCTTGAGTGGACCAGCCGGAGCCCGGACTTGAATCCGATCTAACATCTCTGGAGAGACCTGAAAATATCTGTACAGCGATGCTTCCCAGGCAACCTGACAAAGCTTGAGAGGCTCTGCAGAGAAGAATGGGTGAAACCCCCCAAATACAGGTATGCCAAGCTTGTAGCATCATACCCAAGAAGACTCGAGGCCAAAGGTGTTTCAACAAAGTACTGAGTAAAGGATCTGAATACTTATGTAAATGTGATATTTCATGATTAGTTTTTTACACATTTGAAAAAATGTCTATAAGATTGTTTTTGATTTGTGATAATGAGGTATTTGTGTGTAGATTGAAGAGGGGAAAAAAACTATTAAATAATTTTTAGAACAAAGCTGTAATGTAACAAAATGTGGAAAAGGTGATGGTGTCTGAAAACTTTCTGAATGCACTATATATACTGTATACATATTTTTTTTAAAGAAAACAGCCAATTTGGCCCCCAAAAGTAAAGATTGGCAACTGTTGGCCTGGAAACAGAATGGGAGAAAGGAGTTCACAACTGATGACATCATTTTTTATATCTCTAAAGGTTCTCGCTACAGCACATGCTTGATTAGATTAGCTTGCTGACTCCACAGCTAAGGGAATGTTGTACAAAGCAGGGACGACAGCTTAGGTAGATGAGGAAAGGGGTTGGTGGCGGGTGTTAAGTTTTATAAGCATAACTAAGTTTGTATACCATGTCAATTCTGGAGTTTTGCATCTCTGCTTAATTGCCTTGAACAAGCTGCACTAAGAAAGTCAGATATACCGATGTTCTCTGAGTTCCTCAGAGAGGTTTCTTTTTCCCTCCCTACATTTTAGATTTGAGATTTTTCTGAAACGTATTTAGCTCAAATGTGCACCAACACAGTGGACAATGCATCTTACTGTAGTACATAGGCAACGAGACTTGCAAATAGGCATTATATGGGACACTATCGATAATGAAGTACGTATAGGCAGACTGGAGCAAGGGACTGCAAGCCAAGGGACTGCTGTGGTTTCTGACCGTAGCCATTTTTCAATGATGGTGAATATTCAGTTAGAGACCTGTTCAGAAAGATAAGGTGGTGAGATAAGACACTATTGGACTGGTGAACTACACTGAGTTTTAAAAATGTTAAGGACACCTGCTCTTTCCATGAGATAGACTGACCAGGTGAATCCAGTTGAAAGCTAAGATCCCTTATTGATGTCACTTGTTAAATCCATTCAATCTGTGTAGATTAAGGGAAGGAGGCACACATACAGTACATGGCACTCATACACAATCCATGTCTCAGTTGTCTCAATGATTGTGTATGTGTGCCATTCAGAGGGTGAATGGGTAAGACACAATATTGAAGTGCCTTTGAACAGGTTATGGTAGCAGGTGCCAGGAGCACTGGTTTTTGTCGTTGTTTTTTTTCACCTTTATTTAACCAGGTAGGCGAGTTGAGAACAAGTTCTCATTTACAACTGTGACCTGGCCAAGATTACATTTAGATTTTACATTTAAGTCATTTAGCAGACGCTCTTATCCAGAGCGACTTACAAGATAAAGCAAAGCAGTTCGACACATACAACGACACAGAGTTACACATAAAACAAAAGTAAAACAGTAACAGTAAAACAAACATACAGTCAATAATACAGTAGAAAAGTAATTTCAAAGTAACTACGAAGTAATTACAATATAGCAATTAAACACTGAACGGAAGATGTGCAGAAGATTAATGTGCAAGTAGAGATACTGGGGTGCATTAAATACAGTATGGGGAGGAGGTAGTTGGATGGGCTGTGTCAAGAACTTCAACGCTGCTGGGTTTTTCATGCTCAACAGTTTCCCGTGTGTATCAAGAATTGTCCACCACTCAAAGGAAATCTAGTCAACTGACAACTGTGGGAAGCATTGGAATCAACATAGGCCAGCATCCCTGTGGAATGCTTTTGACACCTTGTAGAGGGTGTCATGATTCCCTAAATTTGACTGTGACAGTAATACACTCCAGTAATACCCTCCCTCATTCTGCTTGTGATACCCACACTTGCCTTCCTTAAAAGCTGAATCTCTTACTACTTTCACAACTGAAGTCACTCAGACTGATATCTGATGTCTGAACTCCTCGGTGTACGAAGCAGTCTCAACGACATGACACACTCACTAAGTGTGAACAAAACCGAACAAAACTCTTTATGCAATATTTCTGACAAAAATCCTTTTCCACATCTGATGGCTTTTGTTTTTTCCTTGATTTGCACATTGTATTTCCTGGACTGTAGTACCTCGGACAGACTCCACAGAACAGAGTAATGATGCAGTGGAAATGGAGCAGCCTGCAGCCACTGATAGTAAATGAGGCCCATTTAGATCACATTGGTTTTCCATTGGCTGAGCCCATCTCAAATTTGGAATTGGAGCATTTCATTCTATCCTCCCCACAACAATTTGTATTAAGGTCTCCGGACACGACGGGGAATCTAAACGCCAAATGTTATTTGCTAATTGTGTGAAGAAATATGTCCAGGGATGGAGAGACCTCCCCAGTAATCTGTAGATTCTGTCAATTTTCCTTCTTTAGACAGTAATTAATGTTCACTCCATGTGTTTAGCACTAATCACCATTCATTCTGAGCCCCCTGCCTTTTCCATATGTCCCAGACAATCAAAGGGAATCTTAATCCATCTAGAATATATTTATTTCTCTTCACCCCATGTGTTCCCTA
Source organism: Oncorhynchus nerka (assembly GCF_034236695.1). Taxonomy (NCBI): domain Eukaryota; kingdom Metazoa; phylum Chordata; class Actinopteri; order Salmoniformes; family Salmonidae; genus Oncorhynchus; species Oncorhynchus nerka. Next base: position 50,031,614 of record NC_088399.1, on the reverse strand, counting down.
TTAACGGATTTGACTTTGCAGAGATCAATCAGCTTTACCAAACGAACAGCCATATTGGTTTTTGAGTAGTAGTAACTTCAGCTGGCTATACCGTTATGTTAATTGCAACATTATAGTTAAAGCAAGCCCTTTGTCATTGTTGATTGTGCCATTTCGGTTGCTGTACGGAGGCGATAATGCTTTTGGTGGAGAGCAATCTCAGCTGGATTGAATTGGAAGCTGGTCGACTGGAAAGCTTTAGCTTACCAAGCAATGCAGGGATTTGCCAAAAGTTGTATTTTTCTGAATCACTATGCAAACATAGCTGGGAATCTGCTCAAAGTGGCCCGTGTCTGACTGGGGGTGGGGGATATATTAGCATAAGACAGGCATTCAGGAGAAGCAGAGTGAGATATCTCTGCTTGACTGCTGGCTGTTGGCGCAGGACAAACAGATATTTGGAACAAGGTTGTTCACACTCAAATCATACATTTAATGCATTACTGCTGCAGAAGGTTTGCGATTATAACCATGCCAGAGCATGTGTGGGAGGATAAAAAAAGGACTTTAAAAGTCATGTAATGATGCATTTTGTATGTCTGTTTTTATGCTGTCATTGTTCAGCCTTTTATGCTCTTACTGTAATCTAGCTGGATCATCAAAGCCTATGCTAAATAACTACATGGTCTCATTAGAATGTCAAAAGCAGAACCATTTAACCATTGTAAATATATGTCGCCCAAGCTGACATATTAATTTGTGTAATGATTCAATGATTGACAGATCTTCAAAGTCAGTCTTGAGAGAAAGTTGTGTCCTTGGGTTGGCCATAGACATTCGATACAGGCCATAGACTTCCTTTACAGTTTGACCAAGGTGTCCTTGGTACTGTTGCGCTCTCCTTAATGCATTGAATCCTTTTAAAGGGGAATATCACCCTGGGGGAATCTGGGCTTGTTTTAATCATGTCTGATGCATTTCTAGGACAGTGAAATGTGTTTCACAAATAATTGCCCAGGAGGAAGGCAGGGCAGGTCTTCGCGCGCTGGATAACTAAGTTAGCTAAATAACTAGCCATACACTTCATGCCAAAAGTATGTGGACACCTGCTCGTCAAACATCTCATTCCATAATCATGGGCATAAATATGGAGTTGGTTCCCACTTTTCTGCTATAACAGTCTCATTACATTTACATTTAAGTCATTTAGCAGACGCTAAAGACATCCAGTGGAACAGCCACTTTACAATAGTGCATCTAAATATTTTAGGGGGGTGAGAAGGATTACTTTATCCTATCCTAGGTATTCCTGAAAGAGGTGGGGTTTCAGGTGTCTCCGGAAGGTGGTGATTGACTCCGCTGTCCTGGCGTCGTGAGGGAGTTTGTTCCACCATTGGGGGGCCAGAGCAGCGAACAGTTTTGACTGGGCTGCGCGGGAACTGTACTTCCTCAGTGGTAGGGAGGCGAGCAGGCCAGAGGTGGATGAACGCAGTGCCCTTGTTTGGGTGTAGGGCCTGATCAGAGCCTGGAGGTACTGAGGTGCCGTTCCCCTCACAGCTCCGTAGGCAAGCACCATGGTCTTGTAGCGGATGCGAGCTTCAACTGGAAGCCAGTGGAGAGAGCGGAGGAGCGGGGTGACGTGAGAGAACTTGGGAAGGTTGAACACCAGACGGGCTGCGGCGTTCTGGATGAGTTGTAGGGGTTTAATGGCACAGGCAGGGAGCCCAGCCAACAGCGAGTTGCAGTAATCCAGACGGGAGATGACAAGTGCCTGGATTAGGACCTGCGCTGCTTCCTGTGTGAGGCAGGGTCGTACTCTGCGGATGTTGTAGAGCATGAACCTACAAGAACGGGCCACCGCCTTGATGTTAGTTGAGAACGACAGGGTGTTGTCCAGGATCACGCCAAGGTTCTTAGCGCTCTGGGAGGAGGACACAATGGAGTTGTCAACCGTGATGGCGAGATCATGGAATGGGCAGTCCTTCCCCGGGAGGAAGAGCAGCTCCGTCTTGCCGAGGTTCAGCTTGAGGTGGTGATCCGTCATCCACACTGATATGTCTGCCAGACATGCAGAGATGCGATTCACACCTGGTCATCAGAAGGGGGAAAGGAGAAGATTAATTGTGTGTCGTCTGCATAGCAATGATAGGAGAGACCATGTGAGGTTATGACAGAGCCAAGTGACTTGGTGTATAGCGAGAATAGGAGAGGGCCTAGAACAGAGCCCTGGGGGACGCCAGTGGTGAGAGCGCGTGGTGAGGAGACAGATTCTCGCCACGCCACCTGGTAGGAGCGACCTGTCAGGTAGGACGCAATCCAAGCGTGGGCCGCGCCGGAGATGCCCAACTCGGAGAGGGTGGAGAGGAGGATCTGATGGTTCACAGTATCGAAGGCAGCCGATAGGTCTAGAAGGATGAGAGCAGAGGAGAGAGAGTTAGCTTTAGCAGTGCGGAGGGCCTCCGTGATACAGAGAAGAGCAGTCTCAGTTGAATGACTAGTCTTGAAACCTGACTGATTTGGATCAAGAAGGTCATTCTGAGAGAAATAGCGGGAGAGCTGGCCAAGGACGGCAGTCTCCACTTCTCTGGCTTTCCACTAGATGTTGAAACATTGCTGCAGGGACTTGCTTTCATTCAGCCACAATAGCATTAGTGAGGTCGGGCACTGATGTTAGGCAGTTAGGCCAGGCTACTTTTGTGATTACCTGGACCTACAAATAGTTTTTGAGGTATTGAAACCAAACCAAGTATTTTAGTAAACATGAAAAGGTGAATGTAAGAAGCAAACATCATTTCAAATAGACTACATGTCATATTAAACAGCATATAAACACTCTAAATAGGTCCGGAGCCAGTCAGGGAGCCTAAGAAGGAACGGAAGGAATTATTTATGCTACATTATTTCAATTATTTCAAGGCTATATCGTACAAATAAATGCATTGTGAAGCATTTGCGAGTGTGACACAATAAGCTGGCAAGCGCATACAGCGCTCAGCATTTAAATAACATTTTGTTGTATTAAATGATTATATTCTATAAATTGCCCATAGGCTGTGACTGAATTAGAATGAAATACAAATTAAACAAAAATTGACTCATTAGTGCCTTTGAATAAATAAAAAAACACGAGTTAGGCCAGTCTGTGGTTTCAGGCTCATGCAATGCTGCCTGGAGAGTTGGCCAGCAGCAAATTTTTCTATAGGTAGGCCTAAAGGGCTTTTGGCAAAATAACCCCATCAAAATGTAAAGCTCCTTGAACGTGGGAATATGCCAGGCCTATTGGGCCAAATCAATTATGGCTTATTGTATAGATAATAGAATGAAAATGAGCAAAACGTTTAAGGGATCAGATTTTTGGTTTATAAATAATATGCTACAAAGACAGACTTAGTTATCCACCCAGCTGGTTCCTTTCTTTAGCATGTGCAAGTACACCATCATGCTTTTGGGATACGTGTATTTTCACATTCCATAATGATTCACCGCACTCCCTCTCTTGCTCTTAGTCCTCATCTTTGTAAGTCACCTTGATTTAGCACCTGTGTGTTTCTTTATGAAAATATTTTACGAACTCCATGACAGTAGCTAAAGAAAGGGGCTATAGCAGCACACAATTAGACTACAAATGCATGCTGGGCATGCCCTGAGCTTGTGAAGTGAGCGCAAAATTGGAGTGGGCGAGAGGCCGATGCACCAGCCTTTGGGAATCTCGCTCCACGCTCCAGTCAAATCGGGCACACTCCGCTCCTTGCTACACTGTGTTCACATATTCTGGTTCCAATTAATCCCAAAGGTGTTCCATGGGGTTGTGGTCAGGCCTCTGTGCAGGTCAATCAAGTTCTTCCACACTGATATTGAGAAAATATTTTTGTATGAACCTCCCTTTGTGCATGGGGGCATTGTCATGCTGAAACAGGAAAGTGCCTTCCTCAAACTGTTGACACAAAGTTGGAAGCACAGAATTAGAATGTCACTGTATGTTAAGATAGCGTTAAGATTTATCTTCACTGCAACTAAGGGGCCTAGCTCAAACCATGAAAAACAGCCGCATACTGTTATTCCTCTTCCACCAAACTTTACAGTTGCACTATTGAAATCAAAACAAATTCATTTGTATTTGTGACGTGCTAACTCCCAAAACCTTATCCAATATTTGCAGTTTTAAGAAAATAGAAGAAAATATTTACTAAATAAAATAAAGGGTTAGGGTTAGGGTTAGGTTGCGTGCTCCTGGTATCCGCCAAACCCAGATTCATCTGTCGGACTATCAGATTGTGAAGCGATTCCATTGCTCCAGAGTCCAATGGCAGCGTGCTTTACACCACTCCAGCCAACGCTTGGCATTGGGCACGATGATCTTAGGCTTATGTGTGGCTGCTCCCGACAAACAGTTATTGTGCTGAAATTGCTTCCAGAGGCAGTTTGGAACTCATTAGTGAGCGTTGCAATCGAGGACAGGCAATTTTTTACACGCTATGTACTTCAACACTCGGCGGTCCCATTCAGTCATCTTGTGTGGCCAACACTTCACAGCTGAGCATTTGTTGCTCCTAGACGTTTCCACTTCACAATAACAACACCTACAGTTGACTGGGGAAGCTCTAGCAGGGCAGAAGTTTTATGAACTGACTTGTTGGAAAGGTGGCATGTTGAAAGTCACTGAGCTCTTCAGTAAGGCCATTCTACTGTCAATGTTTGTCTATAGAAATTGCATGGCTGTGTACTCGATTTTATATACCTGTCAGCAATGGTTTATGGCTGAAATAACTGAACCCACTAATTTCAAGGGTTGTCCACATACTTTTTTATATACAGTGCATTCGGAAAGTTTTCAGACCCCTTGAATTTTTGTGTTACAGCCTTATTCTAAAATTGATTAAATAAAACATTTTCCTCATCAATCTACACACAATATCCCATAATGTCAAAGCAAAAATAGGTTTTTAGAACATTTTGCTAAATGAAATACATTATTATCATAACCCTATGAGACACGAAATTGAGCTCAGGTGCATCCTAAGCTCATTGAGTTTCCATTGATCATCCTTGAGATGGAGTCCACCTGTGGCAAATTCAATAGATTGGATATGATTTGGAAAGGCACACACCTGTCTATATAAGGTCCCACAGTTGACAGTACATGTCAGAGCAAAAACCAAGCCATGAGGTCGAAGCAATTGTCCTTAGAGCTTTGAGACAGGATTGTGTCGAGGCACAGATCTGTGGAAGGGTACCAAAATAATTCTGCAGCATTGAAGGTCCCCAAAAACACAGTGGCCTCCATCATTCTTAAATGAAAGTAGTTTGGAAGTACCCAGACTTTTCATAGAGCTGGCCGCCTGGTCAAACTGAACAATCTAGCCTTGGTCAGGGAGATGACCAAGAACCCGATGATCACTCTGATAGAGCTCCAGAGTTCACTTTGGAGATGGGAGGCACTGCTCATCACCTGGCCAAAACCATCCCTACAGTGAAGCAAGGTGGGGGACCTCAGACTGGGGCAAAGGTTCACCTTCCAACAGGACAACGACCCTAAGCACACAGAAAAGACAGGAGTGGCTTCGAGACAAGTCTCTGAATATCCTTGAGTGGCCCAGCCAGAGCCTGGACTTGAACCCAATCGAACATCTCTGGAGAGACCTGAAAATAGCTGTGCTGCGATGCTCCCTATCCTACCTGACAGAGCTTGAGAGGATATGCAGAGAAGAATGGGAGAAACTCTCCAAGCTTGTGCCAAGCTTGTAGCGTCATACCTAAGAAGACTCAAGGATGTAATCGCTGCCTAATGTGCATCAACAACGTACCGAGTAAAGGGTTTTTTAATTTGATATTTTAAATAAATTAGCAAACATTTCTAAAAACCTGTTTTTGCTTTGTCATTATGGAGTATTGTGTGTAGATTGATGAGGATTTTTTTTTTTAAATAAGGCTGTAACGTAACAAAATGTGGAAAAACTGAATGTCTGAATACTTTCCGAATGCACTGTACCATTTTGAGTCTACTTTTCTCCAATGTAAAAAACACAATTTCAAATGTTGCTACATAAGACCAAATCAGTCACAAATAAACATTATTTGGATATCTGAATGTCTAGCATATGTTTGATGCTACAGAGCCCTGTACGTCTTAAATATATATGCATATATTCTGTGAATCCATAAGGGCAGACAAATTTCAAAGATTGATTGAAAATATCCATATATATTTTTTAAGATGTTTCTACATCAGGGCTCTTCAACACTGTTATAGGTTTTCTCTGCAACCCTAAACTAGCACACCTGCTTCTAATAGCTGGTTGATATTCTGAACCAGATTAGTTACAATTAGAGTTGGAGCAAAAGCCTTCAGGAGGTACAGCAGCTCTCCAGGAACAGGGTTGGAGAATCCCCTGTTCTACATGGTCTTATGCTGCTGAGCCACACTGGCTGCGTTTACACAGGCAGCCTAATTCTGACATCAGACCTTTTTCATGACTGATCTGATTAGTCAAAATACCCTATTAGTGAAGAAAAGATCAGAATTGTGCTGCCTGTGTAAACATAGGCATAGTCCTTTATCCGGCTTCAGTACACTGGCAATTGTGTTTGGCCTGGTGGGCTGGAGAAGCCGAGACTCTTTGTGCTTATGGCGATGGGCTTGTCCTGTCTTCGGTGAATGACCAGCTGGATAACTATCTGCCGAAAGTGGTGTAGGGCTTCTTAACCACCAACTGTTTGGTCCTCTTGCAGACTAGTTGCTGGTACTGCAGGTCTCCCGGAAAGACATGGTTGTAGTGTTAGCATTTTACACTTTTTTTGTGGAAGGGACGTAGGGCAACACGCCTTTGTTGGTAAAGGTATCAACCGAATGGGACCGGCTAGCGGATTGTTTAGGGACAATTAGGGGACATTGGGAGCTGATTTTGAGAGGAAAGATCAGTCAACAAAGTCAATGGGCTGTGGGGGTGCTAAATAAGGTGTGAAATGTCTTAGGAAGGCTGTTCTTACACAGTATGCATTTTTGTGTATGGGAGATAAAGGAGAAATGGCACCTCAATCGCTCTCAAACGCAACAATTCATTTACTGTCTCAACACAACCCTGCACAACCCCCCAAAAATAATCCTCATCTCAAAGTACTGTCTGTAAACCTCCCCCAGCCCATTGACTTTGACAGATCATTCTTGTCAATAGTAGCCCTTTACATGGATTTTTGTAGACGTGTCTTTGTATTGTGTTTTGAGAATCTGCAGAGAGAAGAATGAGGTGGCTCTGTCATTACTGTTGGAGTCTTGATTTTATACCTTTCAGTGCCCCTTGCTGGTTTCTGGCCCACAATCTTGTTGTGCTCCATAACTGCAAGGTGTGTCCGCTCCATCCTGCTTGTGTACCCAAAATGCCCCCGCTTTAGGGTATTTTTTCAGCAGGGCACTGTGGAATGACTCCAGATAACTTTAGTTTTACAAAAAGAAAAGTTAAAAAGAGAAGACGGGTAGACTAAATTGACGAAACCACCTGTATCCTCATAACAGAAACACAAACCATACAAACACAACCCAATTCGTGTTTATACCATGCTTACTGTAAATTGAGCTATCTTAGCTGTCAGCTTGTAAACATTTTGGGCAACTTAGCTTCACTTTGTGCAGAGCTAGGGGTTGGTAGCGATGTTGGTGGATTCTGTACCACCTACAACAACATACTGATCAATACACAATTTGTATTTGACCAATTAGGGCTATCTTCTGTATACCCCCTACCTAGTCACAACACAACTGATTGACTCAAATGCATTAAGAAGGGAATATATTCCACAAATGTACTTTTAAGAAGGCACACATGTTAATTGAAATGCATGAAGCTGATTGAGAGAATTCCAAGAGTGTGCAAAGCTGTCATCAAGTGAAAGGGTGGCTATTTGAAGAATCTCAAATATAAAATATATTTTGATTTGTTTAACACTTTCTTGGTTACTACACTTCTCTATTATTCTACAATGCGGAAGATAGTCTAAATAAAGAAAAACTCTTGAATGAGTAGGTGTTCTAAAACGTTTGAACGGTAGTGTATGTAATTACAAGATGTCTTGTTCCAAATGTAACTGTTATGTTCTTTTAATGACACTTTTGCATTCTGCTGTGAGGCACCATGTTACCTATGCATCCTAATACATAACCTTGTTCCAATTACATAAATCACTAGCACCAAAATAAGCTAGGCCTCTGTCAGCTGCTGTACACACACCCTATCATTAACTAAAGCTTAAGTTATCTTATTTCCATATTATTTGGCTGAAAGGATGTACTGAACTAAATGTAAGAGCAACAAAACAGTTCCAAAGACATCGTTTTGGTTGATATAAATGAAAAACTGAATGTCCTCATGGGGGCACTGTGCAGCAAACAACTCATCTGTAAGTATTCCATTCACATTGAAAGGAAATGGAAAGGTCTCAGCTATAACTCTGATAGTTCATCAGTGTAGGCTCTTATTTTCGAAAAGATAACATTGACCCTACTTCTGTGACAAACAATGTCTTATTTTACCGTTTGGAAATGTCAAAACAATTCCTCGGGAGTGGATGCTAAAAGTGAAAATCTTACAGCGGATATACCAATCGGATGTCTTTGAAGAGTTGAGAGAGTACTCCTTTCTTATTTTCTTTTCCCAACCTGTACATCCACTCAATAAATTGGAGATCGTTTCCTTAAACTTTTTTTTGGTCCGAATGCCCTTTAGCTTCCCGACCTGCTCCTTTATTGTCTGCCATGCTCTTTCAATGTGTTCTGTGTGTGACATCTGGTGTGAGGATCCACAGCTTTGTTTGTGTGGTTGACTGTCTGGTGATTGTAACCCAGCCTATTCAGAGACCTGACATACACACTCCAGCAGTCACTCGGAATGGTGGAACCACTTCTCACATCTCGTCTGATGATAGGGATTAAGGTTTCCTGTGAATGGTTTTCCACCATTTTAAGAACTGAACGCCGTCTGTTGTGTTTGACCTCCATCATCAATCATCCCAAACACATCTTTCCACAATTGTACAGAAAGATAGGAACATGTGCAATTCACAATTCCAGTGGGTCAGAAGTTTACATACACTAAATTGACTGTGCATTTAAACAGATTGGAAAATTCCAGAAAATGATGTCAAGGCTTCAGAAGCTTCTGATAGGCTAATTTACATCATTTGAGTCAATCGGAGGTGTACCTGTGGATGTATTTCAAGGCCTACCTTCAAACTCAGTGCATCTTTGCTTGAGATCATGGGAAAATCTAATGAAATCAGCCAAGACCTCAGAAAACAAATTGTAGACCCCCACAAGTCTGGTTCATCCTTGGGAGCAATTTCCAAACACCTGAAGGTACCACTCTCATCTGTACAAACAATTGTATGCAAGTATGAACACCATGGGACCATGCAGCCGTCATACCGCTCAGGAAGGAGACACGTTCTGTCTCCCAGAGATGAACGTACGAAAGTGCAACTCTATCCCAGAACAACAGCTAAGGACCTTGTGAAGATGCTGGAGGAAACCGGTACAAAAGTATCTATATCCACAATAAAACGAGTCCTATATCAACATAACCTGAAAGGCCACTCAGCAAGGAAGAAGCCACTGCTCCAAAAGCGCCATAAAAAAGCCAGACTACAGTTTGCAACTGCACATGGGGACGAAGACTGTACTTTTGGATAAATGTCCTCTGGTCTGATGAAACAAAAATGTAACTGTTTGGCCATAATGACCATTGTTATGTTTGGAAGGAAAAGGGGGAGGTCTGCAAGCCGAAGAACACCATCCCAACCGTGAAGCATGGGGGTGGCAGCATCATGTTGTGGGGGTGCTTTAGTGCAGGAAGGACAGGTGTACTTCACAAAATAGATGGCATCATGAGGCAGGACAATTACGTGGATATATTGAAGCAACATCTCAAGACATCAGTCAGGAAGATAAAGCTTGGTCACAAATGGGTCTTCCAAATGGACAATGACCCCAAGCATACTTCCAAAGTTGTGGCAAAATGGCTTAAGGACAACAAAGTCAAGGGATTGGAGTGGCCGTCACAATGCCCTGACTTCAATCCTTTAGTAAATGTGTGGGTAGAACTGAAAAAGCGTGTGTGAGCAAGGAGGCCGACAAACCTGACTCAGTTACACCAGCTCTGTCAGAAGGAATGGGCCAAAATTCACCCAACTTATTGTGGAAACTTGTGGAAGGCTACCCGAAACGTTTGAACCAAGTTAAACAATTTAAAGGCAATGCAACCAAATACTAATTGAGTGTATGTAAACTTCACATCCCACGTGGAATGTGATGAAAGAAATAAAAGCTGAAATAAATAATTCTCTCTACTATTATTCTGACATTTCACATTCTTAAAATAAAGTGGTGATCCTAACTGACCTAAGACAGGGAATTATAAGGGGATTTTTACTATTTAATGTCAGGAATTGTGAAAAACTGTGTTTAAATGTATTTGGCTAAGGTGTATGTAAACTTCTGACTTCAACTGTATATTACATGGATTTATTAGACATTTTGAAATGTAAATGTTCCAAAGGTCTGCATCAGTGGCTTGTAGGCTATGTGTGGATGCCAGGAGAAGCAGTTATCTGTTTGATAATATTTAGTGATCACCACAGCCCCGACCGGCTCGATTCGGTCTTCTGTAGCAAAATTTGAAATTCAGATTAGAAAATGGTATATCTGTCACGGTTGTCGTAAGAACGGGACCAAGGATGTTGAGTTCCACATATTTATTTCAAAGTGAAACTTTAAGCAAAAACAATAAATCAATAAACAAACAATGAAACGTGACTACGTGGTACACATGCACAAACACAAAACAATATCCCACAAATGCAGGTGGGGAAAAAGCCTACCTAAATATGATCCCCAATTAGAGGCAATGATTACCAGCTGCCTCTAATTGGGAACCAAACAAACCACCAACCTAGAAATCTAAACACTAGATAAACACCCCCCCAGTCACGCTCTGACCTAAACACCATAGAGAACCGAGGGCTCTCTATGTTCAGGGCATGACAATATCATACACTACAGTTGAGTTACAACGGGAAAGTAATTTTGCTTTGAAAGTTGATAAACTTTTAACCTCACTTTTGAGTTCATGGAATATTTTATGTTTCAACTTGTCACTTTCAAATTATTTTCTAACAAGTTGTATTTTCTAACAACAGTTTGAACTGAGGTGTGTTCTGCCTCCTCATTAATTCACATTCAGCGTTGCGGTCAATTTATGTTTGAGGCTTTACTGAGCTGGATAAACTTCTCTCTTCCAGGAGAGCCCACCGCACTTCACTCTTGCGCAGTATTGCAAGATTTGGACAATTTTCTTGCTGGCGCTCGCTTTGCCTTCCTTGTTGTTTTCCTTACAAATAATAACTAAATAATAATAATATTAACAATTAAAGGAAGTTCCTTATTTTCTGTATATCGTGTTGTCATTTCTACTGTAGTCGCATACTGTATGTATGTATGTATGTATGTATGTATGTATGTATGTATGTATGTATGTATGTATGTATGTATGTATGTATGTATGTATGTAGCATAATGTATTTACAGTTTATTCACAAGCACTGGTGACAAATAATGCATTCCGATTATTGCATATACTGTAATCGACACCTATGATGTGTGTAAAATACTTTTTTGAAGGTTGTACTGATTATAATGAGCTAAGCGATTTGCCAGCTACGTGTGGTGCCATATGTTTCTTGACATTATACATTGCATTCTGGGTGTCACGTAATCTGTCAGACTCAAGATGTTATAATGAGATGAAGGAATGGTTCACTCATCTTTCGGGTCAACTTCTGGAAGTGAAAATTACAATATTGTAACATCTGAAATTTTGACATACCCTGCAAAATATTTAAGAATATTGAAAGTACATAGTAATTGCACTTAAAGGTGCTGTAACAACCTTTTTCTTAGATTGAGATGGATTCCCATTGATCACTACACGGACTGTATTGGGTGTCTGCCATTGTATTATTTGATTAATTCACAATGTGTTTTACTTTACATTAAGTTGCTTGTTCCTGTGTAGAAACATTGACGTTACGATACTTTATATCTGACATTTTGATATATCCTGTGAAATATGTAATTGTATTAAAAGTACATTGTAATTACACTTACAGGTGCACAAAAAGCTTTTCGCTCATATTTTGTGCACAAATTGGTTTACATCCCTGTTAGTGACCATTTCTCCTTTGCAAAGATAATCCATCTACCTGACAGGTGTGGCATAACTGTCACACCCTGATCTGTTTCACCTGTCTTGTGCTTGTCTCCAACCCCACCAGGTGTCTCCCATTAGACCCCTTTATCTCTTGTGCCTTTTATGCCTGCCTGTCGTTCTGTACCTGTTTAACACTGCCTTGGACTTCTAACTATTTTGCCTGCCCTGACCCTGAGCCTGCCTGCTGTTCTGTACCTTACTGACACTGCCCTGATTACTGACCTCTGCCTGCACTTGACCTGTCATTTGCCTGCCCCCTGTTTTGTAATAAACATCTGTGATTCAAACTTTCTGCATCTGGGTCTTATCCTGAGTCCTGATATATATAACAACAAACTGATTAAACAGCATGATCATTACACAGATTCACCTTGTGGTGGGAGAAAAAGGCCACTCTAAAATGTACAGTTTTGTCACACAATACAATGTTACAGATGTCTCAAGTTTTGAGGGAGTGCGCAAATGGCATGCAGGGTTGGAGAGGTAACTTTCTAAATGTATTCTGTTACAATCCAAAATAGTCATCTTTAACGTAATTTTGGCTTACCCAAACTCAGCAACGTAATCTGATTACATTCAGTTACTTTTAGATTACTTTCCCCTTAAAAGGCATTAGAAGAAGACAAAAATGTATGTTACCAATTGAACGACATATATTGCAGGATAAATCAAAGTTTACAGAGCTGGCCATATATGTATGTTCACTTTTACTTTATGAGTTGGTTGTGTAGGCTTCTTCTAACCCATCACTTTCTACTACATATAATAATATGATAAAATTATATCTTCACATTAATAATAATTTGTAAGTCCAAAAATGGATATAGCAACTACAGATTGTCCCTTTAAGTCTATCAAAAGTGTGCGAGTTTGAGCATCTGTCCATTAGGCCTATGTTTGTTTTTTTATCAGCATGAATGAGATGGAAGAATAAAGCCCCACTTTTACTCCACAAGCTGGGATCCGCACTATGGAGCTGTTTCACTGGCTGTCGACTGATTGCAATAACAATGATTGATAGGCAGTGTAAACTTCTTGAATTCAACCATTATTGGGTTCAAATACACATTTAGGTTTCTGAACAGCCATCCACCACAATCCGTAATGCACAAATAGCTAAATGAGAGAGCAGCTGTATGATTCACATCAACGCGCTATGTAGATGTCAATAATACGTGATATCCGTATCGCAGTAGACTACACCACAGCTCATATCCTTACCTCCAAGCATTTATTAAAGTTGGATAATCTTTGTATGCCGACGGCAGTCGCACCATAGGAAGACATAGCTTGGACTGCAGCCTACAAAAGCCTATTCCTGCTATTTTCCTGCGATCCACCAAACATATTTGGTGTGTCATCATAGTGGTCTCTGACTTGTGTTCAGACACGCTCAGGTGGAACAAACTTAAACTTGGACCTTTTTCAATGCTGATTTGAATGTCATTGAGAAAACAGATGTGTCAAAGATTTTTTTTCCGCAAACATCGTTTCTGAATTTAAAAGTAATCGTCTAGTTTTTCAAAGTATTACAACATTTAGCTGGTAACATAACGGATTACTGTTACCATTGTTTTGTAATCCCTTACATATAATGGATTACATGTAATCCATTACTCCCCAATGCTGATGGCATGCTGACTGCAGGAATGTCCACCAGAGCTGTTGCCAGAGAATTTAATGTTCATTTCTCTATTATAAGCTGCCTCCAAAGTCGCTTTAGAGAATACGTCCAACTGGCCTTACAACCACAGAATACATGTATGGAGTTGTATAGGTGGGTGGTTCGCTGAGGTCCATGTTGTGAACAGAATAGCCAATGGTGGCGGTGGGGTTATGGTAAGGGCAGGCATAGACTACTGACAAAGAACACCACTGCATTTTATCAATGCCAATTTGAATGCAGAGATACCGTAGCACGACAAGATCCTGAGGCCCATTGTCATGTCATTCATCCGTCGCCATGACCTCATGTTTCAGCCTGACAATGCATGCCCGCCCCCATGTTGCAAGGATCTGTACACAATTCCTGGAATTTGAAAATGTTTTTTTTTTTTTTTGGAAGCTGAAAATGTCCCAGTTCTTCCACGACCTGCACACTCACCAGACATGTCACCCATTGATTATGTTTGGGATGCTCTGGATCGACATGTACAACATTTTGTTCCAGTTCCCGCCAATATACAGAAAGAGGAGTGGAACAACATTCCACAGGCCACAATACACAGCCTGATCCACTCTTTGTGAAGATGTGTCGCGTGGCATGAGGCGGCACACCAGATACGGACTGGTTTTCTGATCCACACCCCTTCCTTTTTTAAAAGGTATCTGTGACCAAACAATGCATATCTGTATTGCCAGTCATGTGAAATCCATAGATTAGGGCCTAATGAATTTCTATGAACTGTAGCTCAGTAAGATCTTTAAAATTGTTGCATGTTGCATTTATATTTTTGTTCAGTATACAAAGGTTATACCATTATGTGTTTTACTTTACATTAAGTTGCTTGCTCCCGGGTAGGTACATTATAGTTACATGCATATCCATTGCAAATACACTGCTCTTACATTTAATTCAGTATATCCTTTAAGCCAAATAATATGGAAATAAAATAACTGAAGCTGTAGTTAATGATAGGGTGTGCATTGACAGGGTGTGCATAGTCCTAATTTTTTTTTATTTGTGAGGTAGTGACTTATGTAGTTACATGTAACAAGGTTACATATTAGGATGCAATATTAACATGGTGCTACACAGGAGACTGCAAAAGTGATATTACAGAACATGTTAGTTACATTTGGAACACATGTGGAATAACCTCAGACAAGCTGATATGTAATTGCATGTCCTTGTTCCACTTAACCTATACCGCTAAACTCTTAATAGTGTAATTACATAGTATTTACACTAATTGCATGTAACTACTATGTTATCAATTCCATTTAGTTACATATTAATTAATGTACACTTAAGATAAAGTGTTACCATAACTTCTAATTGAGAATCTACATAAAAAAGCTGCATTCTCAGCTGTCGTCGAAATGGATTTCCTATCAGTTCATCATGAAAACCCCTCAGATAGTCTTTGGTCACTGCATCACTCTTGATAGCCACAAGTCACTGGCAGAATTGGGGTGAATCTCTGGTAGTTTAGAACAGTAGAAGGTAACTAATCTTTGCCCTTGTTTGTAATTAGCACAGCCAGGCACAGAACACCACACAAGCATGATGACAAACATTAGAGAAAAAATATAACCTAGAGAAGTCCTGAGATTACTGTGTGTTGGTTGTTCGAAGTAAACAACGCAATTATTGAAGTTTGTGGGCACGCCCCCCTCTACCAGCGGTATCAGCATTCCGTTTGAATGCCGGACTTTGTGGCTGACTAAGAGCAAACAAATACTCAGGGAGTCAACTTCACGATTTAACCAGTGAAATGAAAATGTGCAAGTTCTATCTTGTGGTTTGGATAATTGTGATGTTTATGATGAAAATGTAAAGTTGTTAATATATAATATATATTGCAAAAATAGGGTGAAATTCCCCTTTAATGCAATGTGCTCTAATCAGGTGATTTAAAGGAGTAATCCTCTACTGTAAATAGGTTCCATTTTGTGTGCAGAGGCTTAGTGCAAAGGGCAGAACTGTTTTATGACTTTGTGACTTAAGCCTCCCAAAATTAAAATTCATAATTACTTCACAGAGGTAAGTGCTGAATGTTTTAAACGACTCAGTCCAAAATGACCATGCTTAACAGAAGTGACATAATGGGTTTGTGGGAGAAAGCAGTCATATGAGCTATAATGTAATTGCCCACTGGGCACAGACGTTAGTTCAACATTTGATTTGGCTGAGTTGTCAACTAACGTGAATTCAATGTGAAATTAACATGGGGGAAAAAATGTTAAAAGTTGCGTAAAAAAATATATATATATATATATTTGTCACATGCGGCATGTACAGTACGACAGATGTAGACTTTATCGTGAAATGCTTACTTATGAGCCCTTTCCCAACAATACAGAGTTAAAAAGTAAGAAAAGATGAGAAAACAAATAATAATGAAATAGAAACACAAAATAACAATAACGAGGCTATATTGAAGGAGTACCAGTACCGAGTCTATGTGCAAGGGTATGAGGTGGTTGAAGTAATTGAGGTAATACACTACATGACCAAATGTATGTGGACACCTGCTCGTCGAACCTTTAAATACCTTTATTTCAACAAGGAACACAGACTGAGACCAAGGTCTCTTTTACAGCTGGGCCCTGCATGTACATGTTTACACAAACAGTTTAGGTATAATGATTAAAAAACTACACAAGACAAACAAAACCATCACAGATAACACCATTTTTTGTAAATACAGCAACAGATTTAATTTACACATAGGTTATTCTACTAACAGCACAAGAACTTGCATTACCCAAAACAGTTACAAGCAATACAAAAATCAAAATGCTCCAATAAATATTTAAAGCAGCAAGGGGGACAAGAGTCTCAGGTTTAAGTTTAGTCTGCAGGCTATTCCATAGGCAAGGAGCGTAACAGGAAAAGGCAGCCATGCCCAACTCTGTGGAAATCGCATGGGCCTCAAGTGTAATCCATGCTTGAGACCTAATTCTAATATTGATGAGTGATGATAAATAAGAAGGTAGCTTATTCAGTCGTGTTTTATAGACAAACACGAGAGCATGTTGTCCTTGTCTCACGGACAGCGAAGTCCAACCCACATTATGATACAAAACACAGTGGTGAGTTCTGTAGCTAGCACCCGTAATAAACCTAAGTGCGCAATGATAAGTAGCATCCAGCGATTTAAGTGTTGATACCGTAGCATGCATGTAAATAATATCCCCATAATCTATAACAGACATAAAAGTAGCTTTCACAATTTGTCTTCTATTTGTAGAGGACAAGCATGTCCTGTTTCTATAGAGGAAGCCTAGCTAGATTTTTAGCCGTTTACAAAGTTCGCCAACATGCATTTTAAAAGACAGTTTATCATACAAACATATCCCTAAGTATTTATATGCAGAGACCTGATTAATTCAAGAACATCTAAGCTCGTAAATGCAAGTGTATTTTCAACCAACTTTGTGAACCTATTAAAAATCATAAAATGTGTTTTCTTTTCAGCTGTATAAAATACCCTTGTAATATCTTAAAATCTGTCTCCAATAGTGATAATGCTTGGTTAACCGTTGAAGCGATAGAGTACATGACAGTGTCATCAGCATATAAATGATTTTGACACTTTCTTATCTCATCTCATTCCAAAATCATGGGCATTAATATGGAGTTGGTCCCCCTCTTGCTTCTATAACAGCCTCCACTCTTCTGGGACGGCCAGCCTTCACTCTTCTGGGAAGGCTTTCCACTAGATGTTGGAACATTGCTGCGGGGACTTGCTTCCATTCAGCCACAAGAGCCTTAGTGAGGTCGAGCACTGATGTTGGACAATTAGGCAGTCGGTGTTCCCATTCATCCCAAAGGTGTTCGATAGGGTTGAGGTCAGGGCTCTGTGCAGGCCAGTTCTTCCACACCGATCTCGCCAAATAATTTCTGTATGGACCTCGCATTGTGCACTGGGGCATTGTCATGCTGAAACAGGAAAGGGCCTTCGCCAAACTGTTGCCTAAAAGTTGGAAGCACAGAATCGTCTAAAATGTCATTGTATGCTGTAGAATTAAGATTTCCCTTCACTGGAACTAATGGGCCTCAACCATGAAAACATATCTTTCCTTCTACACCAAACTTTACAGTTGGCACTATGCATTGGGGAAGGTTGCGTTTTCCTGGCATTCGCCAAACCCAGATTCGTCCGTCGGACTGCCAGATGGTGAAGCGTGATTCATCACTCCAGAGAATGCGTTTCCACTGCTCTGGAGTCCAATGGCGGCGAGATTTACACCACTCCAGATAACGCTTGTCTTTGCGAATGGCGATCTTAGGCTTGTCTGCAGCTGCTCGGCCATGGAAACCCATTTCATGAAGCTCCTGACGAACAGTTATTGTGCTGACGTTGCTTCCAAAGGCAGTTTGGAACTCAGTATTGAGTGTTGCAACTGAGGACAGATCATTTTTATGCTCTACATGCTTCAGCACTTGGCGGTCCGTTCTGTGAGCTTGTGTGGTCTAACACTTTGTGGCTGAGCCGTTGTTACTCCTAGACTTTTCCACTTCACAATAGCAGCACATGCATTTGACTGGGGCAGCTCTAGCAGGGCAGACATTTGACCAACTGACTTGTTGGAAAGGTGGCGTCCTATGACGGTGCCACGTTGAAAGTCACTGAGCTCTTCAGTAAGGCCATTCTACAATGTTAGTCTATCGATATTGCATGGCTGTGTGCTCGATTTTATACACCTGTCAGCAATAGATGTGGCTGAAATAGCCGAATCAAATCAAATTGCGTTTGTCACATGCGCCGTATACAACAGCTGTAAACCTTATGGTGAAATGCTTACTTACAAGCCCTTAAACAACAATGCAGTTAATACATAAACAAGTAAGAGATAAGAATAACAAATATTTAAAGAGCTGCAGTAAATTACAATCGTGGGGCTATATAGAGGGGGTACCGGTACAGAGTCAATGTGCGGGGGCACCGGTGTCAAGGTAATTGAGGTAATATGTACATGTAGGTAGAGTTATTAAAGTGACTATGCACAGCAGTGTAGAAGGGGGGGGGGGGGGCAATGCAAATAGTCTGTGTAGCCATTTGATTCATGTAGGTGTGGGGTAAAAGTGACTAGGGAATCAGGATAGATAATAAATAGAGTAGCAGCAGCATATGTGAAGAGTGTGAAAATGTGTTTATGTGTGTGTGTGTGACATCAATATGCATGTGTGTTTGAGCGTTTGTAACATGTGTATGTGTGTGTTGGAGTGTAAGTGTAGAATGTGGGTTGAGTCCAGTGAGTGTGCAAAGAGCCAGTGCAAGAATGTCAGTGCAAGAAATTCCCTTAGGTTGATAACTTTTTTCAAATCCAATCAGTTTTCCATGGTGATTCAACATCATTACATTGAATTTTTTGGTAGAAATGACGTGGAAACAACGTTGATTCAACCAGTTTTTGCCCAGTTGGAGGGTACTCCCTCTCGTCTCAAATCACATTGAAACTGGTAACTAATTCAGAAGAACGAACGATAAATCAGGCAAGTCATTCAATTTGTTCTGTTTAACAAAGAGAATTTGATTAATTAAACGTGCTTCTATCTGCCCCCCCCAAAATGTACTTATTCTACTCACAGTCAGTACTACAAATCAAAGTTAATTCAATCATAACAATGGACTTCCTTCAAAGTTTTGTACAATTTACTTGTATTACCTGGGGAGCTGGATACTTCTGATGTGTCTGCACCTGTCATAAGAGACAGGTGTCCTTGTTTGCACTTGTAGTCTTACTTCCTTCGGAAGAGAAGCTATGTGGCACTAAATGGAAAAGATTCATCTGAAATAGTCTGTGACACTCAAGTGCCCTATGGCTTTGTCCCAATCTGTTCTTCAGTAGAGAGTACGTGTCTATTCCAAATCATTGCGAAATGAAGTGGATTTTGTTTTGACAGTTCATCATCAGTGTTGCAAACACTGCTGAGATAACACCATAGACCAGCATACATTTCAAGCTGGTCCATGCTGGCCTGGTCTGACCAGCATGGTCCAGCTGGTCAAGCTAGCATGGCCACCACAAAGCCCTGACTTCAAACCTATAGAAAATGTGTGGGCAGAACTGAAAAAGCGTGTGCAAGGAGGCCAACAAACCCGACTCAGTTACACCAGCTCTGTCAGTAGGAATGGGCCAAAATTCACCCAACTTATTGTGGGAAGTTTGTGAAAGGCTACCTGAAATGTTTGACCCAAGTTAAACAATTTAAAGGTAATGCTAATTGCAAATACTAATTGAATGTCGGTAAACTTCTGACCCAGTGGGAATGTGATGAAAGACATAAAAGCCTACATCAATCAATCTCTCTAGTATTATTCTGACATTTCACGTTCTTAAAATATATTGATGATCCTAACTGACCTAAAACAGGGAACTTTTACTAGGATTAAATGTCAGGAATTGTGAAAAACTGAGTTTAAATGTATTTGGCTAAGGTGTATGTCAACTGTATATATATTGATGTGTGGCATTACTAATTCTTTGCTGGATATGCAATATCAAGTGCGCCTATACACTATTTAGTATGGTTTCAATCAAATGATCCATAGCCTTCAGGGTACGAAGTGCATGGTCGGAGAAGCATAGAGCAAAGTTATATTTCTCAGAAAATGTACTTGCTTCCTGAGTCTTTTGCACTGCTGGGATGGTGTAAATAAAATTAAGCCACATTACACACTGCAATGGATATTCCAACCCGGAGCCCAAGCCTGCCCTGCTCTTGCTGATCAAAACTTGTTTTGTGCTACCTAACCAATGATGTGCTGTGTAGGCCTACAGTGGCAGTTCAGGAGGAGAGTCAAAGAATTATTCAATTTTTTTGGAGGGGGATTAGGCCTATCTAAAAAGAAAATGCAATATTTTGTGTGTGGACTAGCCTATAGCCTATGTTCTTTTCAGTTAGCTTGCTACTACTATAATTGATTTAAATAAAAAACTGTTTCCTGCCCATGATGTATTGACAGAGTTATTGATCTCGCAATAATCCAGATTTGAGTGACTTACATTGTGACACTGAAACGTGAAGCAGCAGCCGCAGCACAATCAATCGGAAATAGACAGCTCATGGCGCGGAAAGTAGGCAAAATACGAGTAGGCATAATTCATCTCAACAGTCTTCATTTTATTTAGACTTTACTAACAACACGAGGGCTTTGTGTTGGAGCCTATTTAAGAAGTCAAATCTGGGCCGACCAGTTTGACAGACGAAATTAGCCTATAAGCTGCTATATCCAATTCCTCCACCCACCGTGCACTCTTTAAATACCCTACCGCTATGTCAGTGAAGGGCTAAGGTGGTATGGCAAAAAGCACAGGCATACCCATTGTCAGCTTAAAACCAGATCCGATTATAAAAAGTGATCGATAACAGCGCTTTAGTCCACAATATTTTATGCTACAAACAAACTGAAATACATGGGAAAGACTCCGATGCTTATGGGGATTCTTTTTTGTTTATTTGACATTCAGAGGCTGAGCTATAACCTTCTATCGCCAAGGAGACAAAACATTGACTTTGAAGTCATCTAATTATGTCACCGTTAATTGATTAAGCTATTCACTCTCTGTACAATGGAAGATGTTTAAACGCAGGCAGCTTTTAAGGAAACACGTGTGACCTTTTCTCATTTGGGTTAAGCCATGGAAGAGTAGCCAGCAGTTAAAGCTTGTTTTGTGTCGGTAGGCCTACTCTGTCTGGGGTGGAAAGGTATAGGCCTAACTTTTGAAAGTACCATGCTCAGATTCTTAATAACATCTCAGATTAAATTATTTGCAAATAGGGACAGTTTCGTTGCAAACAAGACACACTGATTTGGCATTAGAGAAATAGGATAAGGTGAACAAATAGGCCTCTCTCTCAATCCATTCTTACCCTGTAATTTCGGTCATTTTGGAGTGTTAAAATAGATTCTGCTAATATGTAAAATGATGTAGAACTGCATTCAATTATTATAAAAGGCAATTTATCAGAACCGGAAAAACTTGATAGATTCATGCAAAGCTTTTACTATCAAGGACAGCCTTCCACCTGTACTCTTGTCCACGGTGGTCTGTGAACTCACAACCTTCTGGCCCGCAGCCATGTGCGCTATCAAAACTCTTGCATTTCTATGTAATGCTTACAGGATCAAGAACAGCTTCTAAAATTGCATATCTAACACTGGTCTGTACAAGAAGTGAGGGTAAACAGTAGGCATGTTCTCTGCTATCCACTTCATGTTTTGATTATTACTTTGGGTATAGGGGAGGGTCACTTTTTTTTCAAGCATTCAGGAAGCGTTTAGGTCAAATATACTGAACAAAAATCTAAACTCAACAAAAAACATTTTCATCGATTTTACTGAGTAACAATTCATATGAGTAAATCAGTCAATTTATGTAAATACATTAGGCCCTAACCTATGGATGCCACATGACTGGGAATACAGATATGCATATGTTGGTCACAGATAACTTAAAAAATAGGCCTCACAATGGGGCCTCAGGATCTCGTCATGTTATTTTTGAGCGTTCAAATTGCCATCGATGAAATGCAGTTGTGTTCGTTGTCTGTAGCTTATGCCTGCCCATACCATAACCCCACTGGCACCATGGGGCACTCTGTTCACAACGTTGACACGATGCCATGGTCTGCGGTTGTGAGGCCGGTTGGACACACTGCCAAATCCTCTTACACAACGTTGGATGCGGCTTATGGAATAAAAATGTACATTCAATTATCTGGCAACAGCTCTGGTGGACATTCCTGTTGTCAGCATGCCAATTTTACATGGCCTCAAAACTTGAGACATCTATGGCTTTGCGTTGTGTGACAAAACGGCACATTTTAGAGTGGCCTTTTATTGTCCCCAGCACAAGGTGCACTTGTGTAATGATCATGCTGTTTAATCAGATTCTAGATATGCCACACCTATCAGGTGGATGGATTATCTTGGCATAGGAGAAATGCTCACGAACAGGGATGTAAACAATGTGTGCACAACATATGAGAGAAATAAGCTTTTTGTGCATATGGAACATTTCTAGGATATTTTATTTCAGCTCATTGGACATGGGACCAACACTTATATTTTTGTTAAGTGTATATTTTGCTTGAAGGGAGGGCCATCCATTTTCCTTTCAGAGGGATACAATTTTCTCCATGTAATCCTTATTATAAATAGACATTGGAATCTTTTTCTGTTAATTTTATTTTCATAAACATTGCAGAATATTTTCCTCACCTTTCTGGGCATACAACAAATTACCATGCCTCTCTCATTTAATTGGACCTAGTAAATAGATAGACTATATGTATTTCAAGCTTGGGAAATATCATAGGCATTGCAGTTTATAATACCGGTATATAGTCGAAATTAACAGCTGATCTTTTACAATGAAGTAGGCTTATGTTTCAAATTTAAAGTTAAACATTTTTATTGTAATTTGCAAAAGTACAGTACATTTATTTTGCTTGCTCTTTCCCAACAATGCAGTAATCAATATCAATAGTACTATAAAACATATATAAAAAAAGTTATTTAGAACAAAATCACACAGGAAATAGAACTGAAGCTACTGTAAGTAGTGCAATTGCTTTTCTTTTTGTAACCTGCCCTACAATGTTTCAGAATTCGCAGGCAGTCCATCCATATTTAGGTTGGGCGAAAGTTGATATAAAACATTGTTAAATTCAAACGTTCTGCTGACAGGTCCACAACAATTTGCCATCCTTTTCTCATTCAGAAACGAACAGTCATGTTCAAGATACAGCATATAACTGCTAAAGATTAAATCATTCTGCTAACACATTGAATAGACCGGTAGCTTATGTAACATATTTTACATTATGGGTAGGCCATAGTATTGCTGTGTGTGCGATAGGAGCGCAACATCATTGGGTATTTAATCTCAGCGCCTATACCAAGGCAGGACATATTAACGCAATAATCTATTGATAAACTAAATATTGAACAACAATTTGTCTTTTGCAAGCCGTGGCCTAATAATGCCAGATGTTCGAAATTATACAGCAAATAAAAGGTGTTATTGTCACCACAATAGGTGAATGGAGGCAGTTTCCAGGTGGAGTTTCAATGCTAGTCCACGGAACGCTTTTTACGACAGGCCTGATTTATAATGGAAAACATTCGTATGTATGGTGTGCACCGAGTTATTCAATCTCAATATTTTTTTAAAGGTGCGCAGACCTCTCAGAAATGTTGCATGCAGAAATGTTGTGTGAAATTTACGTAGTGGTTATGAAAGAGGCCTCTGAAGAGAGTCATGTGACAGAAATAAACAACATTCTGCTGCAAACTATTTGTAATCATGTCATAATCATTGGCTACACAATACATTTGTCTGTCCGAACAGGTTGAAAACCTCAAGCTTTTATGTCCAACCGTTGTAACATATATTTAAAATGCATAAAGTATGCTGAACAGCATTCAAAATAAGACCAAATATACAGGAGTGTGAATTTCTGGCTGTTTTGACACTTATTTGCATAGCATTTGAATGATGAGACTCATGGTAATTCAGGCAGCCTGTTTGATGTGTCTGAGGATACAGTTTCAAATTGGAAATTGTAGCCAGAGAAGATGAGAGCAGACCACTTAGTTCCCAAAAGCAACTGCATAATCATCCAAAGGATGACCTCCTCAATCCAAACAGATGGGTCTCACACGATGCCAGCCAGAGAGACAGGAGGCAGAAGAACATCTATGTGGGAGAGAGGGTTATTCCAGACAACGTTTTGGGGTGTGAACAGAAGTCAAAACATGGCTTTTGTTGTAGAATTTGTATGGGTATAACGGAAAATGTTGTTGTGTGTGTGTCCATATCCAATAAATATCAGGGTGCAAACTGGGTTGCAGATGTTGGGTCACTTAGTTGGGTTGTTTTCTCTATAATAGCTGGTTGTGTTGTTGATGCTGGGTTGAGATTGAGACTGGAGGCGTAGTTTAGTAGCGGTATGGCTCTGTTGTTGTAGAGTTATCACATGGTAAGGTCGAACATTGACATTTTTGTAGCTTCAACGAGACTTACAGAAGTGTATGAGTTCCCTAAAAGCCCATGTACAGTAAATGGTAGATGGTATATTATTCCTTATTATAATATGTAATACATCATCTTAATATTCTAGAATAATGTGTAAAATGCACAAAAAAATAAGGAACATTTTAATTTGCACTATGTAAACTGCCTTGCCTGGTTCACCAACTACTTTGCAGACAGAGTTCAGTGTGTCAAATCGGAGGGCATGTTGTCCGGTCCTCTGGCAGTCTCTATGGGGGTGCCACAGGGTTGAATTCTCGGGCCGACTCTTTTCTCTGTATATATCAATGATGTTGCTCTTGCTGCGGGCGATTCCCTGAACCACCTCTACGTAGATGACACCATTCTGTATACTTACATTTACATTTACATTTAAGTCATTTAGCAGACGCTCTTATCCAGAGCGACTTACAAATTGGTGCGTTCACCTTATGACATCCAGTGGAACAGCCACTTTACAATAGTGCATCTAAATCTTTTAAGGGGGGTGAGAAGGATTACTTTATCCTATCCTAGGTATTCCTTAAAGAGGTGGGGTTTCAGGTGTCTCCGGAAGGTGGTGATTGACTCCGCTGTCCTGGCGTCGTGAGGAGTTTGTTCCACCATTGGGGGCCAGAGCAGCGAACAGTTTTGACTGGGCTGAGCGGGAACTGTACTTCCTCAGTGGTAGGGAGGCGAGCAGGCCAGAGGTGGATGAACGCAGTGCCCTTGTTTGGGTGTAGGGCCTGATCAGAGCCTGGAGGTACTGAGGTGCCGTTCCCCTCACAACTCCGTAGGCAAGCACCATGGTCTTGTAGCGGATGCGAGCTTCAACTGGAAGCCAGTGGAGGGAGCGGAGGAGCGGGGGTGACGTGAGAGAACTTGGGAAGGTTGAACACCAGACGGGCTGCGGCGTTCTGGATGAGTTGTAGGGGTTTAATGGCACAGGCAGGGAGCCCAGCCAACAGCGAGTTGCAGTAATCCAGACGGGAGATGACAAGTGCCTGGATTAGGACCTGCGCCGCTTCCTGTGTGAGGCAGGGTCGTACTCTGCGGATGTTGTAGAGCATGAACCTACAGGAACGGGCCACCGCCTTGATGTTAGTTGAGAACGACAGGGTGTTGTCCAGGATCACCGAGGTCTTGCCGAGGTTCAGCTTGAGGTGGTGATCCGTCATCCACACTGATATGTCTGCCAGACATGCAGAGATGCGATTCGTCACCTGGTAGGAGCGACCTGGCCCTTCCTTGAACACTGTGCTATCTAACCTCCAAACGAGCTTCAATGCCATACAATACTCCTTCCGTGGCCTCCAACTGCTCTTCAACGCTAGTAAAACCAAATGCATGCTTTTCAACCGTTCGCTGCCTGCACCCGCACGCCCGACTAGCATCACCACCCTGGATGGTTCCGACCTAGAATATGTGGACATCTATAAGTACCTAGGTGTCTGGCTAGAATGTAAACTCTCCTTCCAGACTCATATCAAACATCTCCAATCTAAAATCAAATCTAGTGTCGGCTTTCTATTCCGCAAAAAAGCCTCCTTCACTCAGGCCGCCAAACTTACCCTAGTAAAACTGACTACCGATCCTCGACTTCGGCGATGTCATCTACAAAATAGCTTCCAATACTTTACTCAGCAAACTGGATGCAGTTTATCACAGTGCCATCCGTTTTGTTACCAAAGCACCTTATACCACCCACCACTGAGATCTGTATGGTCTAGTCGGCTGGCCCTCGCTACATATTCGTCTCCAGACCCACTGGCTCCAGGTCATCTACAAGTCCATGCTAGGTAAAGCTCCGCCTTATCTCAGTTCACTGGTCACGATGGCAACACCCACCCGTAGCACGCACTCCAGCAGGTGTATCTCACTGTTCATCCCTAAAGCCAACACCTCATTTGGCCGCCTTTCCTTCCAGTTCTCTGCTGCTTGTGACTGGAACGAATTGCAAAAATCGCTGAAGTTGGAGACTTTTATCTCCCTCACCAACTTTAAACATCTGCTATCTGAGCAGCTAACCGATCGCTGCAGCTGTACATTGTCCATCGGTATATAGCCCACCCACTTTACCTACCTCATCCCCATACTGTTTTTATTTATTTACTTTTCTGCTCTTTTGCACACCAGTATCTCTACCTGCACATGACCATCTGATCATTTATCACTCCAGTGTTAATCTGCAAAATTGTAATTATTCGCCTACCTCCTCATGCCTTTTGCACACAATGTATATAGACTCTTTTTTTCTACTGTGTTATTGTTTACTCCATGTGTAACTCTGTGTTGTTGTCTGTTCACACTGCTATGCTTTATCTTGGCCAGGTCGCAGTTGTAAATGAGAACTTGTTCTCAACTAGCCTACCTGGTTAAATAAAGGTGGAAAAAAAAACTTAAGATGAACAGGAATGACATTTACTCACATTGGTGGCCAATAAGATCTATCTGAAGGCAATGCCTCTAATAAGCCACACCTCCTGAAAATAACCTAAGGATTACATTAAAAAAGACCCAGCTAATAGTTCAACACAGCATGAGAGTAAAAAAACAACTGATGGTTCAATTAATCCATCTTTTGGTAATCCCAAAAACCCAATGTGTAACCAAACGTGTGTTCTGTCCAATATTTACCCAACATTGGGTTACTAAAGAACCCAAATTGTGTTGTTTTTAACCCAGCATTTGGGTTAGCTACTTCTATGCAAACTAGTGCCGGCCAGCAACTACTTTGTCTATAAGGAGTCTGTGAACAAGTGC
Organism: Oncorhynchus nerka; assembly: GCF_034236695.1. Taxonomy (NCBI): domain Eukaryota; kingdom Metazoa; phylum Chordata; class Actinopteri; order Salmoniformes; family Salmonidae; genus Oncorhynchus; species Oncorhynchus nerka. Next base: position 50,003,925 of record NC_088399.1, on the reverse strand, counting down.
TGTGTCCCAAATGGCTCCCTATCTCCTATGTAGTCCACCCTATGGGTCCTGTTCAAACGTAGTGCACTAAGTACAGAATAGGGTGCCACTGGAGACAACCAAGGGCTGCCATGTCACTGCTGGATTAGTAATAGCTCGTTTTGCATTCATACCTTGACGGGATTCATGGGTACATGATAGAACCACAGCACTCAGTCTAGAGCACTGGTGTCATGGCACCTTACTCAGTTACCATGGGAACAATGTAAGGGCACGTTCTTAACTGTTAAACTGGACTGAACAATCTGGCAGTGGCTGAACAAAACGACCTGCTCTCTACTGCTGCAGTATTTGGTAGGGAGAGAAATCTGATTGCAGCAAGGTAAAAACAAAGGGTGGCACGGATCAATGTAAATATTCTGGGTGGCCATTTGATTCATCGTTCAGCAGTCTTATGGCTTTGGGGTAGAAGCTGTTTTAAGAAGCCTTTTGGTCCTAGACTTGGCACTGCGGTACCGCTTGCCGTGTGGTAGCAGAGAGAATAGTCTATGACTTGGGTGACTGGAGTCTTTGACCACCATTTTTGGGCCTTTCTCTGACGCCGCCTAGTATATAGGTCCTGGATGTCAGGAAGCTTGGCCCCAGTGATGTACTGGGCCGTACGCATTAACCTCTGTAGAGCCTTATGGTCAGATGACAAGCAGTTGCCATAACAAGCGGTGATGCAACTGGTCAGGATGCTCTTGATGGTGCAGCTGTAGAACTTTTTGAGGATCTGCGAAATCTGCCAAATCATTTCAGTCTCCTGAGGGGGGAAATGTTTTGTTGTGCCCTCTGGTTGCACATGTGACATGCTGGTAGAAATGAGGTAAAACTAATTTAAGTTTGCCTGCATTAAAGTCCCCAGCCACTAGGAGTGCCGCTTCTGGATGAGAATTTTCTTGTTTGCTTATGGCCTTATACAGCTCGTTGAGTGTGGTCTTAGCTCCAGCATCGGTTTGTGGTAGTAAATAGACGGTCTACAGCTTAGTGTGGTCTACAGCTTATCATGAGGTATTCTACCTCAGGCGAGCAATACCGAGATTTCTTTAATATTAGACATTGAGCACCAGCAGCAATTGACAAATAGACACACACCCCCACCCCTCTTTTAGCCACGTCTCAGTGAGACATAAGATATTACAGTATTTAATGTCCCGTTGGTAGGATAGTGTAAATCGTTCAGTTTGTTTTCCAATGATTGCACATTGGCTAATAATATGGAGGGTAGTGGTGGTTTACCAACTCGTCTGCGAATTCTTACAAGGTACCCCGTCCTCCTCCCCCTTTTTCTTCAAGTGGATGATGGGATTTGGGACTTGTCTCCACAAAGCAGTATATCCTTCGAGTCGGACTCAAAAAAGAAAACATGTTTGAAGTGAGTAATCACTGTTTTGATGTCCAGAAGCTCTTTCGGTCATAAGAGATGGTAGCAGCAACTATGTACAAAACGAGTTACAAACAATGCAAAAACTAACAAAATAGAACAGTCCTGGCTGTCAGGAAAAAGGCCATCCTCTCCGGCGCCATTACCATATATTATTTAGTATATGTAAAGACAAGATTAAATCAAAAATAGTCTGATAGGTAACAATATTAGCCCATAACTAGTAAGGCAAGAAACAGCGCATGCATGTGTTTTGGGACTTTTTCAAATCAAAGTCCCACACCTCATGTAGTCTAGCCCATAGGCCTATATGTTTTGATAAGGTTTGTATCACAACTAAAGTGGCCAAATAAGCACATTAATCCGCTTTTCAACCAGTGTAGAGCCAGTTGTGGCGCGTGAGTTTCAATTTCATGGAAGATCATTTTCACAATAATAAAGCATGACATGCACAATCACATTTGTGGTCACTTTAGAGAATGGTGTTTTCCCGCTAATTGATTGCATTTTGGATCATTCGTGCTATCATCCTACTGTCGTGTGCACATTACCACGCTTATAATGTGAAGAAATAGCCTAAAAGTTATCAACATTTTAAGTAAAACGTTCTGATCTGTTGCATCAGCCTCATTGCTTTTAAATGTTTGTTAGTTTTTTTGTGAGTTGTTGTGTTAATAGGATACGTCAACGTGTGTACTATAGGGGATAGTAGAATGACATAGGCTAGTGCTATTGCTGTTTGTTAGGCCTACTCATCTTGTTGGCTGACAAAGTAAATGTGACTCACCCCCTGGATTCGGTCTTGTGTAGCAACATTTGAATTTCAGTTTTTTACATTGGATAATGTAGAGACTCAGAGCTATAAAATGATATATCATACACTGCATTTGAGGAAACAATGGGGAAGTAATTCTGCTTTGAAAGTTGATCAACTTGTAAACTCACTTTCGAGAAAACCGTCATTCAATGTTTCGGTACTACTTGGAAAGCCCTTCTTTGTCTACACCCATTCAGCATTGTTCACACCCTCTTAAGCCTTAGCCCCACCCATCTCTTTAAGGGTTGATCCGTGCATTCTGTACTAACCTGACAGCTACTTCCAGACATCTAAGAGAGAGAGAGAACAGCTCACTGAACATGTCTCGCCCTAGCAGAGCTGGTTAGGCTGTTATGTTTACTAGAGCGTTGGCGACTGCAACTGTGCTGTCAGATTGTCCCATTCGTAAATTCAGAGCATTTCGCGTTCAGAGACAACACTGGAATCTCTGGCCAATAAGTAGGGTTGTTCTGAAAGCTATGACCTCAGTTTGGGTGCATGACTGTCATTCTAACTGGCGAACATTGGCTAGCTACTTCCAGACACATAATGAGAGAACACCCCAATCTGACCATTTTACTCCCCCTAGCAGAGCTGGTTAGGCAGTTTATGTTATCCAGAGAGTTGGTGACTAACACTGCTGCTGGCAACAATTGAATTACGCTTTGTTGTCGACATTTACTGACACCGGACATATTCAACAAGTGTTGAGCATTCAAAAATGAATCAGTTATTCTGCACTCTGGCACACTAAGATGAGAGCCTTTTGTTATGAAACGTAGCTAACGTGGAACCCCGTATTAATCGGCATACTCAACAGCATTTAAGAAATATATTACCTTCAACAGTGTTATATTGGGATCAAGCCATCAATGTTTTGTGATTATTGGTGTCGTAAAAATGTTAGTTAACGTGTCAACAAATAGCATGTTTGACATTTCAGTGAAAATACGTTTATCAGCCTTTTGGATAAACGGCTTAGCAATAAAATACGTCCCGTATCATCGGCTAAAAACGCCCAATTTTTCAGTTTTTGATTTGTTAAAAAAGTTTGAAATATCCAATAAATGTCGTTCCACTTCATGATTGTGTCCCACTTGTTGTTGATTCTTCACAAAAAAATACAGTTTTATATCTTTATGTTTGAAGCCTGAAATGTGGCAAAAGGTCGCAAAGTTCAAGGGGGCCGAATACTTTCGCAAGGCACTGTAAGTGTTGAACGGGTGGTTGAATTTATAGAATTAATTTAAAGTGCACTCGATATTGTATTAAAACTCCACTCATGAGTGTGTGTACACTATTGAGGCCACATGAAACCGTATTCCCATTACTACATGACAATATACCATTACTTTAGTCTACTAGGTCACACTGCACATGTTCCATTGGGTTACTAGGTACAGTATATGGGGATATACCATCCCTCCACAGGGGAGAAATACATTTGAATCCGGTATCAATCAGGTTAGCACAGATCCATGACGCCGAGGATTCTGGGCTACACTGGAGATGTTGCCTTCTGGAGGAGGAAATTGATTCCTGACACAGGGGCATATGTCACCATCACCAGAGACAAGAGAGAAGATGCTAAAGTTACAGTGCCTTCAGAAAGTATTCATACCTCTTGACTTATTCCACATTTTATTGTGTTTCAGGGAAAATGGATTTCAGTGATTTTTTTCTCACCCATCTACACACAATACCCCATAATGACAAAGTGAAAACATGTTTTTTGACATTTTAACAAATTTATTGAAAAGGAAATACAGAAATCTCATTTACATAAGTATTCTCTAAGAGCTTTGCACAGCTGGATTGTACAATATTTGCACATTATTATTTTTTGAATAATTCAAGCTCTGTCAAGTTAGTTGTTAATCATTGCTTGACAGCCATTTTCAAGTCTTGCCATAGATTTTCAAGATGATTTAAGTCAAACTGTAACTAGGCCACTCAGGAACATTCAATGTCGCCTTGGTAAGCAACGCCTTGTGTTTTAAGTTATTGTCCTGGTGAAAGATGAATTTGTCTCCCAGTGTCTGTCGGAAAGCAGACTGGACAAGGTTTTCCTTTAGGATTTTGCCTGTGCTTAGCTCAATTCAGTTATTTTTATTCTAAAAAACTCCCTAGTCCTTACCGATGACAAGCATATCTATAACATGATGCAGCCACCACCATGCTTGAAAATATGAAGAGTGGTACTCAGTGCTATATTGTGCTGTTGATCCATCCTCAGTTTGTCCTATCACAGCCATTAAACCGTGTAACTGTTTTAAGGTCCTATTGGCCTCATGGTAAAATCCTTGAATGGTTTCCTTCCTCTTATTGTGTGTTGGTCAGTGGCACAAAAGCTTAACATAAGCCATTTTAAATTCAGGCTGTAACAACAAAATGTGGAAAAGATCAAGGGTGTGAATAATTTCTGAAGACATGGTAAATATGCCTTGAGGGAAATAAAACACACTAGGTCTACCTACTAATATATGCTGTCATGGTATGTGTCCTGTCCCATCACCGTTGAGTCTCAATGGTTAGGTGGTATCTGATGTCTTATAACTCTCGCTCTAGCCATTTCTCTCCTAGTTGACAGTTGTATCTACTCAGTCTCCCGCTTCTTCACCCCAACTCTAAAGCCATTTATTACGGCATTTATTACGCGTCTAATTGTCCAGCTTCTTCATTACGTGCCCTCGCCTATAGCTCGCAGAACATTGCTACACCGGTGCCTAATTACATCCTGTGAGTCAAGCCTGCACGGGAACACTGCTTCAAACACATGCAGATTGAATACAGAGGTTTTAAATGCTATTGTTGTATCTGATGTCTACTCCAGATGCGTGAATCCATTTCAGAGAGCAGACACTCGCGATTGCATTTAAGCCCTTTGTCACCAAGGAGGGGAGTGACGTTGTCAATGAAGATTCAGAAATGGCTTGTAGTACAATAGAAGAGAGGACATGAGTAGAGTACTGAAGAGTATGGGGTAGAGAGGATAGGAGTAGAGTGGAGTTTAAGAGTGGAGGAGTAGAGAGTATGGGAGTAGAGTAGTAGAGAATATGAGTAGAAAGTACAGGAGTCAGAGTTTGTGAGCGTAGCGGAGCGAACAAAAACCTATGACTGTAACTAAGGCTGGGAATGTTAATTAGGGCTGCCTCCGACTTAAGAACATATTGGTTGACTGAAAGTCTGTTCTTTTGACCAATCGATTGCTTGAAATGTTTAATTGTGTATTTCTCCATATATAGACACACCCTGTCTTTTAACAAAATATGCATTGAGCTTGTCTGATGCTTTAAGCTTATGGTTTGATGCCTCAAGAGGGCACCAAACATGTAGATAACCAGAATAAAAAAACTTAACCTGACCCAACTATTTTATTCTATTCTAACTATTCAACTGTTCTTAAAAGGCACTTTAGTATTGCCAGCCTAATCTCAGGAGTTGATAGGCTTGAAGTCATAAACAGCACTGTGCATCAGGCATTGCTAAGAGCTGCTGGCAAACGCAGTAAAGTGCTGCCTACCACCGCTTAGTCAGACTGCTCTCTCAAATATCAAATCATAGACTTAATTATAATATAATAAACACAGAAATACGAGCCTTTGGTCATTAATATGGTCAAATTCGGAAACTATAATTTCGAAAACAAAACGTTTATTCTTTCAGTGAAATACGGAACCGTTCTGTATTTTATCGAACGGGTGGCAACCCTAAGTTTAAATATTGCTGTTACATTGCACAACCTTCAATGTTAAGTCATAATTATGTAAAATTATGGCAAATTATTTCACAGTTCGCAACAAGCCGGGCGGCCCAAACTGTTGCATATACCATGACTCTGCTTGCACTGAACGCAAGAGAAGTGACACAATTTCCCAAGTTAATATTGCCTGCTAACATGAATTTATATTAAATCACCACCCATTTGGCGAAGTTGAAGTAGGCTGTGATTTGATAATAAATTGACCGGTACCACATTGATTATATGCAAAGCAGGACAAGCTAGTAGGACTAGGGGTCCCGCTACAACTTCTGGTGAAACTGTAGGGCGCGCAATTCAAATAAATAATCATAGGAATTATTGATATTAAACATTTATGTACAGTCGTGGCCAAAAGTTTGGAGACAAATATTAATTTTCAAAAGGTCTGTTGCCTCAGTTTGTATGATGTCAATTTGCATATACTCCAGAATGTTATGAAGAGCGATCAGATGAATGGTCCCTCTTTGCCATGCAAAAAAAACCATTTTCACTGCATTTCATCCCTGCCACAAAAGGACCAGCTGAAATCATGTCAGTGATTCTCTCGTTAACACAGGTGTGAGTGTTGACAAGGAGATCACTCTGTCATGCTGATTGAGTTCGAATAACAGACTGGAAGGTTCAAAAGGAGGGTGGTGCTTGGAATCATTGCTCTTCCTCTGTCAACCATGGTTACCTGCAAGGAAACATGCGCCGTCATCATTGCTTTGCACAAAAAGGGCTTCACAGGCGAGGGTATTGCTGCCAGTAAGATTGCACCAAGATTGAACCATCAACCATTTATGGGATCATCAAGAACTTCAAGGTGAGCGGTTCAATTGTTGTGAAGAAGGCTTCAGGGCACCCAAGAAAGTCCAACAAGCGCCAAGACCATGTCCTAAAGTTGATTCAGCTGCGAGATTGGGGCACCAACAGTCCAGAGCAAGCTCAGGAATGGCAGCAGGCAGGTGTGAGTGCATACGTTTCTATTGAATCCTCAGATATCCTAAAATGTAATTGAACTATAATATTTCATACAGAAAGAAGTATGTTCAATAGGAAAACCATTTTAGCAGGTGCATGTCCTCTTCATCGCACGCACATACACAAATTTCCAAGTCTGTGTCCCTGTAGAAAAACTCATATTTCTTACTTTTTATTTTTTTATTTCACCTTTATTTAACCAGGTAGGCTAGTTGAGAACAAGTTCTCATTTGCAACTGCGAACTGGCCAAGATAAAGCATAGCAGTGTGAACAGACAACACAGAGTTACACATGGAGTAAACAATTAACAAGTCAATAACACAGTAGGAAAAAAAAGGGGAGTCTATATACATTGTGTGCAAAAGGCATGAGGTAGGCGAATAATTACAATTTTGCAGATTAACACTGGAGTGATAAATGATCAGATGGTCATGTACAGGTAGAGATATTGGTTTGCAAAAGAGCAGAAAAGTAAATAAATAAAAACAGTATGGGGATGAGGTAGGTAAAAATGGGTGGGCTATTTACCGATAGACAGCTGCAGCGATCGGTTAGCTGCTCAGATAGCAGATGTTTGAAGTTGGTGAGGGAGATAAAAGTCTCCAACTTCAGCGATTTTTGCAATTCGTTCCAGTCACAGGCAGCAGGGAACTGGAATGAAAGGCGGCCAAATGAGGTGTTGGCTTTAGGGATGATCAGTGAGATACACCTGCTGGAGCGCGTGCTACGGATGGGTGTTGCCATCGTGACCAGTGAACTGAGATAAGGCGGAGCTTTACCTAGCATGGACTTGTAGATGACCTGGAGCCAGTGTGTCTGGCGACGAATATGTAGCGAGGGCCAGCCGACTAGAGCATACAAGTCGCAGTGGTGGGTGGTATAAGGTGCTTTAGTGACAAAACGGATGGCACTGTGATAAACTGCATCCAGTTTGCTGAGTAGAGTGTTGGAAGCAATTTTGTAGATGACATCGCCGAAGTGGAGGATCGGTAGGATAGTCAGTTTTACTAGGGTAAGTTTGGCAGCGTGAGTGAAGGAGGCTTTGTTGCGGAATAGAAAGCCGATTCTTGATTTGATTTTCGATTGGAGATGTTTGATATGAGTCTGGATGGAGAGTTTACAGTCTAGCCAGACACCTAGGTACTTATAGATGTCCACATATTCAAGGTTGGAACCATCCAGGGTGGTGATGCTGGTCAGGCGTGCAGGTGCAGGCAGCGAACGGTTGAAAAGCATGCATTTGGTTTTACTAGCATTTAAGAGCAGTTGGAGGCCACGGAAGGAGTGTTGTATGGCATTGAAGCTCGTTTGGAGGTTAGATAGCACAGTGTCCAAGGATGGGCCGGAAGTATATAGAATGGTGTTGTCTGCGTAGAGGTGGATCAGGGAATCGCCCGCAGCAAGAGCAACATCATTGATATATACAGAAAAAAGAGTCGGCCCGAGGATTGAACCCTGTGGCACCCCCATAGAGACTGCCAGAGGACCGGACAGCATGCCCTCCGATTTTACACACTGAACTTGTTTTGGAAGAAACAAGCCTGTAACCTTGAACAAAGTCTACTGACATCCAGTTGGAGCTAGATTGAATTATTTCCCTATACGTTCCATTGGAAGAGCATGGGCTCTTTTTCTCCTATTTTCTCCTACCATATTTATTGTGTTATAGTCTCCTACATTATTTTTTGCAAATGAATTCATAAAAAATTGTACAATGTGATTTTCTGGATTTTTTTTCTTCTCATTTTGTCTGTCATAGTTGAAGTGTACCTATGATGAAAATTACAGGCCTCTCTCATCTTTTTAAGCGGGAGAACTTGGACAATTGGTGGCTGACTAAATACTTTTTTGCCCCACTGTATATGCATATCCTGGCTTCAGGGCCTGAGCAACAGGCAGTTTACTTTGGACACGTCAGTCAGGTGGAAATTGAGAAAAACAAGCTAACAAGCTCTAGATAACCTAGTAATAGCATCAACCAGTTGTAGTTAACTAGTGATTATGTGAAGATTGATTGATTGTTTTTTATTAGATATGTTTTATGCTAGCTAGCAACTTACCTTGGCTCCTTGCAGCCACAAGGTCCGTTTGACGCTGCACTCGCGTAACAGGTGGTCAGCCTTCCACGCAGTTTCCTCGTGGATTGCAATGTAATCGGCCATGATCGGTTTCCAAAAAGGCAGATTACTGATTGTAATGACAACTTGAAATCGTCCCTAATTAATCAGCCATGCCTCAGGTGTTGAGTCAAATGCTTCTTGAGTGCTATTTCTGTTTTATAGGTGCATGGACCATCTGGATGGATACATGGTAATGGCCAGGTTCTTGCATAATGTCCATGCTTCAATTCGTAATGTCTAATAAGGATGCATTGATTTGATGTGTCAAATCTGCAGTACTTACAGTTCCACTTTATCCATTGAAGGAATCATGCTTTTGGATTTCCAAGAATCTAAAAAAGGTTTACATAAACATGTTTTATTCTCTTTAGTTAATATGTTAATAATTAACAAATTCTTCTGAAAATGATTTTTTAAAATTCAAGATATAAGTGCTGTCTAGGTAAACCTGTTAATTAACTAACTGCAAAATTAATTTTATAACATGGTTTGTTTAACATATCTCATTACACCCAAACTAACAATTGTAAAATAACAAAATATATACTATCATTTACACTTGCAAGATTAGGTTAATGAATCATTAGAATATTCTTAGGTTTTTAAATATTACATTTTGTAAAGAAGAAGGGTTTAAAACCCAGTACTAATTTGAATCGTGGCTAGCAAACATCAATCCTTTGTACTATTATGCACGTTATCAAACTATTTCCAAGCCAGCCAACAAGCAGCTTTCATGAGCACTTGTGCAATTCTGACCACGTGCTATCTAGCACCATGCTAACTAAACACACTTTAACTAACCAGCACATTCGCAAATTCGGCCACGTGTCCTAACAGTCCTAAGTAGCACTATGCTAGCTAACACCATGCTAGATAGTGCGATGCTAGCTAAAAGCATACTAGCAAAATGCCACAACATACCCTGGAGAATTTACTTAGCTACACATGCCTATATCTGATGTTTGGCTTGTAAGTCACTGAATAGAACCACAATAGTAAAATAAACTGATAACAGCTAGTAATTATAAGTACAAGCATAGCTACAGTAGCAACAGCTGGCTTTTGTAGCTAGCTACTGTTATACAGGTTATCAAACAAATTACAAGTTAGTCAGCATATCTGAAAGTTGGTTCCATGTGTGCTGCTAGATAGAGCGGTACAATTTAACAGGATAAGCATAGCTACGATTATACTACAATACATGTAGCAGAATTGCACAAGTAATCTGATTTAAACTGCTATAGTAAAATTATATTTGCCAAACATAGCCAAATATCAGATTTTCTTTCTTAATTTAACCAAATTACAATTTTAACATTGTGTGTGTGTGGTGCTATCCAGCTAGCTGGCATGTAACATAGTGTCCTTGCAATTCTTGTGCTGAAAAATTATCATTATTTTTTATAAAGGGCACTTGTTAACTTACAGAATAAATATTTATACCGTGTAGGTAAATAACATGCTAGTGGTTGTATTGTTTTAAAGGAGAAGCCAAGCTACTTTTATACTCTCTCCTGCTTGGAAAGCTGTTGACTGCAGTAGAGGAGTTGCCAAAGCACAGTCTTGATCAAGCCACTTCCTGAAATACGATGCCGCCTATAAATTCTAAAAGAAATTGTGCTATTATAACAAGGCTTAAGTAAACAAAAACGATGTTAGATTTGAAACATTATACAATTAACTTATTACTAAAATAACAAGGAGCAAGTGCTAAACCAAATTAAGTTCAACTCTAAACTCAGCAAAAAAGAAATGTCCTCTCACTGTCAACTGCATTTATTTTCAGCAAACTTAATTAACATGTGTAAATATTTGTATGAACATAACAAGATTCAACAACTGAGACATAAACTGAACAAGTTCCACAGCCATGTGACTAACAGAAATGGAATAATGTGTCCCTTAACAAAGGGGGGGGGGGGGGGGGGGTTCAAAATCAAAAGTTGCAGTCAGTATCTGGTGTGGCCACCAGCTGAATTAAGTACTGCAGTGCATCTCCTCCTCATGGACTGCACCAGATTTGCCAGTTCTTGCTGTGAGATATTACCCCACTCTTCCACTAAGGCACCTGCAAGTTCCCATACATTTCTGCGGGGAATGGCCCTAGCCCTCACCCTCCGATCCAACAGGTCTCAGACGTGCTCAATGGGATTGAGATCTGTACTCTTCGCTGGCCATGGCAGAACACTTCCTGTCTTGCAGGAATTCACACACAAAATGAGCAGTACGGCTGGTGGCATTGTCATGCTGGAGGGTCATGTCAGGAAGACCCGGTAGGAAGGGTACCTGCAGGGAGCATTGGACTAGTAACCGAAAAGTTGCAATATCGAATCCCTGAGCTGGCAAGGTAAAATTCTGTCCATCTGCCCCTGAACAAGGCAGTTAACCCACTGTTACACAGGCTGTCATTGAAAATAAGAATTTGTTTTTAACTGATTTGCCTAGTTAAATAAAGGTAATATAAAAATATATATAAAAATACATGAGGGAGGAGGATGTCTTCCCTGTGATGCCCAGTGTTAAGATTGCTGCAATGACAACAAGCTCAGTCTGATGATGCTGGAACACACTACCCCAGACCATGATGGACCCTCCACCTCCAAATCGATCCTACTCCAGGCCTCAGTGTAACGCTCATTCCTTCAACGTTAAATGAGAATCTGACCGTCACCCCCGGTGAGACAAAACCGGGACTCATCAGTGAAGAGCACTTTTTGCCAGTCATGTCTGGTCCTGCGACGGTGGATTGTGCCCATAGGCGGCATTGTTGCTGGTGATGTCTGGCGAGGACCTGCCTTACAACAGGCCTACAAGCCCTCAGTCCAGCCTCTCTCAGCCTATTGTGGACAGTCTGAGCACTGATGGAGGGATTGTGCATTCCTGGTGTAACTCGGGGAGTGGTTGTTGCCATCAAAACCTGCAATAAAACACTATGAAAAGGAGAAACATGTAGGCCTAATACAGAAACATTTGAGCAGTAGCCTAGTCTGGCTTCTCAACTACAATATATTTTGAGTGCCCCATACAGCAATGCTGCATTCAACCGCACCGGTGATCCATGCAGTACAAAAACATTTTAAACACGTTTAATTTTAATTATAATATTTTTTATTTGTTATTAAATACTTTTGGATTAGGGTCACAGCATATTATGCACATCTGCAAGCATAGCAGCAAAGGCTGGACAAACATTATTTATCTCTTATTTTGTTTTAATATATTAAAATGCTATATACAGCATCCAATGTGCATAAGTGGACATTATAAAGGACCATATTGTTTTGAATAGTTGTGTTCTTTTTTGTACAAACAAATAGGCCATGTCGATTATGGCCATGCGCTGATTGAGTTTGACACCTCTGTACTAGCGTATCTATTTATGTAGCTAGGTATTTATTTAGAAAGCTAAAAACACGTAGCCTAACATTAGCTAGCTATCTGCTGGGAGGATGTCATGTCAATGGGGGAGCGGGTGAGACACCAACTTTTTCCCCTCATTGTTTTTTGGTGGCTACAGGCATCTAGAGAGGCAGGTGCCATTTGGTTAGCTAGAAAGAAATGTGAATTGCTTTGCTAGCTAGCTATGTTGGCTATGCTGAACTTGAACAACTGTTATCCACAGTTAGCATATCTGTTAATTGTCAATCAAATGTATTTGGCATTGATGAAATGGGTGGGCAGGCAAGTTCCCATTCACTTGGCAAAATGTGGACTGGGACAAGCATTCATTAGCAGGCAAGCTGCAGAAGAACGAGCAGGCTATTATTCTGCATTGTTTAATACTTTTTTTAGGGTTTATCTAATGTTCCCTCATTATATTTTAGCTCATCTCGCTCAAACATGTTCTGCCTCTGACCGCAAGGAACTACATAGTGCGTTCGGCCCAGTACATCACTCGGGCCAAGCTTCCTGCCATCCAGGACCTCTATACCAGGCGGTGTCAAGGAAGTCCCTACAAATTGTCAAAGACTGTAGCCACCAAATCAAATCAAATGTATTTATATAGCCCTTCTTACATCAGCTGATATCTCAAAGTGCTGTACAGAAACCCAGCCTAAAACCCCAAACAGCAAGCAATGCAGGTGTAGAAGCACGGTGGCTAGGAAAAACTCCCTAGAAAGGCCAAAACCTAGGAAGAAACCTAGAGAGGGACAAGGCTATGTGGGGTGGCCAGTCCTCTTCTGGCTTTGCCGGGTGGAGATTATAACAGAACATGGCCAAGATGTTCAAATGTTCATAAATGACCAGCATGGTCGAATAATAATAAGGCAGAACAGTTGAAACTGGAGCAGCAGCACGGTCAGGTGGACTGGGGAGAGCAAGGAGTCATCATGTCAGGTAGTCCTGGGGCATGGTCCTAGGGCTCAGGTCCTCCGAGAGAGAGAGAGAAAGAAAGAGAGAATTAGAGAGAGCATATGTGGGGGTGGCCAGTCCTCTTCTGGCTGTGCCGGCTGTGCCGGGTGGAGATTATAACAGAACATGGCCAAGATGTTCAAATGTTCATAAATGACCAGCATGGTCGAATAATAATAAGGCAGAACAGTTGAAACTGGAGCAGCAGCACGGCCAGGTGGACTGGGGACAGCAAGGAGTCATCATGTCAGGTAGTCCTGGGGCATGGGGCATGGTCCTAGGGCTCAGGTCCTCCGAGAGAGAGAAAGAAAGAGAGAAGGAGAGAATTAGAGAGCGCACACTTAGATTCACACAGGACACCGAATAGGACATGAGAAGTACTCCAGATATAACAAACTGACCCTAGCCCCCCGACACATAAACTACTGCAGCATAAATACTGGAGGCTGAGACAGGAGTGGTCAGGAGACACTGTGGCCCCATCCGAGGACACCCCTGGACAGGGCCAAACAGGAAGGATATAACCCCACCCACTTTGCCAAAGCACAGCCCCCACACCACTAGAGGGATATCTTCAACCACCAACTTACCATCCTGAGACAAGGCTGAGTATAGCCCACAGAGATCTCCGCCATGGCACAACCCAAGGGGGGGGTGCCAACCCAGACAGGATGACCACATCAGTGAATCAACCCACTCATGTGACGCAACCCCTCCAGGGACGGCATGAGAGAGCCCCAGTAAGCCAGTGACTCAGCCCCTGACCCACCCTAGTCATAGACTGCTCTCTCTGCTACCGCGTGGCAGGCGGTACCTAGCGCCAAGCCTAGGTCCAGAGGCTTCTAAACAGCTTCTACCCCCAAGCCATAAGACTCCTGAGCATCTAATCAAATGGCTACCTAGACTATTTGCATTGCCCCCCCTCTTTTACACTGTTACTATTCTCAGATATTATCTATGCATAGTCACTTTAATAACTCTACCTACAGTTGAAGTCGGAAGTTTACATATACTTAGGTTGGAGTCATTAAAACTTGTTTTCAACCACTCCACAAATTTCTTGTTAACCTCTCTGGGATATGGGGGACGCTAGCATCAAGCTACACTTGTTGTGAATCCAGCCAACATGTCAGATTTCAAAAAGGCTTTTCGGCAAAAGCAAACGATGCTATTATCTGAGGATAGCACCTCCGTAAACAAAGAGAGCAACCATATTACAACCCTGCAGGCGCGACACAAAACGTAGAAATAAAAATATAATTCATGCCTTACCTTTTTAAATGTTTTATTTTATTTTACCTTTATTTAACCAGGTAGGCAAGTTGAGAACAAGTTCTCATTTACAATTGCGACCTGTCCAAGATAAAGCAAAGCAGTTCGACACGTACAACGACACAGAGTTACACATGGAGTAAAACAAACATACAGTCAATAATACAGTATAAACAGGTCTATATACGATGTGAGCAAATGAGGTGTGATAAGGGATGTAAAGGCAAAAAAAGGCCATGGTGGCAAAGTAAATACAATATAGCAAGTAGAACACTGGAATGGTAGATTTGCAATGGAAGAATGTGCAAAGTAGAAATAAAAATAATGGGGTGCAAAGGAGCAAAATAAATAAATAAATAAAATACAGTAGGGAAAGAGGTAGTTGTTTGGGCTAAATTATAGGTGGGCTATGTTCAGGTGCAGTAATCTGTGAGCTGTTCTGACAGTTGGTGCTTAAAGCTAGAGAGGGAGATAAGTGTTTCCAGTTTCAGAGATTTTTGTAGTTCGTTCCAGTCATTGGCAGCAGAAAACTGTAAGGAGAGGCGGCCAAAGAAAGAATTGGTTTTGGGGGTGACTAGAGAGATATACCTGCTGGAGCGTGTGCTACAGGTGGGAGATGCTATGGTGACCAGCGAGCTGAGATAAGGGGGGACTTTACCTAGCAGGGTCTTGTAGATGACATGGAGCCAGTGGGTTTGGCGACGAGTATGAAGCGAGGGCCAGCCAACGAGAGCGTACAGGTCGCAATGGTGGGTAGTATATGGGGCTTTGGTGACAAAACGGATTACACTGTGATAGACTGCATCCAATTTGTTGAGTAGGGTATTGGAGGCTATTTTGTAAATGACATCGCCAAAGTCGAGGATTGGTAGGATGGTCAGTTTTACAAGGGTATGTTTGGCAGCATGAGTGAAGGATGCTTTGTTGCGAAATAGGAAGCCAATTCTAGATTTAACTTTGGATTGGAGATGTTTGATATGGGTCTGGAAGGAGAGTTTACAGTCTAACCAGACACCTAAGTATTTGTAGTTGTCCACGTATTCTAAGTCAGAGCCGTCCAGAGTAGTGATGTTGGACAGGTGGGCAGGTGCAGGTAGCGATCGGTTGAAGAGCATGCATTTAGTTTTACTTGTATTTAAGAGCAATTGGAGGCCACGGAAGGAGAGTTGTATGGCATTGAAGCTTGCCTGGAGGGTTGTTAACACAGTGTCCAAAGAAGGGCCAGAAGTATATAGAATGGTGTCGTCTGCGTAGAGGTGGATCAGAGACTCACCAGCAGCAAGAGCGACCTCATTGATGTATACAGAGAAGAGAGTCGGTCCAAGAATTGAACCCTGTGGCACCCCCTTAGAGACTGCCAGAGGTCCGGACTGCAGACCCTCCGATTTGACACACTGAACTCTATCAGAGAAGTAGTTGGTGAACCAGGCGAGGCAATCATTTGAAAAACCAAGGCTGTCGAGTCTGCCGATGAGGATGTGGTGATTGACAGAGTCGAAAGCCTTGGCCAGATCAATGAATACGGCTGCACAGTAATGTTTCTTATCGATGGCGGTTAAGATATCGTTTAGGACCTTGAGCGTGGCTGAGTTGCACCCATGACCAGCTCTGAAACCAGATTGTATAGCAGAGAAGGTATGGTGAGATTCGAAATGGTCGGTAATCTGTTTGTTGACTTGGCTTTCGAAGACCTTAGAAAGGCATGGTAGGATAGATATAGGTCTGTAGCAGTTTGGGTCAAGAGTGTCCCCCCCTTTGAAGAAGGGGATGACCGCAGCTGCTTTCCAATCTTTGGGAATCTCAGACGACACGAAAGAGAGGTTGAACAGGCTAGTAATAGGGGTGGCAACAATTTCGGCAGATCATTTTAGAAAGAAAGGGTCCAGATTGTCTAGCCCGGCTGATTTGTAGGGGTCCAGATTTTGCAGCTCTTTCAGAACATCAGCTGAACGGATTTTGGAGAAGGAGAAATGGGGAAGGCTTGGGCGAGTTGCTGTGGGGGGTGCAGCGCTGTTGACCGGGGTAGGAGTAGCCAGGTGGAAAGCATG
The DNA here is from genome assembly GCF_034236695.1 of Oncorhynchus nerka. NCBI lineage: Eukaryota > Metazoa > Chordata > Actinopteri > Salmoniformes > Salmonidae > Oncorhynchus > Oncorhynchus nerka. The sequence goes on along the minus strand of NC_088399.1, from coordinate 49,987,180 downwards.
GCCAGCCGTAGAAAAATGCTTATTGAAATTCTCAATTATGGTGGATTTATCAGTGGTGACAGTGTTTCCTATCTTCAGTGCAGTGGGCAGCTGGAAGGAGGTGTTCTTATTCTCCATGGACTTTACAGTGTCCCAGAACTGAACAAATTTCTGCTTGAAAAAGCTAGCCTTGGCTTTTCTAACTGCCTGTGTATAATGGTTTCTAGCTTCCCTGAACAGCTGCATATCACGGGGGCTGTTCGATGCTAATGCAGAACGCCATAGGATGTTTTTGTGATGGTTAAGGGCAGTCAGGTCTGGGGAGAACCAAGGGCTATATCTGTTCCTGGTTCTAAATTTCTTGAATGGGGCATGTTTATTTAAGATGGCATTTAAAACAAATATCAAGGCATCCTCTACTGACGGGATGAGATCAATATCCTTCCAGGATACCCCGGCCAGGTCGATTAGAAAGGCCTGCTCGCTGAAGTGTTTCAGGGAGCGTTTGACAGTGATGAGTGGAGGTCGTTTGACCGCTGACCCATTACGGATGCAGGCAATGAGGCAGTGATCGCTGAGATCTTGGTTGAAGACAGCAGAGGTGTATTTAGAGGGCAAGTTGGTTAGGATGATATCTATGAGGGCGCCCGTGTTTAAGGCTTTGGGGAGGTACCTGGTAGGTTCATTGATAATTTGTGTGAGATTGAGGGCATCAAGTTTAGATTGTAGGATGGCTGGGGTGTTAAGCATGTTCTAGTTTAGGTCGCCTAGCAGCACGAGCTCTGAAGATAGATGGGGGGCAATCAGTTCACATATGGTGTCCAGAGCACAGCTGGGGTCAGACGGTGGTCTATAGCAGGCGGCAACGGTGAGAGACTTGTTTTTAGAGAGGTGGATTTTTAAAAGTAGAAGTTCAAATTGTTTGGGTACAGACCTGGATAGTAGGACAGAACTCTGCAGGCTATCTTTGCAGTAGATTGCAACACCGCCCCCTTTGGCAGTTCTATCTTGTCTGAAAATGTTGTAGTTTGGGATTAAAGTAGTTTGGGATTAGTTTGGGTAGTTTGGAAAAGTAGTTTGGGATTAAAAAGCTTTGACAAGCTTCTTTTGTTGGCACTCCAATATGTTCCATAAACATCACAAATGGTCCTTTTGTTAGATTAATTCCATCGATATATATCCAAAATGTCCATTTATTTGGCGCGTTTGATCCAGAAAAACACCGGTTCCAACGTGCTCAACTACAAAATATCTCAAAAGTTACCTGTAAACTTTGCCAAAACATTTCAAACTACTTTTGTAATACTACTTTAGGTATTTTTTAACATAAATAATCGATAAAATTGAATATGGGATAATCTGTATTCAATACAGGAAGAAAAACTGAAGCATGCTTTCTGGTCTAAAGACTGTTGACATCCAGTGGAAGGGATAGGAACTGCAAGAAGGTCCCTTAGAAATCTGGATTCCCAATGAAAAGAGAGTGACCTCAAAAAAAAATCTGAATGGTTTGTCCTTGGGGTTTCGCCTACTAAATAAGTTATGTTATACTCACAGACATGATTCAAACAGTTTTAGAAACTTCAGAGCGTTTTCCGTCCATATCTATTAATAATATGCATATCTTATCTTCAGGGGATGAGTAGCAGGCAGTTGAATTTGGGCATGCATTTCATCCAGACGTGAAATACTGCCCCATGTCACCAAGAAGTTAACAAACTATAGACAGTTAGGACATCTACTTTGTGCATGAAATAAGTAATTTTTCCAACAATTGTTTACAGACACTTACAATTCAGTGTATAACAAATTCCAGTGGGTACTTACATACATTAAGTTTACTGTGCCTTTAAACAGCTTGGAAAATTCCAGAAAATGATGTCATGGCTTTAGAAGCTTCTGATAGGCTAATTGACATAATTTCAGTCAATTGGAGGTGTACCTGTGGATGTATTTCAAGGCCTACCTTCAAACTCAGTGCCTCAGAAAACAAATTGTAGACCTCCAGAAGTCTGGTTCATCCTTGGGCAAAATTTTGAAATGCCTGAAGGTACCACGTTCATCTGTGCAAACAATAGTAAGTATGCGACCACGCAGCCGTCATACCGCTCAGGAAGGAGAGGTACACTTCAACTACGACAGACAAAATGAAGGAAAGAAATCCAGAAAATCACATTGTAGGATTTTTAATGAATTTATTTGCAAATTATGGTGGAAATGTGTGAAAGTGTTACTTCCGGGTTGGAGCGAGTGGTCGCATCCGCACTTCGGTCTGCAGGTAGTATAACTTTTCATTACATTTCATTACATTTCATTATAGTACAACGGTTTGATTTGTCTAATCTTAGCAATTTCTTCTTAGCTAGCTACATAGCCATCTTTGTATCAAAGATAATTGCGTAATTATCGTATTTCGTCGTCCTAACGTAGTCTACACTACACTGCTATCTGCCCAGCAGCTAGCCAGCTAGCCAGCTAGCAAACGTCCACCGTCTATCGAATAGCAGCACTGTAAAAACTATTACACTCAACTGAACGACTTGATTAGTGTAGTGTTAGCTAGCTACATAGTTGTCTTTGCTGTCTTCGTATCCAAGATAATTGTGTAGTTTAGAGTGTGTAGTCTTAGAGTGATTATCTTAATTTACCGAGGTTAGCTAGCCAGCTATTTGTCGTCCTTAACGTAGGAGACACTGCTAGCTAGCCAACAGCTAGCCAACGTCTACCGAATAGAACTTCCTCACACAACAACCCGGTCGCATTCCGCTTCGCTCCACAGGTAGTATCACATTTTCATTTCATTTCATTACAGTACAACGGTTTGATTTGTTTGATCGTAGCTAGCTACATAGCTAGCTACATAGCCGTCTTTGTATCAAAGATAATTGTGTAGTCTAGAGCGATTTTCTAGGTTAGCTAGCCAGCTATTGTCGTTCATTTAACGCAACGTAACGTAATCAACACTGCTAGCTAGCCAGCTAGCCCCCGAATAGCAGCACTGTAGAAACTATCACACTCAACGGAACGACTTGATTAGTGTAGTGTCAACAACGCAGCCACTGACAGCTAGCCTACAAAGTCAACAACGCAGCCACTGCCAGCTAGCCTACTTCAGCAGTACTGTATCATTTTAATCATTTTAGTCAATAAGATTCTTGCTACGTAAGCTTAACTTTCTGAACATTCGAGACGTGTAGTCCACTTGTCATTCCAATCTCCTTTGCATTAGCGTAGCCTCTTCTGTAGCCTGTCAACTATGTGTCTGTCTATCCCTGTTCTCTCCTCTCTGCACAGACCATACAAACGCTCCACACCGCGTGGCCGCGGCCACCCTAATCTGGTGGTCCCAGCGCGCACGACCCACGTGGAGTTCCAGGTCTCCGGTAGCCTCTGGAACTGCCGATCTGCGGCCAACAAGGCAGAGTTCATCTCAGCCTATGCCTCCCTCCAGTCCCTCGACTTCTTGGCACTGACGGAAACATGGATCACCACAGATAACACTGCTACTCCTACTGCTCTCTCTTCGTCCGCCCACGTGTTCTCGCACACCCCGAGAGCTTCTGGTCAGCGGGGTGGTGGCACCGGGATCCTCATCTCTCCCAAGTGGTCATTCTCTCTTTCTCCCCTTACCCATCTGTCTATCGCCTCCTTTGAATTCCATGCTGTCACAGTTACCAGCCCTTTCAAGCTTAACATCCTTATCATTTATCGCCCTCCAGGTTCCCTCGGAGAGTTCATCAATGAGCTTGATGCCTTGATAAGCTCCTTTCCTGAGGACGGCTCACCTCTCACAGTTCTGGGCGACTTTAACCTCCCCACGTCTACCTTTGACTCATTCCTCTCTGCCTCCTTCTTTCCACTCCTCTCCTCTTTTGACCTCACCCTCTCACCTTCCCCCCCTACTCACAAGGCAGGCAATACGCTCGACCTCATCTTTACTAGATGCTGTTCTTCCACTAACCTCATTGCAACTCCCCTCCAAGTCTCCGACCACTACCTTGTATCCTTTTCCCTCTCGCTCTCATCCAACACTTCCCACACTGCCCCTACTCGGATGGTATCGCGCCGTCCCAACCTTCGCTCTCTCCCCCCCGCTACTCTCTCCTCTTCCATCCTATCATCTCTTCCCTCTGCTTAAACCTTCTCCAACTTATCTCCTGATTCTGCGTCCTCAACCCTCCTCTCCTCCCTTTCTGCATCCTTTGACTCTCTATGTCCCCTATCCTCCAGGCCGGCTCGGTCCTCCCATCCCGCTCCGTGGCTCGACGACTCATTGCGAGCTCACAGAACAGGGCTCCGGGCAGCCGAGCGGAAATGAAGGAAAACTCGCCTCCCTGCGGACCTGACATCCTTTCACTCCCTCCTCTCTACATTTTCCTCTTCTGTCTCTGCTGCTAAAGCCACTTTCTACCACTCTAAATTCCAAGCATCTGCCTCTAACCCTAGGAAGCTCTTTGCCACCTTCTCCTCCCTCCTGAATCCTCCCCCTCCTCCCTCTCTGCAGATGACTTCGTCAACCATTTTGAAAAGAAGGTCGACGACATCCGATCCTCGTTTGCTAAGTCAAACGACACCGCTGGTTCTGCTCACACTGCCCTACCCTGTGCTCTGACCTCTTTCTCCCCTCTCTCTCCAGATGAAATCTCGCGTCTTGTGACGGCCGGCCGCCCAACAACCTGCCCGCTTGACCCTATCCCCTCCTCTCTTCTCCAGACCATTTCCGGAGACCTTCTCCCTTACCTCACCTCGCTCATCAACTCATCCCTGACCGCTGGCTACGTCCCTTCCGTCTTCAAGAGAGCGAGAGTTGCACCCCTTCTGAAAAAACCTACACTCGATCCCTCCGATGTCAACAACTACAGACCAGTATCCCTTCTTTCTTTTCTCTCCAAAACTCTTGAACGTGCCGTCCTTGGCCAGCTCTCCCGCTATCTCTCTCAGAATGACCTTCTTGATCCAAATCAGTCAGGTTTCAAGACTAGTCATTCAACTGAGACTGCTCTTCTCTGTATCACGGAGGCGCTCCGCACTGCTAAAGCTAACTCTCTCTCCTCTGCTCTCATCCTTCTAGACCTATCGGCTGCCTTCGATACTGTGAACCATCAGATCCTCCTCTCCACCCTCTCCGAGTTGGGCATCTCCGGCGCGGCCCACGCTTGATTGCGTCCTACCTGACAGGTCGCTCCTACCAGGTGGCGTGGCGAGAATCTGTCTCCTCACCACGCGCTCTCACCACTGGCGTCCCCAGGGCTCTGTTCTAGGCCCTCTCCTATTCTCGCTATACACCAAGTCACTTGGCTCTGTCATAACCTCACATGGTCTCTCCTATCATTGCTATGCAGACGACACACAATTAATCTTCTCCTTTCCCCCTTCTGACGACCAGGTGGCGAATCGCATCTCTGCATGTCTGGCAGACATATCAGTGTGGATGACGGATCACCACCTCAAGCTGAACCTCGGCAAGACGGAGCTGCTCTTCCTCCCGGGAAGGACTGCCCGTTCCATGATCTCGCCATCACGGTTGACAACTCCACTGTGTCCTCCTCCCAGAGCGCTAAGAACCTTGGCATGATCCTGGACAACACCCTGTCGTTCTCAACTAACATCAAGGCGGTGGCCCGTTCCTGTAGGTTCATGCTCTACAACATCCGCAGAGTACGACCCTGCCTCACACAGGAAGCGGCGCAGGTCCTAATCCAGGCACTTGTCATCTCCCGTCTGGATTACTGCAACTCGCTGTTGGCTGGGCTCCCTGCCTGTGCCATTAAACCCCTACAACTCATCCAGAACGCCGCAGCCCGTCTGGTGTTCAACCTTCCCAAGTTCTCTCACGTCACCCCGCTCCTCCGCTCTCTCCACTGGCTTCCAGTTGAAGCTCGCATCCGCTACAAGACCATGGTGCTTGCCTACGGAGCTGTGAGGGGAACGGCACCTCAGTACCTCCAGGCTCTGATCAGGCCCTACACCCAAACAAGGGCACTGCGTTCATCCACCTCTGGCCTGCTCGCCTCCCTACCACTGAGGAAGTACAGTTCCCGCTCAGCCCAGTCAAAACTGTTCGCTGCTCTGGCCCCCCAATGGTGGAACAAACTCCCTCACGACGCCAGGACAGCGAAGTCAATCACCACCTTCCGGAGACACCTGAAACCCCACCTCTTTAAGGAATACCTAGGATAGGATAAAGTAATCCTTCTCACCCCCCCCCCCCTTAAAATATTTAGATGCACTATTGTAAAGTGGCTGATCCACTGGATGTCATAAGGTGAACGCACCAATTTGTAAGTCGCTCTGGATAAGAGCGTCTGCTAAATGACTTAAATGTAAATGTAATGTAAATGTAAAATAAGTCTTTTTTTACATTCCTCCTAACAAACCTGACTCAGTTACACAAGCTCTGTCAGGAGGAATGGGCCAAAATTCACTCAACTTTTTGTGGGAAGCAAGCTTGTGGAAGGCTACCCAAAATGTTTGACCCAAGAAAAACAATTTAAAGGCAATGCTACCAAATACTAATTGAATATATGTAAACTTCTGACCCACTGGGAATGTGATAAAATAAATAAAAGCTGAAATATATTTCTCTCAACTATTATTCTGACATTTCACATTCTTAAAATATGATGGTGATCCTAACTGACGCAAGACAGGGAATTTTTGCTAGGAAAAATGTCAGGAGTTGTGAAACTGAGTTTAAATGTATTTGACTAAGGTGTATGTAAATATCCGACTTCAACTGTACATGTACATATTACCTCAATTACATCGACTAACCGGTGCCCCCGCACATTGACTCTGTACCGGTACCCCCTGTATATAGCCTCGCTAATATTATTTTATTGCTACTTTAAAAAATTTTAAAACTTATTCCTTATTCTTATTTATTATTTTTTTTAATCTGTATTGTTTGTTAGGGATTGTAGGTAAGCATTTCACTGTAAGGTCTATATACCTGTTGTTTTTGGCGCATGTGACAAATAAAATTTGATTTCTATGAATTAAAAAAAATATTGTTCTCAATTGTCAGAATTAATTTTTTAAGGTTTCAAATTATTTTTGGCAGGGTGAATATGAACAAATGTTAATAGCATTTCATGTTGCTAAAACGCTGTCAGTTCCACTTTAAAATGCATGCAATTCCCAATACATGAGCTTCTCATAGCTGTCATTACAGTAGATTTGTTTTATTTTTTGTGTTTGGTTATGTCTATGCCGCATACAATCAGTATCAGAGGGCAAACTGTTGGTCAGGCTAGGGCCGTGGCGGTCATAACATTTTGTCAGACGGTTATTGTCATGCAAAAGTCTGCCGGTCTCACAGTAATTGAATGTTAATTAACAGAAACCCGTTTAGCATCTCCAGGCCTCTGCACATATAAGTCGCATACAAGGCGCTAATCAGCACCTTTGGAACATCTACATTTTTTAAAATGTCGAATAAATCAATTTCATATACACTGTCACAATAAATCCATTATTTATTTTAGGCAGATCTAAAACAAACAAATGTATTTCAGATGAACAGGATATGAGTTGGCCTACATTATCTGGCTATGCGTCAGCCAAACGCTGTAGGCTTGTTCATTTAGCAGACAAGATATGCTTACAAGTCCTCTGCTATTATTTTCTAATAATAATATAATTGAACATAAATTAATAAAACAGAAAGGATATTTTTCCCATTCCGGATTGCCGGTTGTGGAGGCGTGTGTGTGATTGTGCTTTCGTGTGTGTATGTTTCACTATGTATGTGCAATGGCGACACTATGGAACAGCTGCAATTTTGTTCCAAAATGTAATCAAAGATTTCCTTGAAGAGCCTTGATTGAGATGGACCAAAAATGACATGGCACATCCGCTGTCTCAGGAACAAAAAGAAAGAAAAGAATACTCAAAATCTCTGATGAAATGACTACCTGACGCTGACAGAGAGACATTTTACATTTCCTTATCAGCATTTGCAAGCATCCAACTGAAATGCTACAAATCGCAAATGTACAAAGGGATAGGAATACATTGGCTTTAAAATAATAATTATTTTTGTGTGTCACCGCTTTGTGACGAGAGTCCATGCTTTGCACTGTATTGATAATGATAAAATGGTAATTAAAAAACCATTTGAACAGTTCTGTCAATGATTTTGTTCCTCAATATAAGCATCTTTGCTGGCAATTTTTCTTCTGATTATGTTTTTTTTAGAGCTATTTTCCATTACTTAGCCTTTTTCAAGGGAAGTGTTACGCTTAGGCTGAATGATTGTTGTTTTCTCCCCAAGCAGTAGCAATGCAGATTCATTATAGTATGTTTTGGGTATTCTACAGTTCTAAGTATTCTAATTCATGATTGCCCTCTGACTGCAGCTAATCAACTATTACTGCAAGCGACTTGGGGTCCTTGAAAAGCACTAAATAAGTCCCTTATACAGTATTATTATTATTATTATTATTATTATTATTATTATTATTATTATGATGCTTTCTTTGCCTGCAATATGGTAAAAAGGATGTCTGAAATTACAAATATCTATAATGAGTGTACAACACCTTCCTAATATTGAGTTGCACCCATTTGTCATCAGAACAGCCTCAATTCATTGGGGCTGTGTCAAAAATGCTCTACAGGGATGCTGGCTCATGTTGACTAATTTACATTTAAGTAATTTAGCAGACGCGCTTACCCAGAGTAGTGACTGCGTACATTTTCATATTTGTTCATACTGGTTGCTTGTGGGAATTGAACCCACAACCCTGGTGTTGCAAGTGCCATACTCTACCAACTGAACCACACAGGACTCCAATGCAGCCACAGTTGTGTCAAGTTGGCTGGATGTTCTTTGGGTGGTGGACCATTTTTGATACACAAGAAACTGTTGAGCGTGAAAAGCCCAGCAGCGTTTGCAGTTCTTGACACACTCAAACCGGTGCGCCTGGCACCTACCACCATACACTGTTCAAAGGCACTTACATCTTTTGTCTTGCCAATTCACCCTCTGAATGGCACCCATACACAATCCATGTCTCATATGTCTCCAGGCTTAAATTATTATTTAACCTGTCTCCTTCCCTTCATCTACACTGATTTGAAGTGGATTTAACAAGTGACATCAACAAGGGATCATAGCCTTCGCCTGGACAGTCTGTCGCGGAAAGAGCAGGTGTTCCTAATGTTTAGGACATCAGTGTATATGTTTTATAGGTGCAGTGAAATGTGTTGTTTTAAAGGGTCAGCCATAGTACTTTGGTACAGCGCCCTGTAGCAAATTGCCTTGCTCAAGGGCACAGACAGATTTTTCACCTGTTGGATCGGGTATTCAAACCAGTAACATTTCAATTACTGGCCCAATGCTCTAGTCACTAGGCTACCTGCCACCCTATAAACAACTGAACTCAAACGAGTGAGAATAGAACGTTTCATGATAACACTGCGCTTCTTGGTAAGCTAGTAAAGTTTTTGAAATAAATAACAAGATGCTATAATAACGGCGGCCTATAGATGTTATAAATGCTACTGCACACTCTTTCAGGCAAGCTACAGTACCATCAAGCTACAGTATCACCAAAGCAAAATAATTTTCTGAGGTAAGGTAAAGAAAGAATCACTACAGTATGCAGTTGTGTGGATACTGGATAGCAGTGATCAACGTAAATCATTTGACGGGCTGATTCTACAAGTGTTTGTCAAACACGACTCTGGAGACCAATTCTGAAAATACTGCAAAGTACATCTGAGATTGATTTCTTTCTCTTTTTTTTCATTGATCTTTTAAATTATTCCGCCTGAGTTAAACGAATTGCTCCCCAAAAGGTGGAACTTTCCCCAAGCCTTGGAACACTCAGACTTCCCATTGTGTTGTGAATACCTGCAGGAAACCCAAGGAGACTTTTCAGACTTGTATGGGAATCGATCCCATCATCTCGAAATGAAGTGCAAGGTAATAGAACAACCCAAAATCCCTCACGCCATTTCAGTGGGGTGGGCGGTGAAGGAGGGATGATTGTCGGGAAAGTGCCTGAAAACATGTCATTCCTATAAAGAAAAAATGATGTTGATTCCGTGCTCTTTGCTTCAGACATGCTCTGACCCATGCTTCTGCCATAAAACGTGAGCAGCCCTTCATTCCTTACATCTGATCCTTATTATTTTTCTCAGCCCGACCAACGACCAGCCAGTCCTCATTTCTTCCATCTAAAGACATACGGTATGTTTGATGTAGTACAAATATGAAACGTTTCTGATTCTGAAATGTAGGAATCGCCAATGATTAGCTTTGTAATCCTGGCTTAAGAAGTGAATGACAGATAAACACTTATATCTGTGCCGTTATGTAAAACCACTAACGACTAAATCAATAGAGTCAATGGTGATGATAATTATGCACAATATAGAGAGAGCTTTATACTACTATTGACATGGTGATTAATGGCTTGGGAACTGTAGTACAGCTGGTCTGAGTCCTAAATGGCACTTTATTCCTATCATAGTGCACTAGTTTTGATCAAAAGAAGTGCACTACAGCACATTCGAAAAGTATTCAGACCCCTTCACTTTTTCCAAATGTTGTTACATTACAGCCTTATTCAGAAATAGATTACATTTTAAAAAATCCTCAATCTACACAAAATACCCCATCATGACAAAGTCAAAAAACAGGTTTAGCAATTTTTGCAAATGTATTTCAAATAAAAAACAGAACTACCTTATTTACATAAGTATTCAGACCCTTTGCAATGAGACTCGAAATTGAGCTCAGGTGCATCCTGTTTCCATTGATCATACTTGAGATGTTTCTACAACTTGATTGGAGACCACCTCTGGTAAATTCAATTGATTGGACATGACTTGGAAAGGCACACACCTATCTACTGTATATAAGGTCCCACAGTTGACAGTGCATGTCAGAGCAAAAACCAAGCCATGATGTCAAAGGGATTTTCCATGCAGCTCCGAGTCAGGATTGTGATAATGCACAGATCTGGAGAAGGGTACCAAAACATTTGTGCAGTATCGAAGGTTCCCAAGAACACAGTGGCCTCCATCATTCTTAAATGGAGGAAGTTTGTAACCACCACTTCCTAGAGCTGGCCTCCAGGCCAAACTGAGCAATCGGAGGAGAAGGGCCTTGGTCAGGGAGGTAAACAAGAACTCGATGGTCATTCTGACATAGCTTCAGAGTTCCTCTGTGGAGATGGGAGAACCTTCCAGAAGGACAACCATCTCTGCAACACTCCACCAATCAGGCATTAATGGTAGAGTGGCCAGACTGAATCCACTCCTCAGTAAAAGACACATGACAGCCCACTCGTAGTTTGCCAAAAGGCACCTAAAGACTCTCAGACCATGAGAAACAAGATTCTCTGGTCTGATGAAACCAAGATTGAACTCTTTGGCCTGAATGCCAAGCGTCACGTCTGGAGGAAACCTGGCACCATCCCCACGATGAAGCACAGCATCATGCTGTGGGAATGTTTTTCAGCGGCAGGGACTGGGAGACTAGTCAAATCAAATCCGCCGAATACAACAGGTGTAAACCTACAGTGAAATTCTTACTTACAAGCCCTTAACCAACAATGCTTTAAGAGGTTGTTTTTATTTAAAAAAAAAAGTTAAGTAAAAAATGGAAATCAAAAGTAACAAATAATTAAGCAAATAATTAAACAGCAGCAGTAGAATAACAATTGCAAGGCTATATACAGGGGGTACCGGTACAGAGTCAGGATCGAGGGAAAGATAAACTGAGCAAAGTACAGAGAGATCCTTGACGAAAATCTGCTCAAGAGCGATCAGGACCTCAGACTTGAGAGACCTGAAAATAGCTGTGCAGCGACGCTCCCCATCCAACCTGACAGAGCTTGAGTGGATATGCAGAGAATAATGGGAGATACCCTCCAAATACAGGTGTGCCAAGCTTGTAGCGTGATACCCAAGAAGACTTGAGGCTGTAATCCCTTCCAAAGGTGCATCAACAAAGTACTGAGTAAAGTGTCTGAATAATTACAGTGAGGGAAAAAAGTATTTGATCCCCTGCTGATTATGTACATTTGCCCACTGACACAGAAATGCGTTTTTCTGGATTTTTTGTTGTTGTCATTCTGTCCCTCACTGTTCAAATAAACCTATCATTAAAATTATAGACTGATCATTTCTTTGTCAGTGGGCAAACATACAAAATACTTTTTTCCCTCACTGTATGTAAATGATGTTGTATTGTGTGTTGATTGATGAGGGGGAAAAAACAATAGGGGCGTAACATAACTATAACGACACAGGACAAGACCCAGATGCGGTCACAGGAGGCAGATGGTTTCAGTCTCTGATATTATTAATAGACAAGGGGCAGCCAAGAGGCAGGTTGAGGACAGGCAGATGTTTGTAAACCAGGTCAGAGTCAGATGGGTACAGGACGGCAGGCAGGCTCGAGGTCAGGGCAGGCAGAAAAGGGAGGACTAGAAAACAGGGACTAGTAAACCAGGAGTACGGAAAAACATGCTGGTAGGCTTGAGGAGACAAGATGAACCGGCAACAGACAAACAGAAACCACCGGTAAAAATGCCAAGGGGATAATGGGAACAAATGGGAGACACCTGGTGGGGGGGGTGGAGACTAGCACAATACAAGTGAAACAGATCAGGGTGTGACAGTAACAAAATGTAGAAAAAGTCAAGGGATACTTCCCGAATAGGGTGTCATTTGGAACGAAGTCCAAAGCTCCCCTCTTGTTGCATCTCACCCTAGGAGTCTCACCCAGGCAACTGTGTACGGACTATTTCACTCAGGATGCTTAGGACACCTGCCAATGCCAGTTAGCTAGTGGGTCTATTGTTTGAATGAGTTTACCAAGGATACTGATTAATGTCAACAGGGCTCTTAAAACAACTTTTTGAAGTATAGCGGCCAAAAAGACTCTAAGTTACATTATTTTCAATAAAGTATCACTGAATGAAAAAGGATTGGTGTTTCTTTTCTCACATATTAGGGTTAAGGTCTTTGCAGAGTATTTCTAAAGATACCTTTGGACAAGGCCTAGCTAGCCTTAATTAGAATTTTTAAGAAGGGGTAAGGCTAAAGAGGATCCTTTAAACTCTTTAATTCAACTGTTGTTTTCACCAAAGGTCAGTGCACAGAATGTAGTGACAAATTGCTTGAGGCTTGACCTTCCCGTCCTCTAATTACCATGAGCAAGGCCATGGTAAAGCTGGTGTTAGCCTAGCCTGAGTCCCAGATCTGTTTGTGATGTTTTGCCAACTCCATTGCTGTAAGAGTTGACAAGACAGCACACACACACACACAAGGCAGCACATGCAGATCTGGGACTCAGGCTAGGTATTAGCTATAAGGGCTAGCTCAGAGTATAGAGGGCTGAGTTGTCTGAGGTACGAACTTTGGGCTACATGCCATAATACCTTAAAGAGGCCTAAAAACAAATAGGGTTATTTAGAGATGCAGTATATTTGCAGTAGCTGGAATTATGTCTCTCAAATTTAAATGAGCAGTGAGTAGGCGCCTGCAAGTGTCCAGAAATAATTGGCCCACTTGCAAAGCTTAGCTAGTACATTGATGTGAATTGAGACATTCATAATGCTTTCAGGTACAAGCCCTATGATCTGATGTTTTTGTCTTCTCGTTCATTCATATTCAAGACGGAGAACATCAACTTTCAAAGGAAGTAAATTCAGAACTACACACCGGCGAGCCCAGCTTCAAGGCCTGTGTGATCTTACTGAACCCAACTGAGCTGTGCTAGCAATGACGCAGAGGACTGTGTTTGTACTGCCAAAACCAATGGCCATGGAGTCTGTATAACTCCATTTCACAGTGAAACGGAGAATACAACTTCTGCACTAATGAACCTATATTTTCATGGGTTCAAAATTGTATAGGTCTATTACTTCAGCCTCAGCTTGGAGGTTTGTTATTTGTCTCAAAGATTCTACGGGAAATTACTCAAATTTAATTTGAGCTGGCCAATGTAAATGACTGAAGCTAAGAAAAAAGTTTTAATTTGCAAAAAAAAAAAAAAAAAAATCTTGGCTTCTTGACAAAGACTTGCTAACATATAAAAAATGGCCCTATGGTGTACTGTGATCATAGAAATAGAATAATGTGATTATTTTTATGTGGTCCTGTTTTCCTCAGGTTGTTCTAGAATGGCAGAGGCTGTCTAAATGTGTTTTTAATTACTTTAGAGCCATGTAGACAATATACATTTTACACATCTTAACTTAGGTTATGAACTGAAGAATGTGAATGCTCAACTGTCATGACTAATTAGTAAAGTTATACATGACCACTTTAAAAAAAGGAAAAATACTATATTTTCTATTATTCGACCAAGCCACAGCATTATTTGAATACCATGGCAAAAGGTACACTTTTATTTGAATTTAGTCTTGGGAGGACTACTGAATTAGAATGTTTGAACAAATTTGCTTTTGAATAATTGTAATAATGCAAAGCAGTTGGAGGAGTAGGTATTGTGATGCGATGCCATGTTGTGCTATCATTCACCCTTGAATAAATGGAGCAGAATGACTGATCAATCTTAGATTCCCTCTCCTCTCTGTGCTCATTTGTGGTTCACATCACAATCCTCACAGTCATTGGCTAATTTACATTTCTCAAGCTCGTGCTTTCTTTCCCTGGGTAATTTGTGGTTGTATTTCCTTGTTTCCCTTGATTTCTTGCCTCTGAGAGCACAAATAGATCAAGACTCTCCTGCATATGCTTTCCTTTAGTGCCTCCTCCTCCCTCATCATCCTGCCCCTCTTTCTCGTCCTCCTCCTCCCTGGATATTTACAGCGGCACCACTTGGCTCCACCAACGTCATTTCCATGTACATCATTAGCCCTTTGACTATGAATCCAATGATGCACAATTCATTTATCACCTCTCCTGTCATTAAGAAGGCAATATGAGTCAACACACGTGTTCATTTGCCTTGCCTGTGGTCAGAATCACTGGCGTAACACACACCCCCGCAAGGCTTTAGGCCCCCCCCCAAAAAAAATACATGGTTTCTCTGTAATTGAGTCCGGACTCATTACTGAAATAAATAAACATTCAGGTTTTCATAATGCGTGTCTTTAGATAGGAGACGTTGTATTACACTGAGGAATGATTGTGAAACCCATCAAGTTGGCTGAAAATAACAAAATTGTATCTCTGCTTTCATGGCCTTTTAAAGCCACTTATGAAATGAAATGCTTAACCTGGAGTCTGTTTTGAAATGCTCTTAAGAGGTAGCGGCTTTAAAAGCATTAAAGCAATTTGAGACGATTAATGTCCATCACAATTCTTAGCAGTGCAGCAGCTGGTTTTAAATTAATTAAATGTTTTGACAGGTCGCCATGTGGATGGAAAGGTTTCAGCTCAAGCACACAATGTCGGGCTCGACTTCACAGCATGTCATCATACAGTATGTCGGTTCACCAATTACTTTGCAGACAGAGTTCAGTGTGTAAAATCGGAGGGCATGTTGTCCGGTCCTCTGGCAGTCTCTATGGGGGTGCCACAGGGTTCAATTCTCGGGCCGACTCTTTTCTCTGTGTATATCAATGATGTTGCTCTTGCTGCGGGCGATTCCCTGATCCACCTCTACGCCGACGACACCATTCTATACACTTTCGGCCCGTCATTGGACACTGTGCTATCTAACCTCCAATCGAGCTTCAATGCCATACAACACTCCTTCCGTGGCCTCCAACTGCTCTTAAATGCTAGTAAAACCAAATGCATGCTTTTCAACCGATCGCTGCCTGCACCCGCTTGCCCGACTAGCATCACCACACTGGATGGTTCCGACCTTGAATATGTGGACACCTATAAGTACCTAGGTGTCTGGCTAGACTGCAAACTCTCCTTCCAGACCCATATCAAACATCTCCAATCGAAAATCAAATCAAGAGTCGGCTTTCTATTCCGCAACAAAGCCTCCTTCACTCACGCTGCCAAGCTTACCCTAGTAAAACTGACTATCCTACCGATCCTCGACTTCGGCGATGTCATCTACAAAATTGCTTCCAACACTCTTCTCAGCAATGGATGCAGTTTATCACAGTGCCATCCGTTTTGTCACTAAAGCACCTTATACTACCCACCACTGCGACTTGTATGCTCTAGTCGGCTGGCCCTCGAACTGTACAAATATTCATGATTGAATAATAGTCGCCAGACCCACTGGCTCAGGTCATCTACAAGGCCATGCTAGGCAAAGCTCCGCCTTATCTCAGCTCACTGGTCACGATGGCAACACCCATCCGTAGCACGCGCTCCAGCAGGTGTATCTCATTGATCATCCCTAAAGCCAACACCTCATTTGGCCGCCTTTCGTTCCAGTACTCTGCTGCCTGTGACTGGAACGAACTGCAAAAATCGCTGAAGTTGGAGACTTTTATCTCCCTCACCAACTTCAAACATCAGCTATCTGAGCAGCTAACCGATCGCTGCAGCTGTACATAATCTATTGGTAAATAGCCCACCCATTTTCACCTACCTCATCCCCACAGTTTTTATTTATTTACTTTTCTGCTCTTTTGCACACCAATATCTCTACCTGTACATGATCATCTGATCATTTATCACTCCAGTGTTAATCTGCAATATTGTAATTATTCACCTACCTCCTCATGCCTTTTGCACACATTGTATATAGACTCCCCTTTTTTCTCTACTGTGTTATTGACTTGTTAATTGTTTACTCCATGTGTAACTCTGTGTTGTCTGTTCACACTGCTATGCTTTATCTTGCCAGGTCGCAGTTGCAAATGAGAACCTGTTCTCAACTAGCCTACCTGGTTAAATAAAGGTGAAAAAAAAAATATATAAAAAAATAAAATGAATCTATTTGATCTTATATCACACTATCAAGCAATGCCAGGGGACAGCAATGGGCATGTACAGTGCCTTCAGAAAGTATTCACACCCCTTGACTTTTTCCACATTTTGTTGCCTTACAGCTTAAATTGAACATTTATTCAATTTAGATGTTTTGTCACTGGCCTACACACAATAAATATAAGTGGAATTATGGTTTTAGACATTTTTACAAATCAATAAATTAATAAAAATATGAAAAGCTGAAATATCTTGTCAATAAATATTCAGCTCATTTGTTTTGGCAAGCCTAAATAAGTTCAGGAGTAAAAATGTGCTTAACAAGTCACATAAAAAGTTGCATGGACTCACTCTGTGTGCATTAATAGAGTTTAATATGATTTTTGAATGACTACCTCATCTCTGCACCCCACACATACAATAATCTGTAAGGTCTCTCAGTCGAGCAGGGAATTTCAAACACAGATTCAACCACAAAGACAATGACAGTTTTCCAATGGCGCTAAGCACAGGCAAAAAGCTGTGCTGGTTCAGTCTGCTTTCCACCAGACACTGGGAGATAAATGTACCTTTCAGCAGGACAATAAATTAAAACACAGGCCAAATATACACTCAAATATACACTTGAGTTGCTTACCAAGAAGACAGTGAACGCTCCTGAGTGGCCGACTTACAGTTTTGACTTAAATCTACTTGAAAATCTATGGCAAGACCTGAAAATGGTTGTCTAGCAATGATAAACAATCAATTTGACAGAGCTTGAAGAATTTGGAAATAATAAATGGGCAAATGTTGCACAATTCAGCTGTGGAAAGCTCTGAGACTTACCCAGAAAGACTCACAGCTGTAATCGCTGCCAAAGGTGCTTCTACAAAGTATTGACTCAGGGGTGTAAACACTTATGTAAATGACATATTTCTGTATTTAATTTTCAATATATTTGCAACAATTTCTAAACACAGGTTTTCACTTTGGCGTTATGGGGTATTTTGTGTAGATGGGTGGGGAAAAAATCTATTTAATCCATTTTGTAACACAACAAAATGTGGAATAAGGGGTATGCATTCTTTCTGAAGGCGCTGTAACTTAGATGTTGCATCCAAAAGTTAATTTGACAGGTCATTTGTGGATATAAAGGCTTATGTTAAAGAACAGGCCGGGATGAGGGAAGGGTAAAATAGGCCCCTAAATGGCAGGTAATCCAAGAAAGAAAAAAAGTAGTCGGTCAGTAGGATGCAGAAAACGCAAGAAACTATTTACAGATAATATTTACAAAGAATACATAAGCAGGTGCTGATCAGTCTATGGTATACATAAGAAAAGCACTGCAATGTTTCGACTGCAAGAGTCTTCTTCAGGCAGCCTTTACCACATTTTTTGTACTAGCAGCCTATTTCTTCTCTTTCTTCAGTTGCAGCACACAATGTCCTTGGCCACAATACTTTTACTACAGCATGTCACCATACAGTATGTCATCAATAAATATATTTGATCTAATATTGTATACACTGAATTGTACTGTGACACTATCAAACAAAGTCAGGGGACAGAAATTGACATGTGTCTTTGCATGTTGTATCAAACAGGTTACAGTTGTGACAGTCAGTAGTGTTGTGTTGACGAAATGGCCAACGCAGTTTGACAAGCCAGGTTGCACAGGTTGCACAGCACAGGGCCCACAGTGTGAAAAAGGAAAAGAGAGAGGAGGAAATTGAGTTGGAGATTTAAAAAGAATTCAAATCAGATAATATACCCTTGGGTAGTGTTAAAGGGATTAAAGGGATACTTCGAGATTTGGAAATTAATCCCTTTCTCTACTTCACCAGAGTGAGATGAACTCATGAATAGCATTCTTATGTCTCTGCATCCAGTATGAACAAAGTTAGAGGTTGTTTCACGAGCCAATGCTAGCGTTAGTGCAATGACTGGAAGTCTATGGTATCTACTAGCATGCTAGCAGTTACCATAGAGCAGTTGCGCTAATGCTAGTTAGCAACTTCCTTCAAACTGCACGCCGAGATAAAAATGGTATCCACAAAAAGACTCTGGGGATAAAGATACTGTAGATAAAGGGCTTCATTGACAAAATCCTAAATGATCCATTTAAGAGTTACTCAAGAGTGAGAAATATGTTATTAAAAATGACCAATTGTCAAAATCACATGCACAAGACCAATTTCCTTTTTTATAGGTATCAGGCAAATCTACATTTAAATTCAACACCATTTTGTGAATTACTGCAACTACAGAATTCTTTAACATGTCATTACAGAAACCGAATGGAAGTGATGGGGGCATATGTGAGCATGTTTTCTTTTTTTAAATGGCCAAATCAAATCAGCTTCAAGTAACATCAAACCAAATAATGGAGTTGATTTCAGGTGATTTGGACATTATTTGCTCCCATCACTTCCATAGATTTTTAGCTAGCGGTGGCTAAAGATGGCTGAAGTTTGTAATGGCCGTTAAAGAAAACTGAACCATGGATTATAGTTTCTCCTGGCCCATAGACTACTTTCACGGTGAGGAACCATCTTTCAGGGTGTGGAACCATCTAACATAAAGTTATAAATAGTGAACAACTCCTATAACAGTGCATCTCCAAGCAATACCACTACTGTTATGTATTGAGGTCAGTTTCTTCTGTGGGGTCAGTCCATTCCTCCGTATCATTCTGCCCATTGATCCACAGACAGCCCCCTGACGGAGGGTTGTATCACTGCCACTCGCTCCTTCCCTCACGTTAAACATATTGAAATTCCCCCAACTGGACCTCCTAGCTGCTCTAACAATGCCAAGATCCCAAATGGCACAAGATTCCCTTTATAGTGCACTACTTCGGACCAGGGACCTATATAGGGAACAGGGTGCCATTTGGGATGCAGTCAATGTTCCACCTGAAGAGCCCGGTCTGCCACTCACAAGCTAATACTGTGGAGATGATCAGGGGTCAATACGGCGCCGGAGCCCTGTGGTGTGTACCGCTTCGCTTAATATCATGCTCCATATCACACTTAATATCACACGGCCCTCGTCAAACTCAACCTAAGTGCCGCTCACAACACAAAGTACACACACTCCACTCTAATTCTATCGTTAAGTCATTACCCTAAAGGAGTTGTTATTTTATTGTGTTAATATATCCCTTTTTTCCCAATTTATTTAATTTATTGACTGTTTAAATCTGCATTGTTGGGAATAGGCTCATAAGTAAGCATTTCTCGAGAAAGTCTACACCTCTTGTATTCGGAAAATATGACCAATAAAATGTCATTTGATTTGATTATGAATCAGTCGCAGAGACACACCACCATTTGGGAAACACTGATCTAGGAGTCACACTTGAATAGTTCTGAACACCTCTCCCATCTTCTCACTATTTCCCATTGAATTATACTAAGACCCTAATGTGCTTAAGGATAATTGAACCCTGACATAATTGCTGTGTCGATGTGTTTCAATTATCACAGACTTTTATGTATCCCAGCAACTTATACCCTTGCACCTATCCTGCATTGTCAATATGCTGACTATCCTCAAAATCGTACAGTTATGAACATAACTACTGTTCCCTGAAGGAGTGAACGAGGTATAACATACTATGGGGACATACAATCATGCCCCAAGCAGGCTCTGAGGGCACCAAACTAGGAGCCACACGTTAGACTAAGCACACACAGGTTCCAGCTCCTTTTTCCCGAACACTGACTTGAGAAGCCTGAACTGTCAGACCCTGATGAGGGCTGAACTGTGAGAGCCCCATATAGGGAACCAGAACCTGCTGCAACTTGGCTATGTGCACTGACACACTGCCCCTGCAGCCCAAGTCCATTGATCCCACGGTACTCACCTTGCTAACCTGAAATGTCAGAACTCTACAAGGAGCCGCAAGTCCAAAACAACAAAACACCTGTAAAGCGCACACGAGGGGCTATGTAGAGTCGATGAACCATGGCACGTGATGTTAGAATGTTCTCTCCATTCCAGAATGTGATTGTTACTCAACAGTACATTTAATCCGCGCTGCCCTCAAACCATAGGCTGTTTCAACTTGTCAATTTCAACTTATTTTTATTTTCTAAGAACAGTTTGAAATGAAGCGTGTTCCTCCTCATTCATTCACATAAAAGTAGTCATTTTTACATTTACGGACCAATACATTTTTTTTACATTTCCGACCCAGACAAAATTCCCCAAGCACTTCCTAATTGTTTGTGCAGTTCAAGTCTGCAGATATTTGCTCATCTCCCGTCCTGTACACACATGTTCACATGTTCCATCTGTTACCTGCATCGCAGTCATAGTTGTTTTTGTTACCAATAATAACTTTGGAAATGTGTGCGTTTCTATCAAAGTAAGTGCCTTATTATGTTATAAAGGTTTCTGCATGTGGTGTTATGTCGTTTCTACTGTAGCATAATATTTGTGTATATTCCTTATAACTGCAGACACGCGAGGTAACGTTACTCATTTCATAACCTTTATGGTGTTATACCCAATTCTTAGGTAGCTAGCTACATTCTTATATTAGCTCTGGAAAACAATGCTAATTGGGGCAGAGAAGTATTAGCATGTTTTGTATTTTGAAGCTACCCTGGCCTTACGATTCCCAGGTGGCGCAGCTGTCTAAAGCACAGCATCTCAGTGCTAGAGGCATCATGACAGACACCCAGGTTCAAATCCCAACAGTGTTTCTATGAAAGTAAGTGCCTTATTATGTTATAATAGTTTCTTTATGTCGTGCTATACTGCAGCTCACTGTATGTATGGAGCATAATATATTTGTGTATATTCCTTATAACAGCAGACACGCGAGTTTCTCATTTCATAACCTTTATGATGTTATATTCAACCGTGCTTATGTATTTAGCTACATTCTTCTATTAGCTCTGTAAAACAATCCTAATTGCATCATTAGTTTGTGTTGTATTTTCAAGCTACCCTGGCCTTATGACTCCCAAGTGGTGCAGGGGTCTAAGGCACAGCATCTCAGTGCTCGAGGTGTCCCTACAGACACCCTGGTTCAAATGCAGGGTGCTTTCTATCAAAGTAAGTGCATTAACAGTTTCTGCATGTGAACTGTATGTCCAATTACAAAAAAGCCCTTGTTCAGTAATCATCTCACCTGTTAGTTGGTGGTGAACTATGTGGTAATTGAGGGCTGCGTTGATCAGATGGAAAAACATGTTCTTATACCACTTGGTTGTTTTCTGAGTGCATTCCACAAAGCTGTTTATCATGTCCGCCTTATACACTGCCCCCATTTTGAGGTTATAGTCAAGCACACAGTCTGGTTCGATTTTTCTCTCTCCCGTCAGGTGGTCCACCTTCCCTGTGGCCGACATGGTTACTGTATGGACAGTGGAGAGGACATGGATGTCTTGTTTGTCATGCCACTTTACTGCCAGCTGTTGACTGTTCTCCTTGAACTCCACCTCCCCTCTCTGCATCTTCTTGCATCCGAATGCCGGCATCCCCTTCCGGTTTGACCTGACTGTGCCACAGGCCCCTGTGCTGTTGGAGAGCAGATGCTGGAAGAGTGGCGATTGCTCTAACAATTTTCCACATACAAAGTGTGTCCCTTGCTGAGAGATGAGGAGCCAGCATGGTCATCACCTTGGACCCGGACACCTAGGTAAATGCATAAGTCCTTGTATGGTACAAAGACTCATCCAAATGCTATTGTCAGGCTGGTAAGAACATTTCTTATTTTGTATAACGGGTCATTTAGGATGGCAGTAGCATTGTTGACGAAATGCAGTCATTGCAGCAGAACTAGGTAGCAGTCTTGGGAAAAGAGGGTGGGAAAGAAGGGAGTTGCAAACATGGGATCTGTGCTCCAGTATTCTCTTAGGGAGTTCTTCTTTACTATCCCCATGAGAAGGACTGTCACCAGGAAGGTATACATTTCACAAATTGTGGATGTGCCCCCCACTTCTGGCTCTCTCTTCTCCTGTAGCTCCAAGGCATAGCAATTGGTCTCTACTATGTCTACCATAAGCTCTTCTGTCAGAAACAACCTGAAGCACTCTGCCTCAGATGGAGATGACAAGGGGCGTTGAACTCCAGACTGGGACTCATCAAAGCAAACAGCAGGGCCAGGAGGGGTGAAATAGCTTGCAGCCTTCCAGCTACCACAGAACTCCTGTACTTCATCCACTGTCGGTCTGCCTCCATCACCACCAGCATCTTCAAAGGGAACTGGGACTTGAGATCCTGAGGATCCTCAGGATCTCCTGAGGGGTCCTGAGATTCAGGGTTCTCAATGGCTGGGGGGCAGCTCCTCACGGTCTCTGTCAGAATCTGATTCCTGACTTTCATATTCAGACTCGTTGTCAAATTTTTTATTTTTTTCCTTTTGAAAGACATTGCTAATGCTAAATCAAATCAATTTATTTATATAGCCCTTCTTACATAAGCTGATATCTCAAAGTGCTGTACAGAAACACAGCCTAAAACCCCAAACAGCAAGAAATGCAGGTGTAGAAGCAAGGTGGCTAGGAAAAACTCTGTAGAAAGGCCAAAACCTAGGAAGAAACCTAGAGAGGAACCAGGCTATGAGGGGTGGCCAGTCCTCTTCTGGCTGTGCCGGGTAGAGATTATAACAGAACATGGCCAAGATGTTCAAATGTGCATAAATGACCAGCATGGTCAAATAATATTAATCACAGTAGTTGTCGAGGGTGTATCAAGTCAGCACCTCAGGGGTAATTGTCAGTTGGCTTTTCATAGCCGATCATTAAGAGTATCTCTATCGCTCCTGCTGTCTCTAGAGAGTTGAAAACAGCAGGTCTGGGACAGGTAGCACATCCAGTGAACAGGTCAGGGTCCCTTAGCCGCAGGCAGAACAGTTGAAACTGGAGCAGCAGCACGGCCAGGTGGACTGGGGACAGCAAGGAGTCATCATGCCAGGTAGTCCTGAGGCATGGTCCTAGGGTTCAGGTCCTCCGAGAGAAAGAAAGAGAGAGAAAGAGAGAATTAGAGAGAGCATACTTAAATTCACACAGGACACCGGATAAGACAAGATAAGTACTCCAGATATAACAAACTGGCCCTAGCCCCCTGACACAAACTACTGCAGCATAAATACTGGAGACTGAGACAGAGGGGTCAGGAGACACTGTGGCCCCATCCGGTGATACCCCCGGACAAGGCCAAACAGGAAGGATATAACCCCACCCACCTTGCCAAAGCACAGCCCCCACACCACTAGGGGGATATCTTCAACCACCAACTTACCATCCTGAGACAAGGCCGAGTATAGCCCACAAAGATCTCTGCCACGGCACAACCCAAGGGGGAGCGCCAACCCAGACAGGAAGATCACATCAGTGACTCAACCCACTCAAGTGACGCACCCCTCCTAGGGATGGCAAGAAAGAGCAACAGTAAGCCAGTGACTCAGCCTCTGTAACAGGGTTAGAGGCAGAGAATCCCAGTGGAGAGGGGAACCAGTCAGGCAGAGACGGCAAGGACGGTTCGTTACTCCAGAGCCTTTCCGTTCACCTTCACACTCCTGGGCCAGACTACACTCAATCAAATGACCCACTGAAGAGATGAGTCTTCAGTAAAGACTTAAAGGTTGAGACCGAGTCTGCGTCTCTCACATGGGTAGGCAGACCATTCCATAAAAATGGAGCTCGATAGGAGAAAGCCCTGCCTCCAGTTGTTTGCTTAGAAATTCTAGGGGACAATTAGGAGGCCTGCGTTTGGGACCGTAGCGTACGTGTAGGTATGTACTGCAGGACCAAATCAGAAAGATAGGTAGGAGCAAGCCCATGTAATGCTTTGTAGGTTAGCAGTAAAACCTTGAAATCAGCCCTTTGGGGCTTCAACATTTTTAATTGAAATGTACAGTTCTGTGTCATCCTCATAGCAGTGAAAGTTAACATTATGTTTCCGAATGACATCCCCAAGAGGTAAAATATATAGTGAAAACAATAGTGGTCCTAAAACGGAACCTTGAGGAACACCGAAATTTACAGTTGATTTGTCAGAGGACAAACCATTCACAGAGACAAACTGATATCTTTCCGACAGATAAGATATCTAAACCAGGCCAGAACCTGTCCGTGTAGACCAATTTGGGATTCCGATCTCTACAACAGAATGTGGTGATCGATGGTATCAAAAGCAGCACCAAGGTCTAGGAGCATGAGGACTGATGCAGAGCCTCGGTCTGACTCCATTAAAAGGTCATTTACCACCTTCACAAGTGCAGTCTCAGTGCTATGATGGGGTCTAAACCAGACTGAAGCATTTCGTATACATTGTTTGTCTTCAAGGGATTTAGCGATTTGCTGCGTAACAGATTTTTCAATTTTTTTTGAGAGGAATGGAAGATTCGATATAGGCCAATATTTTTTTATACTTTCTGGGTTTGGATTTTTCAAGAGAGGCTTTATTACTGCCACTTTTAGTGAGTTTGGTACACATTCGGTGGATTGAGAGCCGTTTATTATGTTCAACATAGGAGGGCCAAGCACAGGAAGCAGCTCTTTCAGTAGTTTAGTTGGAATAGGGTCCAGTATGCAGCTTGAAGGTTTAGAGGCCATGATTATTTTCATCATTGTGTCAAGAGATATAGTACTAAAACACTTGAGTGTCTCTCTTGATCCTAGGTCCTGGCAGAATACGCAGATTTAAAGAGGAGTCCGTAATTTGCTTTCTAATGATCATGATCTTTTCCTCAAAGAAGTTTATGAATTTATTACTGTTGAAGTGAAAGCCATCCTCACAAAAATAAATTGTGGATTGTTCTTATTTTCCTCAATTCAGTTGGAAAAATAGGATGATCGAGAAGCAGTGACGGGCTCTTCGATACTGCACAGTACAGTCTTTCCAAGGTAGTCGGAAGACTTCCAGTTTGGTGTGGCGCCATTTCCGTTCCAATTTTCTGGAAGCTTGCTTCAGAGCTCAGGTATTTTCTGTATACCAGGGAGCTAGTTTCTTATGACAAATGTTTTGAGTTTTTAGGCGTGCAACTGCATCTAGGGTATTGCGCAAGGTTAAATTGAGTTCCTCAGTTAGGTGGTTAACTGATTTTTGTCCTCTGACGTCCTTGGGTAGGCAGAGGGAATGCTACAGCTTAGCTGACTAGCTACATTCATAAACAGCAGCACTGAATAGCTCAGAGTGGGAGAGAGAGGTAACGTAATTGACTGCAGGCACGCTCCATTTGTATCAATAAATCCCTATCAGAAAATGTTTTGTGTGGTAATTATTTATATATTTACTGTTTTATTCACATGTTTTCAAGTTCCGGTGATAAATCATGCATTCCGATTCTTGCATAGATTGTAATGGGCACATATTGTGTGTAAAATACTTTTTTTAAGGTAGTACTGATTATGATGAGCTAAGATAATTCCAGCTATGTGTGGAGCCATGTTTGTTGACATTACAATGCATTCTGAGTTTCACGTAATCGTCTGTCGGACCAAAGATGCTATAACAAAATGAGGTGGGGGAGGGTTCACACATTTCTTGAGAACTTCAGGAAGTGAATGGTGGGATGTGAACGATGTTAGATGACACATCCATTCAACATGCATACTATAAACAGACCAAACTCATCTTGTCATCTCTTATTGTCTTTGGTTTCTGTGAGGGAAGAAAAGCATGGTGGTGCGCTGAAACTAATCATCGTTGGATTACTTTCGATTTCTAGAAAGTGTTTTTCTCAATTATTTCGATCAATGGTGAGCTCACCCATGTGATTAATTATCAATATTAATTGCTATTAGCTAATTCATATTGTAGTTTACGTCAGCCAAGAGTTGAAAAAATATGACCGCTTGTGTTGTGACAATCTTTCCTCAGTTAGTGCTAGGACAAATGTAGCCTACATTTTTCCGGTTTGGATGATTGTGTTATGCTATATATACTTCTGTGAATATCTGAACATTGCATCTAAAAATAAACTTCACACATTCTGGACATAACTTCGTAAGGACTGGGTTTGTGTAAATAGTTTCTGAAAAAGTGTGGCCAGCTCAAATACTGATTGTTGCTTCATTTGAAACTGACCGTTCTAAATAAGCATTCTAATCACACAGGTGTGGTCATATGATTCAGGGACCACAGTAGAACAATCACACGCACGTTATGGTACGTGTGAAAGGGTTAACCTCTTAGTGGTCCCTTCACTCGCCAATCCCGTTAGCGGGATAGATTTGACAACATCCGGTGAAATTGCAGAGCGCCAAATTCAAACTACAGAAATATCAATATTTATCATTCACGAAAATATAAGTGTAATACATCAAAATAAAGCTTAACTTCTTGTTAATCCAGCCGCTGTCTCAGATTTCAAAAAGGCTTTACGGCAAAAGCACACCATGCCATTAACTGAGAACAGCGCCCCGCATACAAACACATGAAAATCATTTTTCAACCAGGCAGGTGCAACACAAAAATCAGAGCCTTATCTTTGAAGATCCTCTTCTTTTTGCAATCCCAAATGTCTCAGTGACACAATGAATGGTCGCTTTGTTTGATAAATTCCTTCGTTATATCCCCAAAATGTCAATTTATTTGGCAAGTTTGATTCGGTTCCAACTTGCCCAACATGACTACAAAGTATCTAAAAGTTACCTGTAAACTTGGTCCAAACATTTCATACAACGTTCCTAATCCAAACTCATGTATCCTAAAATGTAAATAATCAATCAAATTTAAGACGGGATAATCTGTTTCCAATACCGAAGAAAAATAACACTGAGCACGCGCCTGTTCACACGCAACAAAAGACTAGGGACCTTCAGAGTGACACACAAAGAACAGCACTTCTTCTTCATTTCTCAAAAAAAACATCGACCAATTTCTAAAGACTGTTGACATCTAGTGGAAGCCAAAGGAACTGCAACCAGGTTCCTAATAAATAGGGTTTCCCATAGAAAACATTGGAAAATTCTATGACCTCTATTTTTTCCCCCTGGATGGTTTTCCCTCAGGGTTTCACCTGCCAAATCAGTTTTGTTATACTCACATACATTATATTAACAGTTTTAGGAACTTTAGAGTATTTCTATCCAAATCTACCAATTATATGCATATCCTAGCTTCTGGGCCTAACAGTAACAGGCTGTTTACTTTGGGCACAGTTTTCATCCGGACGTCAAAATACTGCCAAATAGCCTTAAGTTTTAACTAGGCGAGTCAGTTAAGACTTGGTAATCACTAATTGCTGCTCTTTTGACCCTATGATCACTCAGCTACACAGCTGTTGCCCCTGGACTGTTTTAATATGGTACCTCATTTTGTTTACCTGTCAGCCCCAGCCTCGAACTCAGGTCCTGTATGTACCTAACTGACCCGCTCTGCCCATTCATCACCATTTACCCGTTGTTGTCTTAGCTCTCCTGATCAACACCTGTGATTGCTTTACGCCCATCTCTAATGTCAATATGCCTGGTCTACTGCTTTCTTGGCTAGTTCGTATTGTTTTATTTCACTGTAGAGCCCTCAGTCCTGCTCAAAATACCTTAGATAGCTCTTTTGTCCTACCCCACACACATGCAGAGACCTCACCTGGCTTAACTGGTGCCTCCAGAGACGAAACCTCTCACATCGTCACTCAACGCCTAGGTTAACCTCCACTGTAGTCTGTATATTATGCCCTGAATCTATTCTACCACGCCAAGAAATCTGCTCCTTTTATCCTCTGTCCCCAATGCACTAGACAACCAGTTATTATAGCCTTTAGCCGTACCCTCATCCTACTCCTCCTCTGAACCTCTGGTGATGTAGAGGTTAACCCAGGCCCTGTAGCCTCCAGTTCCACCCCCATTCACCAGGCGCTATCATTTTTTGACTTATGTAACTGTAAAAGCCTTGGTTTCATGAATGTTAACATCAGAAGCCTCCTTCCTAACTTTGTTTTATTCACTGCTTTAGCACACTCCACCAACCCTGATGTCCAAGCCGTGTCTGAATCCTGGCTTAGGAAGGCCACCAAAAATTCTGAAATTTCCATCCCCAAATACAAATTCTCCGTCAAGATATAACTGCCAAAGGGGGCAGAGTTGCAATCTACTGCAGAGATAGTCTGCAGAGGTCTGTCATCCTATCCAGGTCTGTGCCAAATAGTTTGAACTTCCACTTATAAACATCCACCTTTCCTGAAATAGGTCTCTCACTGTTGACACTTGTTATAGACCCCCTCAGCCCCCAGCTGTGCCCTGAACACAATCTATGAATTAATTGCCCCCCATTTATCTTTAGGGTTTGTACTGTTAGGTGACCTAAACTGGGATATGCTTAACACCCCGGCCATCCTACAATCTAAGCTAGATGCCCTCAATCTCACACAAATTATCAAGGAACCTAACAGTTACAACCTTAAATCAATAAACACGGGCACCCTCATAGATATCATCCTGACCAACCTGCCCTCTAAATACAACTCTGCTGTCTTCAACCAGGATCTCAGTGATCACTGCCTCATTGCCTGCGTCCGTAAAGGGTCCGCGGTCAAACGACCACCCCTCATCACTGTCAACCGCTCCCTAAAACACTTCAGCGAGCAGGCCTTTCTAATCGACCTGGTAGGATATAGATCTCATTCAGTCAGTAGAGGATGCCTGGTTATACTTTAAAAGTGCTTTCCTCCCCATGTTAAATAAGCATGCCCCATTCAGAAAATGTAGAACTAAGAACAGATATAGCCCTTGGTTAACTCCAGATCTGGCTGCCCTTGACCAGCACAAAAACATCCTTTGGTGTACTGAATTAGCATCGAATAGCCCCGCGATATGAAACTTTTCAGGGAAGTTAGGAACCAATATACACAGGCAGTTAGGAAAGCAAAGGCTAGCTTTTTCAAACAGAAATATGCATCCTGTAGCACAAACTCCAAAAAGTTCTGGGACACTGTAAAGTCGATGAAAAAACATCCTGTGGCGTACTGCATTAGCATCGAATAGCCTCGCGATATGAAACTTTTCAGGGAAGTTAGGAACCAATATACACAGGCAGTTAGGAAAGCAAAGGCTAGCTTTTTCAAACAGAAATATGCATTCTGTAGAACAAACTCCAGTCCATGGAGAATAAGAGCACCTCCTCCTAGCTGCCCACTGCACTGAGGCGAGGAAACACTGTCACCACCGATAAATCTACAATAATCGAGAATTTCAAAAAGCATTTTTCTACAGCTGGCCATGCTTTCCACCTGGCTACCCCTACCCTGGTCCACAGCTCTGCACCCCCCACAGCAACTTGCCCAAGCCTCCCCGAATTCTCCTTCACCCAAATCCAGATAGCTGATGTTCAGAAAGAGCAGCAAAATCTGAAACCCTACAAATCAGCTGGGCTTGACAATCTGGACCCTCTCTTTCTAAAATTATCCCCCGCAATTGTTGCTTGCCCTATTACTAGCCTGTCCAACCTCTCTTTTGTATCGTCTGAGATCCCTAAAGATTGGAAACCCAGTTTGGGTCTAGAGCGTTTTCCCTCTTCAAAAGGGGAGACATTCTAGACCCAAACAGTTACAGACCTATATCTATACTGCCTTTCTAAAGTCTTCGAAAGCCAATTTAACAAACAGATCACCGACCATTTCGAATCCCACCGTACCATCTTGTACGTTGTGATGGTTAAGGGTGCACCTCAGCCACACTAAAGGTCCTAAACAATATCATAACCACCATCGATAAAAGACAATGCTGTGCAGCAATCTTCATCGACCTGGCCAAGGCTTTCAACTCTGTCAATCAACGCCTTCTTATTGGCAGACTCAACAGCCTTGGTTTCTCAAATGACTGCCTCGCCTGGTTCACCAACTACTTCTCAGATAGAGTTCAGTGTGTCAAATCGGAGGGCCTGTTGTCTGGACCTCTGGCAGTCTCTATGGGGATGCCACAGGGTTCAATTCTCAGGCCGACTCTTTTCTCTGTATACATCAATGAGGTCGCTCTTGCTGCTGGTGATTCTCTGATCCACCTCTATGCAGATGACACCATTCTGTATACTTCTGTCCCTTTTATGAACACTGTGTTAACAAACCTCCAAATGAGCTTCAATGCCCGCCCGTCTCGCATCCCTACTCTGGAAGGTTCTGGCTTAGAATATGTGGACAACTACGAATACCTACGTGTCTGGTTAGACTTTAAACTCCCCTTTCAGACTCACATTAAGCATCTCCAATCCAAAATTAAATCTAGAATCGGCTTCCTATTTTGCAACAAAGCATCCTTCACTCATGCTGCCAAACATACCCTCAGTAAAACTGACTATCCTACAGATCCTTGACTTCGATGTCAATAGCCTCCACCACTCTACTCAGCAGATTGGATGTAGTCTATCACAATGCCATCCGTTTTGTCACCAAAGCCCCATACACTACCCACCACTGCGACCTGTATGCTCTCGTTGGCTGGCCCTCGCTTCATATTCGTTGCTACACCCACTGGCTCCAGGTCATCTATAAGTCTTTGCTAGGTAAAGCCCCACCTTATCTCAGCTCACTGGTCACCATAGCAGCACCCACCCATAGCAGTCGCTCCAGCAGGTATTTTTCACTGGTCATCCACAAAGCCAACTCTTCCTTTGGCCGCCTTTCCTTCCAGTTCTCTGCTGCCAATGACTGGAACGAACTGCAAAAATCTCTGAAGCTGGAGTTTTATATCTCCCTCTCTAACTTTAAATATCAGCTGTCAGAGCAGCTCACCGATCATTGCAGCTGTACACAGCTGTCACGCCCTGACCTTACAGAGCCTTTTTATGTCTCTATTTTTTTTGTTCAGGGTGTGATTTGGGTGGGCATTCCATGTTGTATTTCTTTGTGTTTGGCCGAGTGTGGTTCCCAATCAGAGGCAGAAGTCTATCGTTGTTTTTTATTTGGAATCATACTTAGGTAGCCTTTTTTCCCACCTATGCTGTGGGATCTTGTCCTTGTATCGTTGCTGTTGAGCCCTACAAGGCTGTACGTTTCGTTGGTTCCCTCTTTCTTGTTTTTCTGGTTATCATTAAAGAATATGATTAACCTACCCCACACTGCATCTTGGTCTAATTCCACCAACAACGATCTTTACAACAGCCCATCTGTAGATAGCCCACCTAACTACCTCATGCCCATGATGTTATATTTTTTGCACCTTTTCACCCCAGTATCTCTACTTGCATATTCATCTTCTGCACATCTTTCACTCCAGTGTTTAATTGCTAAATAGTAATTATTTTGCCACTATGGCCTATTTATTTCCTTACCTCCCTAAATCTTACTACATTTACACACACTGTATATAGATTTTTCTATTGTGTTATTGGACTGTACATTTAGCTTATTCCATGTGTAACTCTGTGTTGTTGTTTGTGTCGCACTGCTTTGCTTTATCTTGGCAAAGTCGCAGTTGTAAATGAGAACTTGTTCTCAACTGGCAAACCTGGTTAAATAAAGGTGAAATACATTTTAAATAATGAGCAAATTCTTATTTACAATGACATCCTAGGAACAATGAGTTGTTCAGGGGCAGAATGACAGATTTATACCTTGACAGCTCAAGGATTCATTCTAGCAACCTTTCGGTTACAGGGTTTAACGCTCTACCCATTTAGCTACCTGCCACCCCAGAAACTATGGTAAACCTGATAATGCACACTACGTGCTGCACCCCAATGCAGTTCAAGAGGCAGATGGAAAAAAAATATGATTTTTTTTTAAAGGAAAATAAAAAATAATTACATTTTAAAAATGAAGCCGAAGAGGATGGCTGACGTTTTAGATGCCCATAATCAATTGTGTTATTTGTTCATTTTTTTTGCGTTGTTTGTAACTTATTTTGTAACTTACTGTGTTCATAATGTTGCTGTTACCGTCTCTTATGACCAAAAATAACTTCTGGACATCAGAACTGAGATTACTCACCACGGACTGGAAGAAGGATGTCACGTTCTGACCGTAGTTCTTTTGTTAGGTCTTTGTTTTAGTATGGTCAGGGCGTGAGTTGGGTGGGTTGTCTATGTTCGTTTTTCTATGTTGTGTTTTGAGTTTGGCCTGGTATGGTTCCCAATCAGAGGCAGGTGTCGTTAGTTGTCTCTGATTGAGAATCATACTTAGGTAGCCTTTTTCCACCTGTGTTTTGTGGGTGTTTGTTTTCTGTTGTGTGTCTGCACCAGCCAGAACTGTTTTCGGTCGTTTCTCTTTGTTATTTTTGTTATTTCCGTGTTCAGTTTAATAAATATGGACACATACCACGCTGGACATTGGTCCTCACCTTCTTCCACCAACAACGGCCGTTACATCCGATGAGAAAGATGTACTTTTCTCCCGGGAACAGGCCCAGATCCACTTCATTTGCGTGAAGAAAAGACGGAGGAAATGAGGACGCATATCAGGCTGCCTTTTGAAAATCCGTAGGTGAGCGAGTAAACTCCCATTGGCATCAATTCTACTTGCTAACATGCAATCATTGGAAAATAAAAAGGATGACCTACGATTACAATTATCCTACAGGACATTAACTAGGAAAGTCAGTAAGAACAAATTCTTATTTACAATGATGGCCGACAGTGACGGCCTCATTACACTGTAGATACTGGAATATACATGCTTTTTCACTTTTGTGAATGTACTGTACCGCAAGGAGCCATTTACAAAAAATGCAGGTGTTTCAAATGTATTATGCATCAAGCTAATATAGTGTTACCCTACACTTCCCTTTACTAAAAAGCCTTCGTATTGTGTCAGAGTACCAATATTTTGAGAAATATTGTGTTTGGGGATGGAAGCGGTTATTTTTTTCAAAAGTAGAAGAACAGCATACAATAATAGTCAAAAAAGATATTGATCTCTATAACCATTCCGAATGGCCTGTCTAGGAGATTTTATGAGCTCTGATCATGAGAACACCCTGTTAGCAGCCAGTTTCAGTCATTCCCACAGCTTAGCCTCAGGTCAGCTAAGCCACAATCCACCTTCCAGACTGTTGGAGGGATGCTAAATAAACAGCCTGTGTCTGTGACTTGACAGGCCTTGACATAAAGGGAAAAATGGCATTGGCCCTCCGGACCAGTAATTCATCACAGCCAGCGGCCCGTTCAGCAGAGCGACTAACCCACTGTGACCTCATTCCAGTGTTCCGGGTACTCTGAGGCGCACACCACACTGAACCTACTGAGAAGGGCAAGGTGCACAACACAACCTGCTGATAGGGTTTCTGTTCGCCTCAGAGCCTACGGAGAGGGGCTAGGGCTCTAGCTGTTGCGCCACAGACCCTACTGGGAGTGGCAAGGAGTCAGCGCCCTTAAGCATGTTCTGACGTTGTCCCGGATTCCTGAGCGGGTCAGGCGGATGTAGAGTTGAAGTCGGAAGTTTACATACACCTTAGCCAAATATAATTCCTGACATTTAATCCTAGTAAAAATTCCAGGTCAGTTAGGATCACCAGTTTATTTTAAGAATGTGACATGTCAGAATAATTGTATAGAGAGTGATTTATTTCAGCTTTCATTTCTTTTTATTTCTCATTCCCAGTGGGTCAGAGGTCTACATACACTCAATTGGTATTTGGTAGCATTGCCTTTACATTGTTTAACTTGGGTCAAGCGGTTTGGGTAGCTTTCCACAAGCTTCCCAGAATAAGTTGAGTGAATTTTGGCCCATTCCTGCTGACAGAGCTGGTGTAACTGAGTCAGGTTTGTAGGACATCTTGCTCGCATACGCTTTTTCAGTTCTGCCCACAAATTCTCTATAGGATTGAGGTCAGGGCTTTGTGATGGTCACTCCAATACCTTGATTTTGTTGTCCTTAAGCCATTTTGCCACAACTTTGGAAGTATGCTTGGGGTCATTGTTCATTTGGAAGACCCATTTGCGACCAAGCTTTAACTTCCCGACTGATGTCTTCAGATGTTGCTTCAATATATCCACATAATATCCCTTCCCTGTGATGCCATCTATTTTGTGAAGTGCACCAGTCCCTCCTGGAGCAAAGCACCCCCACAACATGATGCTGCCACCCCATGCTTCACGGTTGGGATCGTGTTCTTCAGCTTGTAAGCCTCCCCCTTTTTCCTCCAAACCCAACGATGGTCATTATCGCCAAACAGTTCTATTTTTGTTTCATCAGACCAGGACATTTGCAAACCGTAGTCTGGCTTTTTTATGGAGGTTTTAGAGCAGTGGCTTCTTCGTTACTGAGCAGCCTTTCAGGTTATGTCGATAAAGGACTTGTTTTACTGTGGATATAGATACTTTTTTTTACCTGTTTCCTCCAGCATCTTCACAAGGTCCTTTGCTGTTGTTCTGGGATTGATTTTCACTTTTCACACTAAAGTACATTCATCAATAATAGAACGCGTCTCCTTCCTGAGCGGTATGACGGCTGCATGGTCCCATGGAGTTTATACTTGCGTACTATTGTTTGTACAGATGAATGTGGTACATTCAGGCATTTGGAAATTGGTCCCAATGATGAACCAGACTTGTGGAGGTCTACACTTTTTTTTTTCTGAGGTCTTAGCTGATTTCTTTTGAATTTCCCATGGTATCAAGCAAAGGTGCACTGAGTTGAATTAGCCTATTAGAGCTTCTAAAGCCATGACATCATTTTCTGGAATTTTCCAAGCTGTTTAAAGGCACAGTCATCTTAGTTAATGTAAACTTCTGGCCTACTGTATTTGTGATACAGTCAATTATAAGTGAAATAATGTCGGTAAGCAATTGTTGGAACAATTTAATTGTGTCATACACAAAGTAGATGTCCTAACCGACTTGCCAAAACTATAGTTTGTTAACAAGAAATTTGTGGAGTGGTTGAAAAACGAGTTTTAATGACTCCAACCTAAGTCTATGTAAACTTCCGACTTCGACTGTATTTGGATCACAGGAGGTTGGTGGTTTTAAATATATTTTAAAAAGTACCTTTATTTAACCAGTAAGGACTCATTGAAATTTAAAATCTATTTTTCAAGAGTGTTCTGGCTAAGATAGGCAGCACAAAGTCATTACAAAAATGACATACAAACAACATGAAAAATTACAAGTAATCTATTAAAAACCATACAATTCACAAGAGTATAACAAAATCAAAAACAGTAAATTAAAAACATTGACAGGTCAGGGAAGCAGTCTCAAGATCTTTCATCAGTGATTTAAAAATACCAAAGTACCATCATTGGGGCGGTTGGGCTCGTGATAATGGCTGGAACGGAATAAGTGGAGTGGTATCAAATGTGCTGAACAAAAATTTAAACACAACAATTTCAAAGATGTTAATGAGTTACAGTTCATAAGTTAATTAGTCAATTGAAATAAATTCATTAGGCCCTAATCTATGAATTTCAAATGACATGGTAGGGGCGCAGCCATGGGTGTGCCTGGGATGGTATAGTCCCACCAACTTGGTATCACACCCTGATCTTTTTCACCTGTCATTGTGCTCGTCTCCACCCCCCACCTGGTGTCTCCCATCTCCCCTCATTATCCCCTGTGTATTTATACCTGCGTTGTCTGTTTTTCTTGTCCCGTCAAGTCCTACCAGCGTGTTCCCGTGTTTGTTTCCTGTGCCCTAGTTTTTTTTTTCTTGGTCTTCCCAGTTCTGACCTTTCTGCCTGTCCTGACCCTGCCCGCTGTCCTGTACCTGCCTGGCTCTGATTTGGATTATGACCCTCTGCCTGCCATGACTTACCTTTTGTTGCCACTTGCACTATAATAAACTCTGAGACTCGTATCTGCCTCCTGTGTCTGCATCTGGTTCTTATCCTGAGCTGTGATCGTACGAACAGGCCATTACTGACCCAGCAGACTCAGACCAGCTCCGCACTGCGCTCTCCCAGCAAGGAGCCACCATTGGAAGACACAAGAAGTTACTGCAATGCCTTATTGGTGGACTCCATAACCTGGCAGAATGCCATGACCATGTGTTTAATACATTGCTGGAGCAATTACGTGGATTCACTATTAGGTAGCAAGCCACAACATTAATCACCCAGACTCTCAGCAGTGGCACTTTTTCCCAGCCTACAATAGTGTCCCGAGAATCTCGCTTACCACCTCTGCAGTGCTATGATGGAGATTCTGGAACCTGCCTGGACTTTCTCTCCCAGTGCTCCCTTATCTTTGAGCTGCAGCCTTTTTCGTTCCCCTCGGACCGCTCAAAGATAGATTACCTCATAATGCTGGGTTACAGCAGTGTGGGAGCAACAGTCCGCCATTTGCCTCAGTCTGTAGGAGTTATTGGCAGAGGTACATAAGGTGTTCGATTTTCCGCTGTCCGGGAGAGAGGCTGCTCCTTGTTCGACATTTACCTTCACGGATTATCAGAGGTGATAAAGAGGTGCTCGCAGCCCGGGAGCTGCCCATGGACCTCGACTCCCTCATAGCCTTGACCATCCGGATCGATGGACGGCTACAGGAATGTAGGAGGGAGAGGGAATATCTTCCCTGTCGCCCTCGCTCATCCTCGATTTTTTAAGTCTACATTGCTGAGTGAATCCGATGTCACCCGTGTTCTCTCGGGAATCACAGAGAGCTGGCCACTCGCCTCCTCTGGAACCCATGCAACTGGGCAGGGCTAGATTGTCTCCTGCTTAGCACTTACAGACTTAACACCAAGAGCTGTCAGTATTGTGGAGCTAAGGGACATTTCTTATCTACCTGCCCACTAAAAAGACCAGGCTCATCAGTAGGTACTCATCAGTAGGTACTCGTAACCCCCTCTATGCTACCCTTTTTGTGGGGAGGCCAGTCCAAATCCATCCGGGTGCTCATTGACTCTGGGGGCGACGAGCGCTTTATGGACACTACACTGGTTTCTAAGCTGGGCATCTCCACTCAATTCCTTTCCATTCCGATGGACATCAGCGTGCTGGATGGGCGCTCTACTGGAAGAGTCAACCACTTCATTGTCTGAAGTCTACACCACCTGCCCCGGGACGTCTCCCTGCTGGCTTGAGAAAAACCTTGGATTTCTCCTCTCCTCCATTCCCGTGGAAAACAGAACTTACGGGAGGTTTTCAACTCTGCCACATCCCTTCTATCCACCTTCTCCTGGGCACCACACCACCTCGGGGGCAACTTCTTTCCCTGATCAAAGCGGTGGAAGTGCATGATTGGAAGACTGCCTTTAACACAGCTAGCAGGCACCACGAGAACCTGGGGATGCCGTTCAAACTGACCAATCTTCCCACAGTGTTCTTGGCCCTTGTCAATGATGTGTTCCGAGACATGTTGAACTGATTTGTGTTTGTCTACCTCAACGACATCCTCACCTATTCCCAGTCAGCTCAAGAGCATGTCCTCCATGGCCGACAGGTCCAGCGTCTCCTAGAGAACCAGCTTTTCGTGAAGGCGGAGAAATGTGAGTTCTATTGCTCCGCCATCTCCTTCCTAGTATACGTCATCGCTGTAGGGAATATTCAGATCGACCCTGACAAGGTGAGAGCAGTGGTGGATTGGCCTCAACCCACATCGAGTGCAGCTGCAACATTTCTTGGGGTTTGCCGATTTCTACGTTGTTACAGCACCCTAGCTTCCCCATCTCTGCACTTACCTCTCCCAAGGTTCCGTTCATATGGTCTCCAGCAGCTGACCGGGCGTTCTCAGATCTCAAGGAGCAATTCACTACAACTCCCATCAGTTTGTGGTGGAGGTTGACGCCTCTGATGTCGGAGTGGGGGCTGTCCTGTCACAGTGTTCTGCCCAGGACCAGAAGATGCATCCATGCTCCTTCCTTTCCCATTGCCGTAACCCCATTGAGAGTAACTATGGCGTGAGAAATCGAGAATTACTCTCTGTCAAGATGGTGTTGGAGGTGTGGACAGACCATAGGAACCTGTAATATCTCCACCCCGCCAAGCGCCTCAACTCAGGCAGGCTAGATGGGCCCTGTTATTCATTTGTTTCCATTTCACTATCTCCTACCGCCTGGGATCCAAGAATGTGAAGCCTGATGCACTCTCACGTTTGTGCAGTCCCGCTACTATCGGATGTTTGTCCCGGACTCTACCGTGCTCCTGTTCTGGGCACATTCCTCGAGACACACCTGTCATCCTGGCTCCTGTCGGATCTGGACTTTCGTGCGACAACATTTTTGGTGGCACACCATGGTTCCTGACGTCTCTGCGTTCGTTGCCTCCTTTACTGTGTGTGCGCAAAATAAGACTCTGCGGAAGCTCCGGTTGTCCTCCTTCAACCATGCCCTGTCCCTCACCACCCCTGGTCCCATATATCCTTGGACATCGTCAGGGGCCTCCCTCCGTCAGATGGCAACAGGTTGTCCAACGCTGCCCATTTTATTCCCCTTCCTAAGTTGCCCTCAGCTAAGGAGATGCCCAACTCATTGTGCAGCACATCTTCTGGATCCATGGACCGCCGGTTGACATGGTCTCCGATTGCGGTTCTGGAAAGCGTTCTGCACCCTCATTGGGTCAACGGCCAGCCTGTCCTCTGGTTTTCATCCCCAGTCTAACGGCCAGTCGGAGCGAGCTAATCAGGACCCGAAGACTACTCTTTGCTGCCTCATCTCCACCAATCCCACCACCTGGAGCCAGCAACTCTTGGGTGTGGAATATGCCCGCAACACCCTTCCCTATTCTGCTACAGGTTTCTCACCTTTTGATTGTTCCCTGGGATATCATCCCCCACTCTTCCTGGAGCAAGAGGTCAGCATACCTTCTGCCCAGATGTTAGTCTGTTGCTGTCGCCGTACCTGGAAGAGAGCCCCGGCCTCTCTTCTCAAGAAGAGCGGTATCGATGACAGGCGGACCACCACTGGACCCCTGCTCCTCGCTACCATCTTGGGCAGAGTATGGCTGTCCACTCGGGATCTGCCGCTCATGGTGGAGTCCCGCAAACTTTCCCCCCATTTTTTTTTTATTGGACCTTTTCCCCCATCTCTAAGGTCCTTAGC
Source organism: Oncorhynchus nerka (assembly GCF_034236695.1). Taxonomy (NCBI): domain Eukaryota; kingdom Metazoa; phylum Chordata; class Actinopteri; order Salmoniformes; family Salmonidae; genus Oncorhynchus; species Oncorhynchus nerka. Next base: position 49,947,522 of record NC_088399.1, on the reverse strand, counting down.
CCCTCTGCTGTTCAACTTCTGTAGGCCCACATTCTCTGTATACATCCCACTTTTCATGTGTCTAGGACTAAACCTATGTATCGCAGCCCTTTGTCTCCGGTTTCAAGGAGACAAAGTGCTGGTAGCCAGGCACACCAACTGGGGAGCTAGGCCGATCCAATCACAATCAGTTTTTCCCAACAAAAGGCCTTTTGACTTCATCACTAATTGTTTTGGTAGGAAGTGTTAATAGGCTGAATTCACCAAAGTTGTCTGTTGAAACTACGAGCACACAGCTCAGACACCCATGCATACCCCACAAGACATGCCACCAAAGGTCTTTTCACAATCCCCAAGTCAAGAACAGATTATGGGAGGCATGCAGCGCTATGTAGAGCCATGGCTATACGGAACTATATTCCACATCAGGTAACGGATGCAAGCAGTAGAATCAGGTGTAAAAAAACAGATAAAAATACACTTCCTGTAATATTTTAAACTGTATACAACTGCCTTAATGTTGCTGGACCCCATGAAGAGTAGCTGTCTTGGCTAATGGGGATCCTTAATAAATACATGGATGAGGCTTATAATCAAATTAGTCGTCTTGACTACTTTCTTGTCCTTCTCACTGGCATTGTTTGACAAAACTGCACATTTTAGAGTGTTGTATTGTCCCCAGCACAAGAAACTGTGTAATGATCATGCTGTTTAATCAGCTTCTTGATATGCCACACCTGTCAGGTGGATGGATTATCTTGGCAAAGGAGAAATGCTCACTAACAGGAATGTAAAGAAATGTTTGCACAAAATTGAAGAGAAATAAGATTTTGTAGCTTATGGAAGATTTCTGGCATCTTTTATTTCAGATCATGAAACTTTAAACATTTTAAGTAAAACAATTATAAAATGTAACACAGTAACGTAACAGTCAAACAAACAGTCAGTGTGTGGGGGTACAGGTTAGAGGTATTTTGTACATGTAGGTAGGGGTGAAGTGACTATGCATAGATGATAAACAGCGAGTAGCAGCAGTGTACAATGCAAACGGAGGAGTGGGTCAATGTAATGTTCTGGTGGCCATTTGATTAATTGTTCGGTAGTCTTATGGATTGGGGGTAGAAGCTGTTAAGGAGCCTTTTGGTCTTAGACTTGGGGCTCCTGTATCGCTTGCCATGCAGTAGCAGAGAAAACAGTCAATGACTTGGGTGACAGGAGTCTCTGACAATTTTATGGGCTCTCCTCTGATACTGCCTATTATATAGGTCCTGGATTGCAGGAAGCTTGGCCCCAGTGATGTACTGGGCCTTACGCACTACCCTCTGTATCAGATAACGAGCAGTTGCCATACCAGGCGGTGATGCAACTGGTCAGAATGCTCTCTGGTGCAGCTGTAGAACGTTTTGAGGATCTGGGGACCCAGGCCAAATCTTTTCAGTCTCCTGAGGGGGAAAAGGTTTTGTCGTGCCCTCTTCATAACTGTCTTGGTGTGTTTGGACCATAATAGATCATTGGTGATGTGGACACCAAGGAACTTGAAACTCTCGACCAGCTCCACTACAGCCCGGTTGATGTTAATGGGGGCCTGTTTGGTCCACCTTTTCCTGTAGTCCACGATCAGCTCCTTTGTCTTGCTCACATTGAGGGAGAGGTTGTTGTCCTGGCACCACACTGCCAGTTTTCTGACATCCTCCCTATAGGCTGTCTCATCGTTGTCGGTGATCAGGCCTACAACTGTTGTGTCGTCAGCAAACTTAATGGTGTTGGAGTCATGTTTGGCCACGCAGTCATGGGTGAACAAAGACACAGTGTTGAGGATAAGCGTGGCAGAAGTAAAGTCACTATAGCTGCAATGATGGCGTCAACATAAACAAGAAATGACATACTAAATATTCCCTTACCTTTGATCTACATCAAAAAGCACTCCAGGAATCCCAGGTCCACAATAAATGTTTGTTTTGTTTGATAATGTCTGCTATTTATGTCCAAATACTTTCTTTTGTTAAAGCGTTTGGTATACATATCCAAACGCTCATTCTGGTCAGCTTTACATCGGACAAAAACTTCAAAAAGTTATATTACAGGTCGAAGAAACATTTCAAACTAAGTACAGAATTAATCATTAGGATATTTTTAACATATAGCTTCAAAAAAGTTCAAATTATTCCTTCGTGTCTTCATGAGCAATGGAACGCAAATGAATACCATGAGGAATGCGCGTGATCAGAAAATGGCTGACTGCCAGACATCTGATAGATTCTGCTCTCATTCACTCCCACAACACCGTAGAATTCTCATTCAAATGTATATTAATGGTTGACATCTAGTGGAACCCCTAGGCAGTGCAACATCATTAATATCTCAAGGGGATTTCATTGGGGACTCTGGTGAATACATACAAAGCTCAGATTTCTCACTTCCTGTTTTGATTTCTCCTCAGGATTTTGCCTGCCATATGAGTTCTGTTATACTCACAGACATCATTCAAACAGTTTTAGAAACTTTTTAGTGTTTTCTATCCAATATCAATAATGATATGCATATATTAGCAACTGAGACTGAGGAGCAGGCCGTTTTACTTTGGGCAACTTATTCATCCAAGCTACTCAATACTGCCCCCCAGCCATAAGAAGTTAAAAAGAATCTGAAACGTAGATCTCAGCTTGCATTTTGACTCAGAAAGTGATCTCGACTCAAAAGGTTGGTGCCCACTGCTTTAGACTGTGTAATAGACTAATGAGATGGTAGGCTGTTATTTATACAAAGTATGTGGACACCCCGTCAAATTTGTGGATTCGGCTACTTCAGCCACACCCGTTGCCGACTGGTGTATAAAATCGAGTACACAGCCATGCAATCACCATAGACAAACATTGGCAGTAGAATGAACTTACTAAAGAGCTCAGTGACTTCAGCGTCATAGGATACCACCTTTCCAAGAAGTCAGTTCATGTCAGAGGAAGGCCCTAAAAATGATCAAGACTCTAGCCACCCTCCTCATAGACTGTTCTCTCTGCTACCGCACAGCAAGCGGCACTGGAGCGCCAAGTCTAGGTCCAAGAGGCTTCTAAACAGCTTCTATCCTCAAGCATATAAGACTCATGAAAAGCTAATCAAATGGCTACCCAGACTTTTTGCATTGCTCCCCCCCCATGCTGCTGCTACTCTGTTATTATCGATGCATAGCCACTTTAATACCTCTACCTACATATTTACCTCAATTACCTCGACACCGATGCCCCCCGCACATTGACACATTGACTCTGTACCGGTACCCCCTGTATATAGCCCCGCTACTGTTATTTACTGCTGCTCTTCAATTATTTGTTATTCTTATCTCTTTTTTAGAGATTTTCTTAAAATTGCATTGTTGGTTAAGGGCTTGTTAGTAAGCACTTCACTAACATCTACACCTGTTGTATTCAGCAAATGTGACAAATACAATTTGATTTGATTTGTTAAGCTCGCTGACTCTGGACCAGTGGAAACGTGTTCTCTGGAGTGATGAATCACGCTTCACCATCTGGCAGTCGACGGTCAAATCTGGGTTTGGAGGATGCCAGGAGTGTAACGGTTTTCTTCCTGGGAAGGAGAGGTGGACCAAAATGCAGCGTGGTTATTTGTAAACATCTTTAATGAAAGATGAAACCGTGAACACTATACAAAATAAGAAACCGTGGAAAAACCAAAACAGTCCTAACTGGTGTAAAACACAGAGAGAGGAACAATCACCCACCAGATACCTAAAGAATATGGCTGCCCAAATATAGTTCCCAATCAGAGACAACGATAAACACCTGCCTGTGATTGAGAACCACTCCAGGCAACCATAGACTTACCTAGAACACTCAACTGAACACAACCCCCTAGACTACAAACCCCTTAGACAAAACAAGACCCATAAATCACCCATGTCACACCCTGGCCTAACCAAAATAATAAAGAAAACACAGAATACTAAGGCCAGGGCGTGACAAGGAGATTGTGCAACATTTGCCCATTATTCTTTTCAAATGTCTTCAATCTCTGTCAAATTGGTTGTTGATCATGGCTAGACAACCATTTTCAGGTTTTGCCATAGATTTTCAAGTAGATTTAAGTCAAACTGTAACTTGGCCACTCAGGAACATTCACTGTCTTCTTGAAAAGATACTCCTGTGTTTTGGCTTTGTGTTTTAGGTTATTGTCCTGCTGAAAGGTGAATTCATCTCCCAGTGTCTGGTGGAAAGCAGACTTCTGGGTTTTGCTCTAAGATCTTGGTTGCGCTTAGCTCCATTCCATTTATTTTTTATCCTAAAAAAACTCTTGTCCTTAACGATTACAAGCATACCCATAACATGATTCAGCCACCACTATGCTTGAACATATGGAGAGTGGTACTCAGTAATGTACATTGTGCCCTTGGCCTGAGAGGATGGAACTTCAATATGTAGCTAGATGTAGAATGCTAATGTTCAATTCATGCATTTAGCTGTTGAATTGTCTTTTTGGGGGCGGGGGAGAATGCCCTCGGACCCCCTTTCGGCTAAGCCGCCAATATCTTCATATCCTAGCCCTTGGTGTTTCACAAATATTTTCATCACTAATTTTAGTTGATGAAATTAACACTGAAACAATACAGTATTTCTGTACTGTAGGTCTGCTCTTAGTTAGTGCATTACTTTTGACCTGGGCTCATGGGATCTGGGACTCTGGTTGAAAGTAATTCACTAGGGAATAGGGTGCCATTTGGGATGCACATACATCTTTCCATACTATACAGCTGTTGCTTCTCCATGTTGTTCCTATTCTTGGCTGATCCCTACAAAATATTCTCTACTTGTCTCTTACAAGAGTAATGTTCACATTGCAGGTGATACTTAGTTCTAGCCTGGTCCAAGGTATGTTTGTGCGGTTGGCAACATTGTCATAACAATGACCTTAGTAGTTGGCAAGACCGTACAAACAGATCTTGGACCAGGCTGTTAGTTCACTGTAGGAATAGGAAACTCCAGGTAGATACTGCAATCTACTTCTATTCAAAATACCTTTGTGATGAAAAGTTTATTTCCTATTTCCTCTGTTGCTGTTTTCATCTGTGAGGAAAGAGAGTTAGTAGTCATGGACCAGAGTGAGGCTCAGTCTCGCTCTGGTGTCGACTAATCCACGCTTTAAGAGTGCTAATCCTTGACATGGAGAGTTATGCTAGCCTCTTTGGCGTGTTGAATCAACAAGTAATAACATTGTTGAAGGGCTTATGATTCTGCCAGTTTGTTGAACTCCTGCTAAAAAAGTCAAGGGAAAATAGGAAAGTAAGAGACCCCTAGCAACACAAACAAATAGGATTACCTAGGGGTGTTATTTTTTGGGGGTAAATATCACGGTTGACTAGTTACTGTGACTTATGATTTCAAAGTAGAGTTCGCTAGACAAACTCTTAAGGATATCAAGGTGGTTAAATGGGAAGCTGGGAAGGGGGGTTGTTGGTGGCTGGGTATCATGAATACAGATTTCCCTTTTGTAATAGGCTGTAACCCCACAAGTGTTTTTTTCTTTCACAATAAAATCTTATCATTGTTGTGCTTTTGCTGTCGATTTGCTATCCACTTTTGTTACTGTTATTCATCTGAAAACCTTTTTACTGGTCAAGCACTTAATCATGGAGAGGTATCTTTTTGGGGGTAATTTAAATATTGACTAGCTTTCATCAGGCTGCCAACTCAAGAGAGCGCTTCAAATTGTAACTGATAACTGCAACCTGGTTTGGATTATCAGTCAACCTACCAGGGTAGTTACAATGCATTTGAAAAGTATTCGGGCCCTTTCACTTTTTCCACATTTTGTTACGTTACAGCCTTATCTTAAAATTGATTAAATTATTTTTTTCCCTCATCAGTCTAAACATAATACCCCTTAATGATGAAGTGAAAACAGGTATTTAAATTTTTTTGCACATTAATTACAAATACAAAAAATAAATACCTAATTGACCTAAGTATTCAGACCCTTTGCTATGTGACTCAAAATTGAGCTCAGGTGCATCCTGTTTCCATTGATCATCCTTGAGATGTTTCTACAACTTGATTGGAGTCCACCTGTGGTAAATTCAATTTATTGGACATGATTTGGAAAGGTACCACAGTTGACAGTACATGTCAGCGCAAAAACCAATCCATGAGGTCGAAGGAATAGTCCATAAAGCTCAGAGGCCGGATTGTGTTGAGGCACAGATCTGGGGAAGGGTACTAAAACACGTGTTCAGTATTGAAGGTCCCCAAGAACCTCCATCACTCCTAAATGGAAGAAGTTTGGAAGCACCAACACTCTTCCTAGAGCTGGCCGCCTGGCCAAAATGAGTAATCAGGGGAGAAGAGCCTTGGTCAGGGAGGTGACCAAGAACCGGATGGTCACTCTGATAGAGCTCCAGAGTTCCTCTATGGAGATGGTTGTCCTTCTGAAAAGTTCTCCCATCTCTGCAGCACAACACTGATGACCAGGTGGCGAATCGCATCTCTGCATGTCTGGCAGACATATCAGTGTGGATGACGGATCACCACCTCAAGCTGAACCTCGGCAAGACGGAGCTGCTCTTCCTCCCGGGGAAGGACTGCCCATTCCATGATCTCGCCATCACGATTGACAACTCCATTGTGTCCTCCTCCCAGAGCGCTAAGAACCTTGGCGTGATCCTGGACAACACCCTGTCGTTCTCAACTAACATCAAGGCGGTGGCCCGTTCTTGTAGGTTCATGCTCTACAACATCCGCAGAGTACGACCCTGCCTCACACAGGAAGCAGCGCAGGTCCTAATCCAGGCACTTGTCATCTCCCGTCTGGATTACTGCAACTCGCTGTTGGCTGGGCTCCCTGCCTGTGCCATTAAACCCCTACAACTCATCCAGAACGCCGCTGCCCGTCTGGTGTTCAACCTTCCCAAGTTCTCTCACGTCACCCCGCTCCTCCGCTCTCTCCACTGGCTTCCAGTTGAAGCTCGCATCCGCTACAAGACCATGGTGCTTGCCTACGGAGCTGTGAGGGGAACGGCACCTCAGTACCTCCAGGCTCTGATCAGGCCCTACACCCAAACAAGGGCACTGCGTTCATCCACCTCTGGCCTGCTCGCCTCCCTACCACTGAGGAAGTACAGTTCCCGCGCAGCCCAGTCAAAACTGTTCGCTGCTCTGGCCCCCCAATGGTGGAACAAACTCCCTCACGACGCCAGGACAGCGGAGTCAATCACCACCTTCCGGAGACACCTGAAACCCCACCTCTTTCAGGAATACCTAGGATAGGATAAAGTAATCCTTCTCACCCCCCTTAAAAGATTTAGATGCACTATTGTAAAGTGGCTGTTCCACTGGATGTCTTAAGGTGAACGCACCAATTTGTAAGTCGCTCTGGATAAGAGCGTCTGCTAAATGACTTAAATGTAAATGTAAATGTAACAACACCAATCAGGCCTTTATGGTAGAGTGGCCAGACGAAAGCCACTCCTCAGTTAAAGGCACATGACAGCACGCTTGGAGTTTGCCAAAAGGCACATAAACAAGATTTTCTGGTCTGATGAAACCAATATTGAACTCTTTGGCCTGAGTGTCACATCTGGCATAAACCAGGCACTGCCCATCACCTAGCCAATACCATCCCTACGGTGAAGCATAGTGGTGGCAGCATCATGCTGTGGGGACATTTTTAAACGACAGGGACTGGGAGACTGGTCAGGATCGAGGGGAAAGATGAACCAAGCAAAGTACAGAGATCCTTGATGAAAACCTGCTCAAGAGCTTTCAGGACCTCAGACTGGGGCGAAGGTTCACCTTCCAACAGTACAACGACCCTTAGCACACAGCCACAACACAGGAGTGGCTTAGGTGGCCTAGCCAGAGCCCAGACTTAAACCTGATCGAACATCTCTGAAGAGACCTGAATATAGCTTTGCAGCGACGCTCCCCATCCAATCTGAAGGAGCTTGAGAGGATCTGCAGAGAATAATGGGAGAAATCCTCCAAATACAGGTGTGCCAAGCTTGTAGGGTCATACCCCAAGAAGAATCGAGGCTTTAATCACTGCCAAAGGTAGTTCAACAATGTACTGAGTAAAGGGTCTGAATTCTTATGTAAATGTCATATTTCATTCTTTATTGTTTTATACATTTACAAAAAAATCTAAAACCTGTTTTCACTTTGTCAATATGGGGTATTGTGTGTAGATTGATGATTTAAAAAAATATATTTTAGAATAAGGCAGTAATGTAACAAAATGTGGGAAAAGTGTAGGGCTCTGAATACTTTCCAAATGCACTGCACCAACAGCACAGTAATGAAATCATCAACATGTATTGACCATATATTTTCTAATGCTGCAGAAATTTGCTTTAAAGCAGTATCCAAATACATTGGATGCAGTGATCACAATATAGTAGCCATATCTAGGAAAACCGAAGTTCCAAAGCCTGGGCCTAATGTAGTGTATACGAGATCATAAAATAAGTTTTGAAGTAAATTCTGTTGTTGTTGGTGTAAATACATTTTTTGACACATTTTATGAAAGGGCTTGTCCCAGTTACTAATAAGCATACACCAATTACGAAAATGACTTGAAATTGCTAAATCCGTTGGATTGTTGAGGAAGTGACAAATTGCATGGTTGAGGGACGATTCAACTTCCGGCGCCGACAGAGATGGCCGCCTCGCTTCGCGTTCCTAGGAAACTATGCAGTTTTTTGTTTTTTTACATGTTATTTCTTACATTGGTACCCCAGGTCATCTTAGGTTTCATTACATACAGTCGAGAAGAACTACTGAACATAAGAGCAGCGTCAACTCACCATCAGTACGACCAAGAATATGACTTTCGCGAAGCGGATCCTGTGTTCTGCCTTTCACCCAGGACAACGGAATGGATCCCAGCCGGATCCCAGACGGCAACCCAAAACAACGACTTCGTAAAAGGGGAAAACGAAGCGGTCTTTGGGTCAGATTCCGGAGACGGGCACATCGTGCACCACTCCCTAGCATTCTCCTCGCCAATGTCCAGTCTCTTGACAACAAGGTTGATGAAATCCGAGCAAGGGTAGCATTCCAGAGGGACATCAGAGACTAACGTTCTTTGCTTCACGGAAACATGGCTCACTGGAGAGACTCTATCGGAGTCGGTGCAGCCAGCTGGTTTCTCCATGCATGGCGCCGACAGAAACAAACATCTTTCTGGTAAGAAGAGGGGCGGGGCGTATGCTTCATGGTTAACGTAACGTGATGTTGCCACAACAACATACAGGAACTCAAGCCCTTCTGTTCACCTGATTTAGAATTCCTCACAATCAAATGTCGACCGCATTATCTACCAAGGGAATTCTCTTCGATTATAATCACAGCCGTATATATATATATATATATATATATATATATATATATATACACCCCCCCCCCCAAGCAGACACATCGATGGCTCTGAACGAACTTTATTTGACTCTTTGCAAACTGAAATCCATATATTCGGAGGCTGCATTCATTGTAGCTGGGGATTTTAACTAGGCTAATCTGAAAACAAGACTCCCTAAATTTTATCAGCATATTGATTGCGCAACCAAAAACCTTGGATCATTTGCTATTCCAACTTCCGCAACGCATATAAGGCCCTGCCCCGCTCTCCTTTCGGAAAAGCTGACCACGACTCCATTTTGTTGATCCCTGCCTACAGACAGAAACTAAAACAAGAAGCTCCTGCGCTGAGGTCTGTTCAACGCTGGTCCGACCAATCTGATTCCACACTCCAAGACTGCTTCCATCACGTGGACTGGGATATGTTCCGTATTGCGTCAGACAACAACATTGACGAATACGCTGATTCGGTGAGCGAGTTCATTAGAACGTGCGTTGATGACGTTCCCATAGCAACGATTAAAACATTCCCAAACCAGAAACCGTGGATTGATGGCAGCATTCGTGTGAAACTGAAAACGCGAACCACTGCTTTTAATCAGGGCAAGGGGACTGGAAACATGACCGAATACAAACAGTGTAACTATTCCCTCCAAGGCAATCAAACAAGCTAAACGGCAGTATAGAGACAAAGTAGAATCTCAATTCAACGGCTCAGACAGAGGTATGTGGCAGGGTCTACAGTCAATCACGGATTACAAAAAGAAAACCAGCACCGTCACGGACCAGGATGTCCTGCTCCCAGGCAGACTAACTTTTTTGCCCGCTTTGAGGACAATACAGTGCCACTGACACGGCCCGCAACTAAAACATGCGGACTCTCCTTCACTGCAGCCGACGTGAGGAAAACATTTAAACGTGTCAACCCTCGCAAGGCTGCAGGCCCAGACGGCATCCCCAGCCGCGCCCTCAGAGCATGCGCAGACCAGCTGGCTGGTGTGTTTACGGACATATTCAATCAATCCCTATCCCAGTCTGTTCCCACATGCTTCAAGAGGGCCAACATTGTTCCTGTTCCCAAGAAAGGTAAGGTAACTGAGCTAAACGACTCACTTCCGTCATCATGAAGTGCTTTGAGAGACTAGTCAAGGACCATATCACCTCCACCCTACCTGACACCCTAGACCCACTCCAATTTGCTTACTGCCCAAATAGGTCCACAGACGATGCAATCTCAACCACACTGCACACTGCCCTAACCCATCTGGACAAGAGGAATACCTATGTGAGAATGCTGTTCATCGACTACAGCTCGGCATTTAACACCATAGTGCCCTCCAAACCCGCCCTGTGCAACTGGGTACTGGACTTCCTGACGGGCCGCCCCCAGGTGGTGAGGGTAGGCAACAACATCTCCACCCCGCTGATCCTCAACACTGGGGCCCCACAAGGATGCGTTCTGAGCCCTCTCCTGTACTCCCTGTTCACCCACGACTGCGTGGCCACGCACGCCTCCAACTCAATCATCAAGTTTGCGGACGACACAACAGTGGTAGGCTTGATTACCAACAACGACGAGACTGCCTACAGGGAGGAGTTGAGGGCCCTCGGAGTGTGGTGTCAGGAAAATAACCTCACACTCAACGTCAACAAAACTAAGGAGATGATTGTGGACTTCAGGAAACAGCAGAGGGAACACCCCCCTATCCACATCGATGGAACAGTAGTGGAGAGGGTAGTAAGTTTTAAGTTCCTCGGCATACACATCACAGACAAACTGAATTGGTCCACCCACACAGACAGCATCATGAAGAAGGCGCAGCAGCGCCTCTTCAACCTCAGGAGGCTGAAGAAATTTGGCTTGTCACCAAAAGCACTCACAAACTTCTACAGATGCACAATCGAGAGCATCCTGTCGGGCTGTATCACCGCCTGGTACGGCAACTGCTCCGCCCACAACCGTAAGGCTCTCCAGAGGGTAGTGAGATCTGCACAACGCATCACCGGGGGCAAACTACCTGCCCTCCAGGACCCTACACCACCCGATGTCACAGGAAGGCTATAAAGATCATCATGGACAACAACCCCCCGAGCCACTGCCTGTTCACCCCGCTATCATCCAGAAGGCGAGGTCAGTACAGGTGCATCAAAGCTGGGACCGAGAGACTGAAAAACAGCTTCTATCTCAAGGCCATCAGACTTAAACAGCCACCACTAACATTGAGTGGCTGCTGCCAACACACTGACTCAACTCCAGCCACTTTAATAATGGGAATTGATGGGAAATGATGTAAAATATATCACTAGCCACTTTAAACAATGCCACCTAATATAATGTTTACATACCCTATATTATTCATCTTATATGTATACGTATATACTGTACTCTATATCATCTACTGCATCCTTATGTAACACATGTATCACTAGCCACTAACTATGCCACTTTGTTTACATACTCATCTCATATGTATATACTGCACTCAATACCATCTACTGTATCTTGCCTATGCCGCTCTGTACCATCACTCACTCATATCTTTATGTACATATTCTTATCCCCTTACACTTGTGTCTATAAGGTAGTAGTTTTGTAATTGTTAGCTAGATTACTTGTTGGTTATTACTGCATTGTCGGAACTAGAAGCACAAGCATTTCGCTACACTCGCATTAACATCTGCTAACCATGTGTATGTGACAAATACAATTTGATTTGAGGCAAAAGAAATGGGAATTAATTCTTGCTTATTATACACAGCCGATTGGCAAACATACTGCAAATTGAGAAATCACATGACTAAACTGAATAAAACGAAGAAACTACGCTATGGAAACAAAGATAAATAACAAATAATGATAGTAAAAAGCTTTGAGCACCTTAAAGGAAATTAAGGTAAATCAAATTGCTCATTCATCACAAAACCCACTGATATTGCCAACTACTTTAACAATTTTATTGGCAAGATTAGCAAACATTGGCATGACATGCCAGCAAAATATTCTGACACTACACATCCAAGTACAACTGATAAATTAGGAAAGATAAGCATTTTGAATTTTAAGTGAGTGCTGGAGAATTGAAAAAAATATCGTTCTCTATCATAAATGACTAGCCACCGGGGTCTGACAACTTGGATGGAAAATGACTCAGGATAATAGCGGATGATATTGCCACTCCTATATGCCATATATTCAATCTAAGCGTACTAGAAAGTGTGTGCCCTCAGGCTTGGAGTGAAGCAAAAGTAATTATGTTACCCAAGAATAGTAATTGCCCCCTTTACTGGCTGTAATAGCCGACCAATCAGCCTGTTACCAACTCCTCGTAAACTTTTAGAAAAATTGTGTTTGACCAGATACAATCCCTTTTTACTGTAAACAAATTGACAACAGACTTTCAGCATGCTTATAGGAAGGACATTCAACAAGCACAGCACCTACACAAATGACTGGCTGAGAGAAATTGATGATGAAAAGATTGTGGGAGCTGTTTAGTTAAACTTTAGTGTGGATTTTGACATTATTTATCAAGATATTTCTGTGTTACGGCTTAACACCCATTCCTTTTATAGTGGATAAAGAGTTACCTGTCTAACAGAACACAGAGGGTGAATCTGTAATTGAAGCCTCTCCAAAATAATCCAGGTAGAATCAGGAATTGCACAGGGCAGCTGTCTAGGCCACTTACTTTTTTCAAACTTTACTAATGACATGCCGCTGACCTTCAGTAAAGCCAGTGTGGCTATGTATGTGGAGGACTTAACACAATACGTGTCAGCTACTACAGCGAGTGTAATCATTGCAGCACTTAAAAAAGACCTGCAACTAGTTTCAGAATGGGTGGAATAAGGAATAAGTGAGTCCTACATATTTCAAAAAACTGAAAGCATTGTATTTGGCACAAATCATTCACTAAACCATAAAACCTCAACTAAAACTTGTAATAAATCATGTGGAAATTAGCAAGTTGAGGTGACTAAACTGCTTGGAGTAACTCTGGATTGTTAACTGTCATGGTAAAAACATGTTGATACAACAGTAGCTAAAATGGCCATAATAAAGCGCTGCTCTGCCTTTTTAACAACACTATCAACAAGGCAGGTCCTACCTACAGGCTCTAGTTTTGTCACATCTGGAATACTGTTCAGTCGTGTGGTCAGGTGCCACAGAGGGACCTCGCAAAATTCCAATTGGCTCAGAACTGGGCAGCACGGCTGGCATTTAAATGTACACGGAGAGTTAACATTAATAATATGCACCGAGGTGTCCGTTTAAACTACTAGCACACAGCTCGGACACACATGCCACCAAAGGTCACAATCCCCAAGTCAAGAACAGACTATGGGAGGCACAGTACTACATAGAGCCATGGCTACATGGAACTATAAGTCACATCAGGTAACTGATGCAAGCAGTAGAATCAGATTTTAAAAACAGATAAAAATACACCTAATGGAACAGCAGGGACTGTGAAGAGACACACACAGTCATACATACACATGATAAGACACTCACTCCACACACACATACACATGGATGTGTATTGTGAATATGCGGTGGTGGAGTTGTGGCCTGAGGGAACACACTGAATGTGTAAGGTGTTATGAAATGTAATATTGTAAACTGTATGTAACCGTCTTATGTTTCTGGACCCCATGAAGAGTAGCTGCTGCCTTGGCAGCAACTAATGTGGATCCATAATAAATACAAATGGAGAGATGAACCATAAGCTGACCAACCTCACTGGAAAAGAAAGACCCCCTAACTGTACCGGTGGATCTATTTCCTATGTTTAGTTATTGATACCTTAACACTGATGTGGAGGCAGCAAATTCAGTCATATGGACAATATCCTGCTAAATCTCAAACCTTGTACAGTGGCCTATAGCACCATCATCTAACAACTATACCACTGTTTTGTCATGACTCCTGTGAGGTTACAGTGGGTCCGCGCTACAGTGCCCTCTCTCCATCTCACAGATGGGGAGAGGAAACACTTTGAAGTTTGTGGAAATATTCAATTAATTTAGGAGAATGTAACACATTAGATCGGGTAAAGATAATTTTCATCATCTTTGAAATGCAAGAGAAAGGTCATAATATATTGCAGTTTAGGCGCAATTTAGATGTTGGCCACTAGATGGCAGCAGTGTGGGTGCAAAGTTTCAGATTGATCCAGTGAAGCATTGCAATACTGCACAGTATTTTGTATCAAGTCAGCCCAAATGTGCTGAATTGGTCATTTGATGCATTTTTAAGTACATAACCATAGAGAACATACAACAATGATATGGTAATAAAACATTTAAGTTTACACACTACCAGGAATGTCATACATGATGGATTATTAGCTTATAGACTAACTTTCACACATCTAGATGGCCGGGTGGGGTGGGTGTGGAGCCAGAGACGGCAGGGGTTCAAACTGTAGAACCCAGTTCCTACATTTGAATACAAAAAATGCAACATTTTATCTCTGGGAACCTCAGGATGACAAATCAGAGCAAGATTACTGAATGTAAGTACATTATTTACCTTCAGAGGTGAATGTATCCAACCAGTTGGCGTGATAAGTGTTTTGTTGTTGTGCACTCTCCTCAAAGAATAGCATGGTATTTTTTCACTGTAATAGCTACTGTGAATTGGACAGTGCAGTTCGATTAACAAAATGTAAGCTTTCTGGCCATATACGACATGTCTATGTCCTGGAAAGTTTGCTGTTACTCACACCGGCATTCTAGTCATATTAGCGCAAGTTAGTGCACGTTAGCATCAACTGTCCCGGTATAGGGTAACCAATCTCATAGAGGCTAGCTAGCTGTGTTTGCTGTACCTAAAATGTACTGTAGTCCTAGCTTTGATAGCTAGCTAACTACCCTAGCGAGCCTCAGTGCCTCTCATTAGGAGAAACTGGATAAATGTTTTGATGATGGCAGAGAGTAAAGGACTGACATAGGCTTGATGACTCATTCATCTTAGAGTAACTATACCTTTGTTGTAGATAGTTAGCTAGCTAACATGTGTCTGTGAAATGTCTCATTCTACACCATGCTGCTACAATTCACTGCACACTTTTCAGCTGCTATTTTTGATAGCTATGTCTCTTAAAGTAAACCTCAAAACAACTTAGAAGATGGCGAATGGTGAAGCTTTGGTTTTGTTCAAATATAAGTAGTTTGTTCTCCTTAATGATCCGAACTATTTCATCGTACATCTTTGAAAACAGATTTGCAGCCTGCTGGCGTGCCTTTAGCTAGCTATGTGCTTTAGTAGGACTAGAAGTTATAATTGTTAGAACAGTTCCGTTATCTACGGGGTTACTTTCTGTTGATCGACAACTAACATTAGCCTAGTTAGCAAGCTAGCTAGGTTGATTGCACATAACCTTTTAATGTGAAAGTAATGGTAAGCTGCATTCATTACTGTTTCACTTTGGCACTCCAATTTGATAAAGTATGTGGCAGTCTAGCTACAGAAAGTTCACACAACTCTACAATGGTCATGTTTTGGTTAATGTTGTACTTAATCTTATGTCTTTTCAGGATCTGCGTGTAGGAGTGTGAGCAGGAGGGGCAGCTGTCACCTGCATGGGTGAAAAAGAAGTGAGAGAACTCTAAGCATAAATACACAGTACGCTACTGTATGTTAACTTGATATTTATTGCTGTGCTTACACCTATTTCCTATGCTTCACTGGCACATCCATGTAAGTGTGAACATATACATGTTAGAAAGGTACAAGTATTCCAAATACATTTACTGCAATTGGCATAATACCTTTAATAGGGCTTTACATGTAGTGGGTGTGGTGCTGAAAGCTATCCTTTTCCTTATTTTTGAACAGTTGAAAGCTCCCCCCACCAGAGTCAGCATGGAGAGAGGGGAGACCACAGCCACATCCTGGATGTGTGATGGATGAGGCGCTGCAAGGGCTGCCACTCTATCACACCACTAGTCATTATCTCCTCATCCTCCCAAGGTGCAGCTGTGGGCTCCTCTCCCTCCTAGAACGGTCAAGATGTGGATGGGAGAAGGAGGTGACTGCCACATTGAAAAGTGTTTCTTGTTTGTAATAAACCTTTCAAACCAAGACGATTTTCCACCAACTTTAGCATCTGGCCAACTTTTTGCAGACTTTTCTTTATATATGGTATTGCTGGTGACAAAGCCTGTATTTTTATTTCCAACAACTGACCCAGTCATGATTGCGGTAAAGTTCTGCCTACGGCTTAGTATGAAATGCAGGCACGCACTACGCTCTTAAACTCTTGATGGTTGCGCCCACCACTACTATCCTCCTGGTAGTTCTAAAATGCACAGTTTTCAACCACAACTAGATGGATCAATAAAGAATAACTGAGGGAATAAATTAAGAAAATATTGTAATAAAGTAGGCTAATGCAATTGAATGCATCAAATTGTTGCTTACTGGTACTTCCAAAGTCATCCTTTTGATATTGACATTTGAAGCAATAGCCTATCCGCATGTGCTCAAATATTTCAGCACCGTTTTGCGTGAGGACTTCATTGATAAATCAATCAATGTCAGCTATTTCTTGGATATAATCTCTGTTTCGATATAGGTTAGGTTACAATTAGGTTGTGGAAATGTTAGCTAAATTGAGGTGAGTGCTGCTCATTATCATCTTGTCTAGTTGGCTCATTTATTAGCACTGATCAGAACATTTTGCCAGCATGTTATGTAGCTGGGTAAGTGGATTATTTAGCTCTTTACGCGCAGTTGCTTAGTAGCCTAGGCCTACTCTCGACCAAAAGCCTGTGACTTGTTTTAATCAATCAATATGATTTGGTTTCACTGAATCTCTGTCTGTATACAGTGCATTCGGAAAGTATTCAGGCCCCTTAAAAATGTTCCACATGTTGTTATGTTACAGCCTTATTCTGAAATTGATTAAATCATTTCCCCCCCCTCATCAATCTACACGCAATACTCTATAATGACTAAGTGTCATGGAGAGGCGGACCAAAACGCAGCATGGTTATTAGTTCATGGTTCTTTAATAAGAAAACTCAAACATGAACAAACTACAAAACAATAAACGTGAAAATCGTAACAGTCCTAACTGGTGCATAAAACACAAAGACAGGAAACAATCACCCACAAAATACCCAAAGAATATGGCTGCCTAAATATGGTTCCCAATCAGAGACAACAATAAACACCTGCCTCTGATTGAGAACCAATCTAGGCAACCATCGACTTACCTAGACAACTAAACTGAACACAAACCCATAAATCTACAAAAAACCCTAGACAAGATAAACACATAAATCACCCATATCACCCTAACCAAAATAATAAAGAAAACAAAGATAACTTAAGGCCAGGGTGTGACACTAAGCAAAAACAGGTTTAATATCTTTAGTATTCAGACCTACAGCCTCGAGTCTTCTTGGGTATTATGCTACAAGCTTGTCATTAATTAAGATGGCGACGAAGAGGATGGCTGACGTTTTGCATGCTCCTAACCAACGGTGCTATTTTGTTAGTTTTTTTGCATTATTTGTAACTTATTTTGTATATAATGTTACTGCTACTGTCTCTTATGACCGAATATATCTTCTGGACATCAGAACTGGGATTACTCACCTCGAACTGGAAGAAGCCTTCTGAGAATTCTCAGGCGCGCAAGAGTAAACTCCCACTGCTATCCGTTCTATTGGCTAACGTGCAATCATTGGAAAATAAAGTTGATGACCTAGATTAAGATTATCCTACCAACGGGACATTAACTGTAATGTCTTATGTTTCAACGAGGCGTGGCTGAAAGACGACACAGATAATATAGAGCTGGCGGGATTTTCCATGTACCGGCAGAACAGAGAAGCTACGTCTGGTAAGACAAGGGGTGGGGGTTTGTGTCTAACAGCTGGTGCGCAATGTCTAATATTAAAGAAGTCTCAAGGTATTGCTCACCTGAGGTAGAATACCTTATAGTGTGGTCTACAGCTTATCATCTACCAAAAGAGTTCTCAACTATATTATTTGTAGCCGTCTATTTGCCACCCCTGACCAATGCTGGAACCAAGACCACACTCAACCAACTCTATAAGGCCATAGCGAACAAGAAAATGCTCATCCAGAAGCAGCACTCCTAGTGGCCGGGGTCTTTAATGCATTCAAACATAAATCAGTTTTACAAAAATTTTACCAGCATGTCATGTGCAACCAGAGGGGAAAAAAACTCTAGACCACCTTTACTCCACACAAAGAGATGCGTAAAAAGCTCTCCCCGTCCTCCTTTTGGCAAATCTAACCACAATTCTATCCTCCTGATTCCTGCTTACAAGCAAAAACTAAAGCAGGAAGTACAAGTGACTCGCTCAATACGGAAGTGGTCAGATGGTGTGGATGCTATGCTACAGGACTGTTTCGCTAGCACAGACTGGAATATGTTCTGGGATTCAATCAATGACATTGAGGAGTATACCACCTCAGTCATTGGCATAATCAATAAGTGCATCGACGATGTCGTCCCCACAGTGACTGTAAGTACATATACCAAACAGAAGCCATTGAGCTAAAGGCTAGAGCTGCCACTTTCAAGGAGCGGGACACTAATCTGGACACTTATAAGAAATCCTGCTATGCCCTCAGACGAACCATTAAACAAGCAAAGCGTCAATACATGGTCACCAGACTATTTACATTGACACCCCACCAGTATATAGCCTCGTTATTTTATTGTGTTACCTTTTATTATTTTTTTGCCTTTAGTTTATTTGGTAAATATTTTCTTAACTCATCTTGAACTGCACTGTTGGTTCATTCTTACGGCTAGGGGTTACGCTGAAAAGGCAGAGAGCAAAATGTAAAAATATTTTTGGGAAATATGTAACTTTCATACATTCACAAGTGCAATACACCAAATTAAAGCTTAACTTCTTGTTAATCTACCCATCGTGTCCGATTTCAAAAATACTTTACAGCGAAAGCACACCATATGATTGTTAGGTCAGAGCCTAGTCACAAGCACATACAGCCATTTTCCAGCCAAAGAGAGTCACAAAAAGCAGAAGAGATCAAATTAATCACTAACCTTTGATGATCTTCATCAGATGGCACTCATAGGACTTCATGTTACACAATACATGTATGTTTTGTTCTATAAAGTTCATATTTATATAAAAAGATGGGCCTTCTCCCCCAATTGCTAATTTTGGCCAGGTGGCTAGCTCTAGGAAGAGTCTTGGTGGTTCCAAACTTCTTCCATTCAAGAATGATGGAGGCCACTGTGTTCTTGTGGAACTTCAATGCTGCAGAAATGTTTTGGTACCCTTCCCCAGATCTGTGCCTTGACGCAGTCCTATCTCGGAACTAGCAATTAAATATTCACTCACTTTTTGAAAATCCTCCTCTGATTTGTCATCCAAAGGGTCCCAGCTATAACATGTAGTGTCATTTTGTTAGATAAAATCCTTCTTTATATCCCAAAAAGTCAGTTTAGTTTGCCCCATCGATTTGAGTAATCCACTCGTTCAACGTACAGAGAAAATAATCTGAAAATCGAATGTTCATAAATGACCAGCATGGTCCAATAATAATAAGGCAGAACAGTTGAAACTGGAGCAGCAGCACGGCCAGGTGGACTGGGGACAGCAAGGAGTCATCATGTCAGGTAGTCCTGAGGCATGGTCCTAGGGCTCAGGTCCTCCGAGAGAGAGAAAATTAGAGAGAGCACACTTACATTCACACAGGACACCGAATAGGACAGGAGAAGTACTCCAGATATAACAAACTGACCCTAGCCCCCCGACACAAACTACTGCAGCATAAATACTGGAGGCTGAGACAGGAGGGGTCAGGAGACACTGTGGCCCCATCTGAGGACACCCCCAGACAGGGCCAAACAGGAAGGATATAACCCCACCCACCTTGCCAAAGCACAGCCCCCACACCACTAGAGGGATATCTTCAACCACCAACTTACCATCCTGAGACAAGGCTGAGTAAAGCTCACAAAGATCTCCGCCACGGCACAACCCAAGGGGGGGGTGCCAACCCAGACAGGATGATCACATCAGTGACTCAACCCACTCAGGTGACGCACCCCTCCCAGGGACGGTATGAGAGAGCCCCAGTAAGCCAGTGACTCATCTTAGCCATATTCTGTTATCTCCACCCGGCACAGCCAGAAGAGGACTGGCCACCCCACATAGCCTGGTTACTCTCTAGGTTTCTTCCTAGGTTTTGGCCTTTCTAGGGAGTTTTTCCTAGCCACCGTGCTTCTACACCTGCATTGCTTGCTGTGTAGGGCTTTAGACTGGGTTTCTGTACAGCACTTTGAGATATCAGCTGATGTACGAAGGGCTATATAAATACATTTAATTTGATTTGAATTGCATCCTGCGAGCTAGAATTCAGTATGCCCCTATACTTTCCATTGTAAGTGTATGGGCTCTCTCCCCCAAAATATTCTGGTTGGTTTTTCTTTGGATTTTCTACTTCCATATCTATTGTGTTATATTATCCTACATTATTTAAAAAATCCTACAAACTTCAGTGTTTTCTTTCCAATTGTACCAATTATATGCATATCCTGGCTTCCAGGCCTGAGCAACAACAGTTTACTTTGGGCACGTCATTCAGGCGGAATTTGAGAAAAAGGGGCCTAGCCCTAAGAAGTTTTAAGGGGTAACATTTAAATGTCTTGGAATGGCCCAGTCAAAGGCAAGACCTCAATCCAATTGAGCTGTGGTATGACGTAAAGATTGCTGTACACCAGCGGAACCCATCCAACTTGAAGAAGCTGGAGCAGTTTTGCCTTGAAGAATGGGCAAAAATCCCAGTGGCTAGATGTGCCAAGCTTATAGAGACATACCCCAAGAGACTTTCAGCTGTAATTGCTGCAAAGTATTGACTTTGGAGTGGGGCTGAATAGCTATGCACGCTCAAGTTTTCTGTTTTTTTTTGCCTTATGTCTTGTGTTTTTCACAATAAAAAAAATGTGCATCTTCAAAGTGGTAGACATGTTGCGTAAATCAAATGATACACACCCCTAAAAAAAATCTAGTTTAATTCCAGGTTGTAAGGGAACAACATAGGAAAAATGCCAAGGGGGTGAATACTTTCGCAAGCCACTGTCCGAACATGAGACTCACATGCTTTGAAAATATAGATTTCTATTATTTCTATCAATATCATGATGTAGATAATCACAATATAAGACTCTACGCCTGCTCCATAACAAAGCGGAGTGGGGCTAGAAAAGAGATGAAACATTGATCAAAAAGGGTTTGCCTTGGGCTCTGTTTCAAAACATCACATATGACAGCAGTTCCACAAGTTGCCGTGACAAATGTTTTGTGGGAAAAAATATTATTTTGTATTTTATTATATTTCATTATGTTCTAGTCAGGGTGTCTTGTCTGTTTAATTAACAAAATAACTATCCATTTCATGTGCATGGCACAGCCATGTATCCTAAAAAATATATGTTTTATTAGTCTAACAATGTTTCTAAGGACCTGCCTAAAACCAGTCAACAATAGATTTATTTTTGATGGTGTATAGTCTATGGATTTATTTAGATAGATGTCCTTGGCCTCCTGAGTGGCACAGTAGTCTAAGGCACTGCGTCACAGTGTTGCGGGTTCACTACAGCTTGGGGTTCGATCCCAGGCTGTGCCATTACTTGGCTCATTGCGCTCTAGCGACTCCTTGTGGTGGGCACCTGCAGGCTGACTTCGATCATCATCTGAAAGCTGTTTCCTCCAACACATTGGTTAAGTGGGCGGGTGTTAAGAAGAGCAGTTTGGTGGGTCATGTTTCAGAGGAAGTTAGACTTGACCTTTGCCTCTCCTGAGCCCGTTTGGGAGTTGCTGCGATGAGACAAGTTCATAATCATGAAAAGAAGGGTGTAAAAAAAAGATTTTAAAAGTATCATAATAATAGACATCAGCCTATGTCTTCTCCCACTCCTAAACTTGCCGGCATGTGCACGGAAGATATAAAAGGCGTATCCTGGCAATGTGGTAAAAATGGGACTCTTTGAATGTTTGTTTTTTCAGGAAACATATACCGTAAAGTCTTTCTGTTAAGGGTTTAATAAAATTAAATATTTCCACTGTTGGTGTATTTTACTTTCAACATTCAAAAAGGCACTCACTCATCTGAGCTATCTTGTTTCAGGTGCATGGTAACACAATTAGACAAGTTGAAAGAAAAAAGAAAGCTGCACACTGCTCTTGCTAGTATAACTTCTTAATTGAAGCTCAAGTGTCAGCCACTTGGCCTTCGTCAGAGCTTTATACTCTACTTAACTAAATAAATCATATTTGGTATAATAAGAGTTGATTACATTTCTGTAGCGTTTTTCCAAATAATCTCAAAGCGCAAAAGCAAGAAACAAACAAGCCATACATAATCATGAGTAGCCTAGCTCTAGTTGGCTACAGCCAGCAGAGACCAAGTCTTGCATCCTCCAAAGATGCAGAGGGAGAGTTCATGGTTTGATCAGAGGAAGGAGGTCAGGAAGATGTTCGATGAAGATATAGTCTAGTGACAATCTTGTAGATGCCTAGCTACTCTGGGAACCAGCCTGTGCCGTGTAGCTACTGGACTTCTCCTTCACAATGTATGGCACGACTTGGGTGATGCCTCAGCACCTCTGGGCACCAGAAAGCTCTTCATTACGACCCCTCTGCCCTCAGCACTGCATTCCTCTACTGCATCTCCCATCCCTCTCAAGCCTCAGGTGACTCTTCAATCAATACATGCATAGGCCCCACGGTACAGACAAGTTAATTCATAACTTGTCGTTCCAAATGCTAGCTACTTAGCTCATGTTAACCCAAAACAACAAATTGAAAGGTCACTGGGTTGGGCAATGGATGATCCTTTCCGGGTTCATATGTGAAGACATAACTGATGGTGTGTTCAAGAAAACAGGGAACTCTGGGGAAAAAAACATTCGCCGACTAGAAAAAAAATCATTTTCAACGGTCACCCAACTCGGAATTACAAATCAGAAACCAGGGCATCATCCTAGAACTCAGGGTCACCAATGGCACAATTTTTCCAAGTCTGAGCTCTTTTTGTTTCTGAATTCCCAGTTGCCTTGGATTGAATTAGAAAATATAATGTAAATAAATGTCACAATTTGGAGATTTAACTTTTTTTTTGTTTTTGTTTTTTGTGAGTGGAACAGCAATTTACACCACTTCTTTAGAATCACCCGTATCACATTTCCTGTACAATAAATATGTTGTATAGAGTACACACCAACACAGCACATGTGTACATAATACAGATGTTTCTGTATTACAGTTCTATACCACTGATATACTTTTATAAGCTGTTTTGACTGAAAATAAGCATATAAGTAAGGTCATTTTGATTTTGTACACAGTCATACCTAGTTAGAACCAGTTAGAACTGTATATGCGTACATAAGGGGCTTCATTTCTGCAGGTCATCTGTCTTTCTGGTCAAAATCACTGATACGGGTCCCCTTCCATCCTCTGGGGATATGTATAACGTTTAATATTATATCTCCAGAGACAACCTGGATTCAAATCAAATCAAATCAAATGTATTTATATAGCCCTTCGTACATCAGCTGATATCTCAAAGTGCTGTACAGAAACCCAGCCTAAAACCCCAAACAGCAAGCAATGCAGGTGTAGAAGCACGGTGGCTAGGAAAAACTCCCTAGAAAGGCCAAAACCTAGGAAGAAACCTAGAGAGTAACCAGGCTATGTGGGGTGGCCAGTCCTCTTCTGGCTGTGCCAGGTGGAGATTATAACAGAACATGGCCAAGATGTTCAAATGTTCATACATGGTCCAATAATAATAAGGCAGAACAGTTGAAACTGGAGCAGCAGCACGGCCAGGTGGACTGGGGACAGCAAGGAGTCATCATGTCAGGTAGTCCTGAGGCATGGTCCTAGGGCTCAGGTCCTCCGAGAGAGAGAAAGAAAGAGAAAAAGAGAGAATTAGAGAGAGCACACTTAAATTCACACAGGACACCGAATAGGACAGGAGAAGTACTCCAGATATAACAAACTGACCCTAGCCTCCCGACACATAAACTACTGCAGCATAAATACTGGAGGCTGAGGCAGGAGGGGTCAGGAGACACTGTGGCCCCATCCGAGGACACCCCTGGACAGGGCCAAACAGGAAGGATATAACCCCACCCACTTTGCCAAAGCACAGCCCCCACACCACTAGAGGGATATCTTCAACCACCAACTTACCATCCTGAGACAAGGCCGAGTATAGCCCACAAAGATCTCCGCCACGGCACAACCCAAGCGGGGTGCGCCAACCCAGACAGGAAGATCACATCAGTGACTCAACCCACTCAAGTGAGGCACCCCTCCCAGGGACGGTATGAAAGAGCCCCAGTAAGCCAGTGACTCAGCCCCTGTAATAGGGTTAGAGGCAGAGAATCCCAGTGGAAAGAGGGGAAGCGGCCAGGCAGAGACAGCAAGGACGGTTCGTTGCTCCAGAGCCTTTCTGTTCATCTTCCCACTCCTGGGCCAGACTACACTCAATCATATGACCCACTGAAGAGATGAGTCTTCAGTAAAGACTTAAAGGTTGAGACCGAGTTTGCGTCTCTTACATGGGTAGGCAGACCATTCCATAAAAATGGAGCTCGATAGGAGAAAGCCCTGCCTCCAGCTGTTTGCTTAGAAATTTTAGGGACAATTAGGAGGCCTGCGTCTTGTGACCGTAGCGTACGTGTAGGTATGTATGGCAGGACCAAATCAGAGAGATAGGTAGGAGCAAGCCCATGTAATGCTTTGTAGGTTAGCAGTAAAACCTTGAAATCAGCCCTTGCCTTGACAGGAAGCCAGTGTAGGGAGGCTAGCACTGGAGTAATATGATGACATTTTTGGGTTCTAGTTAGGATTCTATCAGCCGTATTTAGCACTAACTGCAGTTTATTTAGTGCTTTATCCGGGTATCCGGAAAGTAGAGCGTAGAGAAAGTAGAAAGTAGAGCTTCTAGTAACCTAGAAGTGACAAAAGCATGGATTAATTTTTCTGCATCATTTTTGGACAGAAAGTTTCTGATTTTTGCAATGTTACGTAGATGGAAAAAAGCTGTCCTTGAAATGGTCTTGATATGTTCTTCAAAAGAGAGATCAGGGTCAAGAGTAACGCCGAGGTCCTTCACAGTTTTATTTGTGACGACTGTACAACCATTAAGATTAATTGTCAGATTCAACAGTTGATCTCTTTGTTTCTTGGGACCTAGAACATGCACCTCTGTTTTGTCCGAGTTTAAAAGTAGAACGTTTGCAGCCATCCACTTCCTTATGTCTGAAACACATGCTTCTAGCGAGGGCAATTTTGGGGCTTCACCATGTTTCATTGAAATGTACAGCTGTGTGTCATCCGCATAGCAGTGAAAGTTAACATTATGTTTTCGAATGACATCCCCAAGAGGTAAAATATATAGTGAAAACAATAGTGGTCCTAAAACGGAACCTTGAGGAACACCGAAATTTACAGTTGATTTGGAGCACAAACCATTCACAGAGACAAACTGATATCTTTCCAACAGATAAGATCTAAACTAGGCCAGAACCGTGTAGACCAATTTGGGTTTCCAATCTCTCCAAAAGAATGTGGTGATCGATGGTATCAAAAGCAGCACTAAGGTCTAGGAGCACGAGGACAGATGCAGAGGCTCGGTCTGATGCCATTAAAAGGTAATTTACCACCTTCACAAGTGCAGTCTCAGTGCTATGATGAGGTCTAAAACCAGACTGAAGCATTTCGTATACATTGTTTGTCTTCAGGAAGGCAGTGAGTTGCTGCGCAACAGCCTTTTCTAAAAATTTTGAGAGGAATGGAAGATTCGATATAGGCCGATAGTTTTTTATATTTTCTGGGTCAAGGTTTGGCTTTTTCAAGAGAGGCTTTATTACTGCCACTTTTAGTGAGTTTGGTACACATCCGGTGGATAGAGAGCCGTTTATTATGTTCAACATAGGAGGGCCAAGCACAGGAAGCAGCTCTTTCAGTAGTTTAGTTGGAATAGGGTCCAGTATGCAGCTTGAAGGTTTAGAGGCCATGATTATTTTCATCATTGTGTCAAGAGATATAGTACTAAAACACTTGAGCGTCTCTCTTGATCCTTGGTCCTGGCAGAGTTGTGCAGACTCAGGAAAACTGAGCTTTGAAGGAATACACAGATTTAAAGAGGAGTCCGTAATTTGCTTTCTAATAGTCATGATCTTTTCCTCAAAGAGGTTCATGAATTTATCACTGCTGAAGTGAAAGCCATCCTCTCTTGGGGAATGCTGCTTTTTAGTTATCAAAAAGGAATTTCGGATTGTTCTTATTTTCCTCAATTAAGTTAGAAAAATAGGATGATCGAGCAGCAGTAAGGGCTCTCCGGTACTGCACGGTACTGTCTTTCCAAGCTAGTCGGAAGACTTCCAGTTTGGTGTGGCGCCATTTCCGTTCCAATTTTCTGGAAGCTTGCTTCAGAGCTCAGGTATTTTCTGTGTACCAGGGAGCTAGTTTCTTATGAGAAATGTTTTTAGTTTTTAGGGGTGCAACTGCATCTAGGGTATTGCGCAAGGTTAAATTTAGTTCCTCAGTTAGGTGGTTAACTGATTTTTGTCCTCTGGCGTCCTTGGGTAGACAGAGGGAATCTGGAAGGACATCAAGGAATCTTTGTGTTGTCTGTGAATTTATAGCACAACTTTTGATGTTCCTTGGTTGGGGTCTGAGCAGATTATTTGTTGCAATTGCAAACGTAATAAAATGGTGGTCCGATAGTCCAGGATTATGAGGAAAAACATTAAGATCCACAACATTTATTCCATGGGACAAAACTAGGTCCAGAGTATGACTGTGACAGTGAGTGGATCCAGAGACATGTTGGACCCACTGAGTCGATGATGGCTCCGAAAGCCTTTTGGAGTGGGTCTGATGACTTTTCCATGTGAATATTAAAGTCACCAAAGATTAGAATATTATCTGCTATGACTACAAGGTCCGATAGGAATTCAGGGAACTCAATGAGGAACGCTGTATATGGTCCAGGAGGCCTGTAAACAGTAGCTATAAAAAGAAGGGGGGGGGGGATATGGTCACTAGTGTAGCCAGGAGGTGAGGCCTCATTTAACACAGTAAATTCATCAGGCTTAAGCCATGTTTCAGTCCGGCCAATCACATCAAGAGTATGATCAGTGATTAGTTCAAATTCAATTATATACTTTTTTAGATTTGCCTTAGAATAACTACTTTTCAGAAAATACACACCAATACAGCTCTCTGTGTAGATTCAGAGCATATATGAGTTCTGTATTGCAGTTCTATCAAGTATGTGTACCATTGACAGACTTTTAATACCATATGCACTGACGTTAAGTAATTTTGGTTCTGTACACATTCATACAATACGTGGTATAGAAAAGTACAATCTTAGGCGAGTACATGGGGAGCTATATTTGGTCAAAATCACTGATACAGATCCCGCTCCACCCTCTGGTGGTATGGATAACTTATTTATTATGTCTCCAGAGAAATCTAAATTCAAATAAAGGTCCTATCTATCAAATTACTATAGAATGATTTAGTTTTTTTTGGCTGCGGTCAAAATGACACTAAAGGACACCACTTTATTCAGAGTCAATGTTGATACAGAAACAATAAACAATTATTTATATTTATTAGGAACAAGTTGATTGACAAAGTCAAGAAAAATGTGAAGAATAAACCAACTTTGGGCTATGGTCAAAATATGCAGTCAGTAGTATGTGTCACACCCTGATCTAGTTCAACTGTCCTTGTGATTGTCTCCACCCCCTCCAGGTGTCACCCATCTTCCCCATTACCCCCTGGGTATTTAAACGTGTGTTTTCTGTCTGTCTGTGCCAGTTTGTTTTGTATGTTCCAAGTCAACCCATGTGTTTTTCCCTATGCGCCTGCCTTTTCTACTCTCTTTTGCTAGTCCTCCTGGTTTTGACCCTTGTCTGTTTTCTGGACTCTGTACCCACCTGCCTGACCATTCTGTCTGCCCTGACCTCGAGCTTGCCTGCCACACTGTACCTCCTGGACTCTGAACTGGTTTTGACCTTTTGCAGGTCCATGACCATTCTCTTGCCTGCCCCTTTTGGATTATTAATAAATATCAAAGACTCAAACCATCTGTCTCCCGTGTCTGCATCTGGGTCTCGCCTTGTGCCATTATAGTATGAGGGTTAAAGAGGCAATCTGAGATAGGTACATCCTTTTTTTGATTGTTCAATTATTAATATATAGCCATTGATTCTTGAAGGCTGTAATGTAACCCCACCAGAACCAAAAATATAACCTTGTTTTATGCCATTGTAAGTAATTGTAAAGCAACTATAATTTTGATCTCATGGATGGTCAGCCTCCATATTTGAGAGTCCTTGCATCTATGTATTTGAGAGTAAAGGTATCCCATAATATGACTTATCTTATAATTATGACTTACTATCTATTCGTGGTTTGATTTTTTTTTTTGTGATGGGGGCAGTGGAGGGAACAGGCTTCCAGAGATCTCCATGGCTACAGTACCATGTACAACCCATACAGAGCAGCAGCTGTGCAACAACTACTTCAAACTCTCTCACTCTGACTCCGCAGGTCAAGGTCATGACCTTGGGAGAAACAAATATTTAATGGGTTATAAAAGGTTCAGTAACTGTTGTGATTCTGTTTGAGGATTTCAGTAAGTCCTCTTGACTACCCAGGTTCACAATAAAATGGTATATTTTCATACACAGTAACGTACACAGAAATGCACTCGTGGCCAAAAGCTTTAAGAATGACACAAATATTAATTTTCACAACGTTTGCTGCTTCAGCGTCTTTAGATATTTCTGTCAGATGTTACTATGGAATAATGAAGTATAATTACAAGTATTTCATAAGTGTCAAAGTCTTTTATTGACAATTACATGAAGTTGATGCAGAGTCAATATTTTCAGTGTTGACCCTTCTTTTTCAAGACCTCTGCAATCTGCCCTGGCATGCTGTCAATTAACTTCTGGGCCACATCCTGACTGATGGCAGACCATTCGTGCATAATCAATGCTTGGAGTTTGTCAGAATTTGTGAGTTTTTGTTTGTCCACCAGCCTCTTGAGGATTGACCACAAGTTTTTCAATGGGATTAAGGTCTGGGGAGTTTCCTGGCCATGGACCCAAAGTGCCAATGTTTTGTTCCCCAAGCCACTTAGTTATCACGTTTGCCTTATTGCAAGGTACTCCATCATGCTGGAAAAGGAATTGTTCATCACCAAACTGTTCCTGGATGGTTGGGAGAAGATGCTCTCGGAGGATGTGTTGGTACCATTCTTTATTCATGGCTGTGTTCTTACGCAAAATTGTGAGTGAGCCCACTCCCTTGTCTGAGAAGCAACTCAACACATGAATGGTCTCAGGATGCTTTACTGTTGGCATGACACAGGACTGATAGTATGACACAGGACTGATGGTAGCGCTCTCCTTGTCTTCTCCGGACATGCTTTTTTCCGGATGCCCCAAACAATTGGAAAGGGGATTCATCAGAGAAAATGACTTTACCCCAGTCCTCAGCAGTCCAATCCCTGTACCTATTGTAGAATATCTGTCTGTCCCTGGTGTTTTTCCTGGAGAGAAGTGGCTTCTTTGCTGCCCTTCTTGACACCAGGCCATCCTCCAAAAGTCTTCACCTCACTGTAGGAGCAGATGCACTCACACCTGCCTGCTGTCATTCCTGAGCAAGCTCTGTACTGCTGGTGCCCTGATCCCGCAGCTGAATCAACTTTAGGAGACGGCCCTGGTGCTTGCTGGACTTTCTTGGGTGCCCTGAAGCCTTCTTCACAACAATTGAACCGCTCTCCTTGAAGCTCTTGATGATCTGATAAATGGTTGATTTAGGTGCAATCTTACTGGCAACAATATCCTTGCCTGTGAAGCCCTTTTGGTGCAACGCAATGATGACGGCACGTGTTTCCTTGCAGGTAACCAAAGGATGACAGAGGAAGAACAATGATTCCAAGCACCACCCTCCTTTTGAAGATTCCAGTCTGTTATTCAAACTCAATCAGCATGTCAGAGTGATCTCCAGCCTTGTCCTTGTCAACACTCACACCTGTGTTAACGAGAGAATCACTGACATGATGTCAGCTAGTCCTTTTGTGGCAGGGCTGAAATGCAGTGGAAATATTTTGGGGGGGATTCAGTTCATTTGCATGGCAAAGAGGGACTTTTCAATTCATCTGATCACTCTTCATAACATTCTGGAGTATATGCAAATTGCCATCATACAAACTGAGGCAGCAGACTTTGTGAAAATTAATATTTGTGTCATTCTCAAAACGTTTGGCCACGACTGTAGAACCTAAAAGGGTTATTCAGTTGTCCCCATAGAAGAACCCTTTGAAGAACCATTTTGGTTCTAGGTAGAACCTTTTTGTGTTACATGTAGATCCTTTTCCACAGAGAGATCTACATGGAACCAAAAAGGGTACTTTAGGAACTATTTTTTTCTAAGTGTACTGTATACTGTAACCATAGCTATTGAACTTCACTATAAACCATTTAGCCCACCATTTAGGTCTATCTTAGATAAGGAAAGTATATGAAAGTGAGTACATTTGAATGTACAGCCTCATTTAGAGTGAGCCTTCTATAGAGTTTGAGGGGGAAGTTTGTCAGGGCTCGTTGTTGTAAACCGACTGGACCCCACTGCTCTAGCTAAGCATCAGCTGCTCAACTACCTAATCTCACACCACCCTCTCCTTGAACAGCAAAGTAGCGTCATAAATTACTGTACTAGATTCCTCTGGCTTTATTATTTCCTTTCCTTGTGTTCGCTGAATTGTGGTCCCATGAATTTATTAAGCCTGTAAAAGGCCACATTCAGTTAGTCTACAAATTGCAGACAGTCTCCTTCTCGCCATACATTTAGTGGTTCTCTGCCCCTGACTGTCACTTATCAGGTCACATCACAATGACCTCCCCTGTTGAAATAAAGCAGTTAATTTACAGCACGTTCGGTAAAAACACAAGGACCTTCGCTTCCAAACCTATGATTTACTCCTTATTGTTTCTGAGTTCCGACATACCGAGTAGAGGTGCTAGAAACGCCTTGATCTCTGAAACGCTACGCTCTTACAGAAATGGATACTTTTCAGCTAACTGGCTAAGCACATTCTTCTATGTCAGTTCATAAATATACAACACAGTAACAACACAGGACAACTGCACAAGTCTTTGCCAGGGTGATACAACAAAAACACAACACTACACAGCACAGCACAGACCAGCTGGTACAGAGAGGGGATGTGAAGCAGAATAAGTGTGCATTGATCGCCATCGATCATAGAGTGGTTCAATTTAGTATGCAAACAAAGACAAGGTTGAAACCAGTGGACTGCTTTAGAACAGCTGCCAAGCCAAATGACTCATTCACTAAAGGAAACAACCGAACTAACTAATGGCAAAACTAGCGTCTCTACACTGCCTTGAGCCTAATTTCCGCTTAATTATTCCATAACAAAGAACTCCTTCAAATTATTGTGCTGGAAATGCTACAGCAGCACACTGGACAAGTTGTACCTTTGTTGATTTTCTTTACATGAACTCACATTTCATATGTGAAAAGACCTTAGATCCGAAACATTTGAATTCATAACTTAAACCCGAATCCTAACATATTTAGACTTCTGATAGCACACTACATGAGGAAGGTGCCGATAGAAAGTTTTGCACTGAGGAAACGTCTGATTTGCATTATTGCACTCTGAGCAAGATGAGTATTTTTATGGTTATTCGCAAAAAACTACCAGCATAATCAAGCAGGCGGGATTACTTCTAAATTTGTAAAGATTTGCAAGTACTGTATGCTATATTTGTTTGAGTTTGAAGGCATTTTGTCCAAATGGCTTAGCTGAAGAGCTTCTTTAACAATGTTCTATTGAAGAAGATTTTGAGGCACAAAACTACCAACAAATCCTGAGTAAATGTTTTCTGAATTAATATTGCATATTTCATATGCAAACTGTTCCCAAGTTTACATTTATTCAACTTGTGTGAAATGTAAATGAGTAGAGATGAATGTAGGCATACCAAATGTAGATCAAAGACAACATTTGGATGTATACATATGCATTAGCTACAGTATGTTTTCTCAGAGATATCTCCAATGCAATTTTAGAGATATTTTCTGTCTTTGTTGTCCAACTTATTTTACAGAGCAAAGCCGTTTCTTATAGCAACCAGCTTTCCTTCCATTCCACCGAGTTTAAACAATACTGTTCCATACTCCTTGTTACGAAACCATTTAGCCTCAATTACTAACACTCCTAAAACTAAAGGTGTGTGTATATTGTCCACTATAACACTCCATCTTGCTCACTCTTAGGCAGAAAGCCCTTTACTAATTCACATTCTACTCACATCTCTCTTTTTTTAGGACCCTTTTCAACATCTCTGTTTTATGGGATGGGGAGTTACCATGGGAAATGGACATCTGAAGGTGAAAAAACAACCACCTTGATGCCAAAACAAAGATAGGCGGCCCAGTAGGTATCCATTGTTACAGGACTCACTTATTTTAATTCCACCAGTAACTCTGACTGTTTGAGTAGGAAACTCCTCCATTAACGCTTGTATGAGTGTGCATTGCAATTATACACGGTGATACATTCACAGTGTGGCTTAAGGCATGCAAATAGATATCAATAAAGAGATTTGATACTGCTGTGTGTACAAATGAGCCTTGTTGTTCTCCCGAATCACCTTAGCATTTGTTGTAGTGATTAATTTATTACTAAATCAACTACAGGCAAACGATTAGGAACTCAATGTAAATATCAATATCAATGCAACAACACAATACCCAACAGGCTGAGACACAATATCTTAGAAATGTCCTGGATATTGTCGACACAGGAGGCTGGAATAGGTTTGGATTTAATCTGGTTGAAAAATAGAAAATTAAATGTGTATTGAGCTGTATATAAATATGTTATACATTCTACACATGAGTAGAGAGGCTTTCCCAAGCCAGCTACAATATCTTGCTGGAAAAATCGAACCCTTTGGCCTTCCCAGTCTTAGATTAGAAATAGTGGGTGTGTGCAAAATGGCACCCTCTACCCTAAGTAGTGCACTACATTTGACCAGAGCCAATAGGGATGCATCCAGTGACTTGTACTCACACCCACAAACATATAGTCTACACAGATTCCTCGTACTAACCTATATTGCACATACGGCCAATGAGGTGCTGCTAGTCACATACAAGGTAATATGAAACGAGAAAAGGGAATATCCTCTACTTCCAAAGCTGATTTTATATCTCCCCAACATTCTTTCCCAGGTCATATAAAGGAAATCCTACATGGGGAAACAAGATTTACACGGGGTTGAATCAAGAGAGTGGAATTTTAAAAAATGTACGAGGCGTATTTATCCAAAGATGGAAGTACTAGTACCAAATAGATAGACAGAGCTGCATCATGAAACAAGAGACACAAACATGAATCGTCAAGTGATTTCCCACACCGTGGTAATAAAAGGAGAGTTCTGTCTTTGAATTGACAAAAGCTGGTCAATATAAAGGCGTTTTGGTATTGTGGAGGCACATCACTCAAACACAGTGATGCGTTTCCATTGACAGAATTCAGTCTTTAGTAAGTACAGCAAATGGCTGGAAGCTCAGGTTCTCCCTGTCCGTCAGTCAGAATCCCATGTATTGTACGAAAGCCTTTTACCTGCCAGGACATCCGATACGGCAATTAAATAGCCCAGTGATTCCTGTATGTAAGTGTAGTCTGTCAGCGGTGCAATGGGGTGTGATGATTAGGGCTGGTGTGTGCGTGTGTGTTTGAAACCCATCCCTCCTAGGCAGCGGCCTCAATACAAAAGGTACATTATTCCGTGTCGTCTTTGTCTCAGTGAGCTCTCAACATAACGGTTTATTGGCCTGTATTATAATTAGTTAGTCTATAAATACGTTATGAGTCTGTGTAACTCCTTTGTGTGTGACGAATTCTAATGTTTTGGATGCAAGCCCTTTATGTCTTTTACCTTTTTAACATATGAGCTGTGAAATCATGTGAAGGAAACCTGGGGGAAGAAATGGTTCAATGGGGGAAGCAACAGGCTTGACCTTAAAGTACAATACTACAAATTGTCTTCATCCCAACAATACAGTGTGATCTCTTTTATTTCTGTGGGTGTATGGCGTATACAGTTGTGTAGGCTACTGTCTGTCTGTCTGTGTCCATGTTGGGTTGGCTCTAAGGCACATTCGCACAGCTATATTCCATACGTCGTCTTTCAGTATATCATCTCCAAAAGAATGTGCTGGAGGTCTTTCTCAGATGATGGATGAACTATGTGGCAGCAAAGCAGTGTCTTTACCATTATTACCATAGAAATGCTACATGATAGCATCTCTCCCACCAGTGGAATTTATGTTTTTTATGTTAGATGTAATATGACAGGGGTGGAGTTGTTGCTTTACAAAGAGATGGAATATATATTATAATCAAAGGCCGACATAAGTGCTATTGCTGTGTGTGTGTGTGTGTGTGTGTGTGCGTGTGTCACGTTTTGGTGCAGGTGGCCAAAAAAAGTATTAAAAGGTATTATGGACCCAGCTAGGACATTGTATGGACCCAGCTAGGACATTGTATGGACCCAGCTAGGACATTGTATGGACCCAGCTAGGACATTGTATGGACCCAGCTAGGACATTGTATGGACTCAACTAGGACATTGTATGGACCCAGCTAGGACATTGTATGGACCCAGCTAGGACATTGTATGAACCCAGCTAGGACATTGTTTTTTTGAGCTGGCTGCAGACAATGCATTATGTCACTGAACTATTGTCCATGTCCTACAAATTAACAGTAAAATTAAACAAAATAAATATAAATACTTACTTTGTTTGTCCTTACAGTTTTAGAGGTGTTCAAGTTTCCTGGTTTAGTTGGAGAGTGAGGGGATTCGATTAAGCTATCCGATTAAGCCGCTGGGTTATATTGTGTACAATGCAGCAGGGTGCATCGTTCAGAAACATACAACACATTTTTTTCCATAAAACACACTGAACAAAATATACACTCCACATGAGAAGTGTTTGTCTCATGTTCCATGAGATGAAATAAAAGATCCCACAAATGTTCCATGCACACAAAAAGCTCATTTCTCAAAAATGTGTTTACATCCCTGTAAGTGAGCATTTTAGAGAATTTGGCAGTACGTCCAACTTGCCTCACAACCGCAGACCACGTGTACCCACGCCAGCCCAGGATGTCAATGGTGTGAACGGACTGACCCATGGTGGCGGTGGGGTTACGGTATGGGCAGGCAAAATCTAAGGACAACGAACACAATTGCATTTTATCGATGGCAATTTAAATGTACAGAGATACCGTGACGAGATCTTGAGGCCCATTGTCGTGCCATTCATCTGCCGCCAGCCATCACCTCATGTTTCAGCATGATCAGTGGTGTAAAGAACTTAAGTATAAATACTTTGAAGTACTACTTATGTTCTATTTTGGGGTATCCATAC
The DNA here is from genome assembly GCF_034236695.1 of Oncorhynchus nerka. NCBI lineage: Eukaryota > Metazoa > Chordata > Actinopteri > Salmoniformes > Salmonidae > Oncorhynchus > Oncorhynchus nerka. Next base: position 49,911,646 of record NC_088399.1, on the reverse strand, counting down.
AACTTTTACTTTAATGTACTTTTTACTCCATACATTTTCCCTGACACCCAAAAGTACTCGTTACATTTTGAATGGCTAGCAGGACAGGAAAATGGTCCAATTCATGCACTTATCAAGAGAACATCCCTGGTCATCCCTATTGCCTCTGATCTGGCGGACTCACTAAACACAAATGCTTCTTTTAGAAATTATGTCTGAGTGTTGGAGTGTGCCCCTGGTTATCTGTAAATAAATAAAAACTATAAAATGGTGCCATCTGGTTTGTTTAATTTAGGGAATTTGAAGTGATTTATACTTTTACTTTTACTTTCAATACTTAAGTATATTTTAGCAATCAGTTACTTTTGATACTTAATTATATTTAAATCCAAATACTTTTAGATTTTTACTGAAGTAGTATTTTACTGGGTGACTTTCACTTTTACTTGAATAATTTTCTATTACGGTATCTTTACTTTTACTCAAGTATGACAATTGAATACTTTTTCCACCACTGAGGATGATAATGCATGGCCCCATGTCACAAAGATCTCTACACAGTTACTGGAAGCTGAACATATCCAGTTCTTCCATGGCCTGCTTACTCACCAGACATGTCACCCATTTAGCATGTTTGGAATGCTCTGGATCGACATGTAAGACACTGTGTTCCAGTTCCCGCCAATATCCAGCAACTTCGCACAACCATTGAAGAGGAGAGGGACAACATTCCACGGGCCACAATCAACAGCCTGATCAACTCTATGCCAAGGAGATGTTTTGCACTGCATGATACAAATGGTGATCACACCAGATACTGATCCACAAATACTGTTTTGATTTTAAGGTGTCTCTGACCAACAGATGCATATCTGTATTTCTAATCATATGAAATCCATAGATTACGACCTAAAGAATTAATTTCAATTTCAATCGACTGATTTCCATATATGAACTGTAACTCAGTAAAATCTTTGAAATTGCTGCATGTTGCGTTTAGATTTTATTTTGTGTATATGTTCGAATTTTCTAACTAATTGTCATTGGGAAGGCAGATAAAGGGGTTTTATGAAAAGCAATCACTTTTGCATGTGAAAACACAGAATCTTACGTTACTCCACGTGCTTAACCCAACGTCGCCTTCCGCCAGAACTGGGCACCCGGCTCACCCCCAGGAGGTAGCTTGAATGCATAATTTGTTTTAATGCCCGAGCTAAATAAGGCAATATCGGACAGCTAATACTAGTAAAGGCCCAATGCACTACTTTTGTCATAATATTTGTATTTATTTATTTTGATTTCTTTTTAATTCTTACCAAGACAACATTGAATTTTCCTGAGTGGTCTAGTTACATTTTTGTCTTAAATCGGTTTGAAAAAAATCTATGGCAAGACTTGAAAATGGCTGTCTAGCGACGATCAACAACTAACTTGAGAGAGGTTGAAGAATTTTTTGAAGGATGTGCAGATATTGTACAATCCAGGTGTGCAGAGCTCTTTGACACTTACCCAGAAAGACACACAGCTGTAATCGCTGACAAAGGTGATACTACTGTAGCAGTATTGACTCAGGGGGGTGAATGCTTATCTAACAAAGATAGATTAGTGTGTTATTTTTCATATTTTTTTTCGGAGTATTTTGTGTGTCGTTGACAACAAAAAAACACAATTAAATCCATGTTAATCCCACTTTGTAACACAACAAAATTTGGAAAAAAGTAAAGGGGTGTGAATAGTTTCTGAGGGAAATGTATACAAAAACCGTCCTCCATGCCTCCTCACAGCCACCTCCCACCTCTCATTAAAATAACAACTCATACAGTAGTTCAGGCTAAATGTTTGGCTAAATGATGTCACCATACCTGTAACTGAGACGCAGCGCCAGAAGTTAGTTTAAATAGAAGACAAAATTCAGCCTAGGAATTGTTGGTCTTAAAGGCATTGCTTAGTGGACACTTTAAAAGCTGCTGATTTAACGCCAACAGAGGCTGGGGCTGTAGAGGTGTGTCTCAGCCTGCTCTCTCACTCTCTCTGAGCACTCCACAAGGAATACATTCAACTGTTCCTCCTCGAGTCGGACTCGGCAGCAGTTGGATGGCGTGAGCAGCAGAGCACTGCACAGGACAGAGCAGACGCACAGGACAGAGCAGACGCACAGGCAGCACACAGAGGCGCGCGATTAATTGACGAATCTAGAGGACAGGACAGGGCTCTGTCCTCCAGTAGCATCCTTTCGTTTCGAACATGGATTTGGAGACCAGAAGACACACTGAAATGCTTTTACAGCTAGCAGTCATTTTCTGCTGTTCATATGGGGCAATTGGAAAAGGTGAGCACCGTGTGTTTTCTCCACACACGCACACACCGTTGCCGACCTGCTGCTTGAGTGCATGGAGAGGGATGGAGTGGAATTTGCAGTATTGACATTTTAAAGACAATACGTTTTTTCTCAGCTTTGTGTAGCCTACTTTGCTTGTATGTAGTCCGTGTGATTTAATATAGTGGCTTATGTTTTACTTTCATTATGTCTACCTTGACGAGGGATATTCGCCAAAACTACTTTTTTTGACAGATTGCCACTGTCAGCAGTGACATTATTGCTATTTATTCGTTTGGACACCCACAATCCTCTGTAGTTAATGTGTTAAACCTCTTTTGCTGAGTGCTTAAATATGTTTTCCAGAATCCTTTATTGCCCATCCTGTCATTGATTAAACTGAGCTTTCCCCCTAGACATGTGTGTAGGATACCGGCCGTTGATTATGATGCTGCTTTCACTTGACAGAAATGCGCAGCATGCACATCCCGTGTGTCAAAGCGAAACATGGACTGGACTATCCGAGTTTGCAGTGCAGGGCAGAGCAGTGTACTACAATGTAGCAGCTGTTGTTATTATTATATCCCTGTGGTTAAGTGGAATGGTTATGGTATCAGTGCTTACTCCCGCAAATTGTACTTGCTACAACAAATACGCCAGTGTAAACAACGGGTAGGCTACATTTAGACAGTTCAAGATATACCATTCGATAAAGACTAATTTCACAAACATGGCAAATGCACATAATAGACTATAGTTTGAGTTAACCAACATCCAGATGGGAAATTGATGTATTATTTTCGTCCACTTTATAGGCTGGATTTTCCACATACTGTGTAAAATGCACTGAAGAAGGTATTTTGAACGGGTTTCCACCGAACGGTATGTGTGTGAATAAGAACGAACTGGTCTAGTAAGCTGGTGCGTAAACGAACCCTCTCTGTACATCAGTGCTGCGCACAGCACAATGTGATTCCTGCTGATTCCCTTCAAAGGTGGATGACTTCACTGAACCAGTGTGATTCACGAAGTGTGTGTGTGTCTCTCTCTCTCTCTCTCTCTCTCTCTCTCTCTGTATGTTTAAGCGAGGGAGCCATGTTCATTGCATCAATCTTAATGCAATACAAGATGTAGGCAACTACAGATGTCAAGAAAACAGAATTTCAGAGGCAATGGAAGATACAAAAACATTTTTGTGTGTGTGTGTGCGAGCTGTGTGTTTATGTGCACACACGTGTGTGTATGAGAGTGTGAGAGAGAGAGAGAGGTTTGGTGGTTGGAACTGTAATGAGATGCATCTGTATTGTAATTGGAGCAGATGGTTGTAAACTTTGCAAGCCCCTGGCCCTCCACTTCACTGCCTGCACTGCTCTGCTACTCAGTGCCCTCATGTCCCAATGGCACCCTATTCCCTATATAGTGCGCTACTTTTTACTAGGGCTCATAGAACTCTGGTCAAAAGTTGTGCAGTATGTAGGAAATAGGTTGTCGTTGGGGACACAGAGTCTGCTGCTGTTTCACAGACACTGCCTGATTCTACCACACACACACACACACACACACACAAACACACACACACACACACACAGACACAGACACACACACAGGCCTATTATAAGGGGTCAAACAAATTACAAAAATATTAGTGACATTCTAATTTAACGGAAATACACTTTATAGTGATATGCAACTTTGTTCTGCCTGACAAGTGCATATGTTGATGCTAATTGCTCAACTTTGTCCTCATTTTTTTGTCCCACTCACACACACACACAAACAAACAGACACACACACACACACACACACACACACACACACACACACACACACACACACACACACACACACACACACACACACACACACACAAACAGACACACACACAGGCCTATTATAAGGGGTCAAACAAATTACAAAAATAATAGTGACATTCTAATTTAACGGAAATACACTTTATAGTGATATGCAACTTTGTTCTGCCTGACAAGTGCATATGTTGATGCTAATTGCTCAACTTTGTCCTCATTTTACCTCATGCTTTGCTTACAGTTGAAGTCGGAAGTTTTCCTACAGTTAGGTTGGAGTCATTAAAACCCATTTTTGAACCACTCTACAAATTTCTTGTTAACAAACTATAGTTTGGGCAAGTCGGTTAGGACATCTACTTTGTGCATGACACAAGTAATTTTTCCAAAAATTGTTTACAGATAAATTATTTCACTTATAATTCACTGTATCACAAATCCAGTGGGTCAGAAGTTTACATACACTAGGTTGACTGTGCCTTTAAACAGCTTGGAAAATTCCAGAAAATTATGTCATGGCTTTAGAAGCTTCTGATAGGCTAATTGACATCATTTGAGTCAATTGGAGGTATACCTGTGGATATATTTCAAGGCCTACCTTCCAACTCAGTGCCTCTTTGCTTGACATCATGGGAAACTCAAAAGAAATAAGCCAAGACCTCAGAAAGAAAATTGTAGACCTCCACAATTCTGGTTCATCCTTAGGAGCAATTTCCAAACGCCTGAAGGTACCACGTTCATCTGTACAAGCAATAGTACGCAAGTATAAACACCATGGGACCACGCAGCCATCATCATACCGCTCAGGAAGGAGACACGTTCTGTCTCCTAGAGATAAATGTACTTTGGTGCGAAAAGTGCAAATCAATCCCAGAACAACAGCAGAGGACCTTGTGAAGATGCTGGAGGAAACCGGCACAAAAGTATCTATAGCCACAGTAAAACGAGTCCTATATCTACATAACTTGAAAGGCCGTTCAGCAAGGAAGAAACCACTGCTCCAAAACTGCCATAAAAAAGCCAGACTACGGTTTGTAACTGCACATGTAGACAAAGATCGTACTTTTTGGAGAAATGTCCTCTGGTCTGATGAAACAAAAATAGAACAGTTTGGCCACAGTGACCATCGTTATGTTTGGAGGAAAAAGGGGGAGGGCTGCAAGCCGAAGAACACCATCCCAACCTTGAAGCATGGGGGTACAGCATCATGTTGTGTGGGTGCTTTGCTGCAGGAGGGACTGGTGCACTTCACAAAATAGATGGCATCACGAGGGAGGAACATTTGGTGGATATATTGAAGCAACATCTCAAGACATTAGTTAAAGGAAGTTAAAGCTTGGTCGCAAATGGGTCTTCCAAATGGACAATGACCCCAAGCATACTTCCAAAGTTGTGGCAAAATGGCTTAAGGACAACAAAATCAAGGTATTGAAGTGGCCATCACAAAGCCCTGACCTCAATCCCGTAGAAAACCTGTGGGCAGAACTGAAAAAACGTGTGCGAGCAAGGAGACCTAGAAACCTGACTCAGTCACACCAGCTCTGTCAGGAGGAATGGGCCAAAATTCACCCAATTTATTGTGGGAAGCTTGTGGAAGGCTACCCGAAACATTTGACCCAAGTTAAAGGCCATTTTTAAAGGCAATGCTACCAAATACTAATTGAGTGTATGTCAACTTTTGACCCACTGGGAATGTGATGAAATAAATAAAAGCTGAAATACAGTGGTGCAAACAAGTATTTAGTCAAGCACCAATTGTGCAAGCTCTCCCACTTAAAAATATGAGAGAGGCCTGTAATTGTCATCATAGGTACACTTCAACTATGACAGACAAAATGAGAAAATAAATCTAGAAAATCACATTGTAGGATTTTTAATGAATTTATTTGCAAATTATGGTGGAAAATAAGTATTTGGTCAGTAACAAACAAGCAAGATTTCTGGCTCTCACAGACTGTAACTTATTCTTTAAGAGGCTCCTCTGTCCTCCACTCATTACCTGTATTAATGGCACCTGTTTGAACTTGTTATCAGTATAAAAGACACCTTTCCACAACCTCAAACAGTCACACTCCAAACTCCACTATGGCCAAGACCAACGAGCTGTCAAAGGACACCAGAAACAAAATTGTAGACCTGCACCAGGCTGGGAAGACTGAATCTGCAATAGGTAAGCAGCTTGGTTTGAAGAAATCAACTGTGGGAGCAATTATTAGGAAATGGAAGACATACAAGACCACTGATAATTTCCCTCGATCTGGGGCTCCACGCAAGATCTCACCCCGTGGGGTCAAAATGATCACAAGAACGGTGAGCAAAAATCCCAGAACCACACGGGGGGACCTAGTGAATGACCTGCAGAGAGCTGGGACCAAAGTAACAAAGCCTACCATCAGTAACACACTACGCCGCCAGGGACTCAAAACCTGCAGTGCCTGCTTAAGCCAGTACATGTCCAGGCCTGTCTGAAGTTTGCTAGAGGGCATTTGGATGATCCAGAAGAAGATTGGGAGAATGTCATATGGTCAGATGAAACCAAAATATAACTTTTTTGGTAAAAACTCAACTCGTCGTGTTTGGAGGACAAAGAATGCTGAGTTGCATCCAAAGAACACCATACCTACTGTGAATCATGGGGGTGGAAACATCATGCTTTGGGGCTGTTTTTCTGCAAAGGGACCAGGACGACTGATCCACGTAAAGGAAAGAATGAATGTGGCCATGTATCGTGAGATTTTGAGTGAAAACCTCCTTCCATCAGCAAGGGCATTGAAGATGAAACGTGGCTGGGTCTTTCAGCATGACAATGATCCTACAATGTGATTTTCTGGATTATTTTTCTCATTTTGTCTGTCATAGTTGAAGTGTACCTATGATGAAAATTACAGGCCTCTCTCATCTTTTTAAGTGGGAGAACATGCACAATTGGTGGCTGACTAAATACTTTTTTCCCCCACTGTATATCATTCTCTCTACTGTTATTCACATTCTTAAAATAAAGTGGTGATCCTAACTGACCTAAGACAGGGAATTTTTACTCAGATTAAATGTCAGGAATTGTGAAAAATTTGTTGAAATGTACACTGCTCAAAAAAATAAAAGGAACACTAAAATAACACATCCTAGATCTGAATGAATGAAATATTCTTATTAAATACTTTTTTCTTTACATAGTTGAATGTGCTGACAACAAAATCACACAAAAATTATCAATGGAAATCAAATTTATCAACCCATGGAGGTCTGGATTTGGAGTCACACTCAAAATTAAAGTGGAAAACAACACTACAGGCTGATCCAACTTTGATGTAATGTCCTTAAAACAAGTCAAAATGAGGCTCAGTAGTGTGTGTGGCCTCCACGTGCCTGTATGACCTCCCTACAACGCCTGGGCATGCTCCTGATGAGGTGTCGGATGGTCTCCTGAGGGATCTCCTCCCAGACCTGGACTAAAGCATGCGCCAACTCCTGGACAGTCTGTGGTGCAACGTGGCGTTGGTGGATGGAGCGTGACATGATGTCCCAAATGTGCTCAATTGGATTCAGGTCTGGGGAACGGGTGGGCCAGTCCATAGCATCAATGCCTTCCTCTTGCAGGAACCGCTGACACACTCCAGCCACATGAGGTCTAGCATTGTCTTGCATTAGGAGGAACCCAGGGCCAACCGCACCAGCATATGATCTCACAAGGGGTCTGAGGATCTGATCTCGGTACCTAATGGCAGTCAGGCTACCTCTGGCGAGCACATGGAGGGCTGTGCGGCCCCCCAAAGAAATGCCACCCCACACCATGACTGACCCACCGCCAAACCGGTCATGCTGGAGGATGTTGCAGGCAGCAGAACGTTCTCCACAGCGTCTCCAGACTCTGTCACATGTGCTCAGTGTGAACCTGCTTTCATCTGTGAAGAGCACAGGGTGCCTTGGTGTTCTCTGGCAAACGCCAAATGTCCTGCACGGTGTTGGGCTGTAAGCACAACCCCCACCTGTGGACGTCGGGCCCTCATACCACCCTCATGGATTCTGTTTCTGACCATTTGAGCAGACACATGCACATTTGTGGCCTGCTGGAAGTAATTTTGCAGGGCTCTGGCAGTGCTCCTCCTGCTCCTCCTTGCACAAAGGCGGAGGTAGCGGTCCTGCTGCTGGGTTGTTGCCCTCCTACGGCCTCCTCCACATCTCCTGATGTACTGGCCTGTCTCCTGGTAGCGCCTCCATGCTCTGGACACTACGCTGACAGACACAGCAAACCTTCTTGCCATAGCTCGCATTGATGTGCCATCCTGGATGAGCTGCACTACCTGAGCCACTTGTGTGGGTTGTAGACTCCATCTCATGCTACCACTAGAGTGAAAGCACCGCCAGCATTCAAAAGTGACCAAAACATCAGCCAGGAAGCATAGGAACTGAGAAGTGGTCTGTGGTCACCACCTGCAGAACCACTCCTTTATTGGGGGTGTCTTGCTAATTGCCTATAATTTCCACCTGTTGTCTATTTCATTTGCACAACAGCATGTGAAATGTATTGTCATTCAGTGTTGCTTCCTAAGTGGACAGTTTGATTTCACAGAAGTGTGATTGACTTGGAGTTACATTGTGTTGTTTAAGTGTTCCCTTTATTTTTTTGAGCAGTATATTTGGCAAAGGTATATGTAAACTTCCGACTTCAACTGTATCTTGTTAGCTGTATTCTAAATGTATCACCTGGCTGCTATCACCAGTCCATGGCCATCTGCAGATGGAGAAGACGTTTGCGTCACAAGGGCACCCTGTAGTGCACTGCCTTTGACCAAGGCCCATTGGGTTCCGGTCAAAAATAGTGCACTATGTAGGGAATATAGTGCCATTTGGGACGTAGCCCAGGACTTTGATGTTTGATGCATATTGACAGGATGTATCATCAAACAACTTGCTGGCTCATCATACACTGCCTGCACATGGCTGAGTAGTCCGTTCAGTAGTCTGTAGTTTTCATGAGAGGGCCGGACCTCCACTGTGAATTTCAGGCCCTGTGTGGCTCAATTGGGAAGAGTGGGTTGCTAGCAATGCAAACGTTTTGGATTAAATTCTCGTAGCTATCACATACACATATTGCATGAGTAGCTGTTAATTTCATCAGAGGGTCTGTATACTGTACTGCCTGTTGTGTAAGGATGCATATCCCTAATATATTCTGAGGTTATTTTCATGAGAGCATCTGCCCTCGCCCTCCACTGTCAGGTTAAGGTCTACTATATGCGGTTTGTGAGGTTGTCCATATTATACTGTATGCTGTAGAAGATGCGTATCTCTAAAATATTCTGAGGCTATTTCATGAGAGCATCTGCACTCGACCTCCACTATCAGGTGAAGGTCTCCCTGGCTGGTTATGCTGTTTATAGGGAAGGTGGGGGGGGGGGGGGGGGGTACTGCACAGTGTACTGTGTATTGTATAAGGACTAGAGTATCCCTAAATTATTTCTGAGGCTACCCTCTTATCTATGAGAGCATCAGGCTTAATCAGAGCTCTGAGTATTTTGATAGAAACCCCAAGACGAGAGAGAACATTACAGAAGCAGGGCTGTAGCCCCTGTAGCCAGGGGTAGAACCTCAGTAGTTCTCAGCTGGGGACCCACAGTTGACTGTTTATAGTTCACTCGTTCGAGTGACCCATTTTCACCCAGATTTTTTTTTTATGCATCTACCCAGCGTCCTTTACAATTAAGAGCCCAAAACACAGCTATGTGAATCACTTCTATTCCATATGGGATGAATAATTAATGAAGTTGATGCACAACTCAAGTTTGTTTTTTATATGACCCAATATATAATACGGTAAACACGAGACAAGTTTATATAATCACAATAATGAGTTGAGAAGGTGGACTTCTCTGCATTGCCCTGGTGATAAACCATGCAAAGAGCCTCTCGTAGAAGCATTGCTCTGTTAGCAGTGGTGGTACAGTACATTAGTTTACCATCTGTGTGTGTATGTGTGAGAGACAGAGAGACAGAAAGAGAGAGATGGGGAGAGAGAGAGAGAGAGAGAGAGAGGACAATATCTCCTAATCTCTTTAACAGCTCACAGTAAACAGACAGAAAGTGATTGAGAGTTGATAATCCTGCATCTCTCAACTCTCGTTAACACAAAACTCATATGAGCACCATCATTTTTTCATGGACAGATATAAAGGCTCCGTCCATCGATACAGAGTCTGTCCGTCCCCCCCTTCCCCTCCGTGGATCTGGAGTCAATGGAGCACTCCTCCTAATCATGGCCTAATGGCAGATTACACCATCTCACTTGCCAGACTCATGTCGCTCCAGGGTCTTTATTAAGCTTCATAACTGTTATGTCGGTAGGCTTTTTCGTCAGACTATACAGGCAACATAATGAATTACAGTGGAATACCTAGGATAGGATAAAGTAATCCCTCTCACCCCCCCCTCCCCCTGAAAAGATTTAGATGCACTACTGTTCCACTGGAGGTCATAAGGTGAATGCACCAATTTGTAAGTCGCTCTGGATAAGAGCGTCTGCTAAATGACTTAAATGTAAATGTAAATGTACAGTGGACCAGCGAGGGCAGGAGCATACCATTCGCGGAGATGCCCACTTTGGCTGTGAGTCAGCTGAACGTTTCCCCAAGGTGTTTAGGAACAAGCAGAGAGTTTGGCTTGTGATTGAGGCTGCAGGGAACTTTTTATTCCTCTAATTTAGACTGTTAGCATCCCAAATGCTACCCTATTCCCTATATTGCATTGCTTTTTACCAGGGCCCATAGGGCTCTAGTCAAAAGTAGTGCACTATGTAGGGAATAGGGTGCCATTTGCGACACAGCCTTAGACTTTCAGGCAATGACACCCTCCTCATCCACTCTACCTCGACTATTTCCCACAGACAGGGGTTATTAATCAATTAAATAAATATGCCAGGACTGGAAATTATGTATATTTGGCCAGTAAACCGACCAACCGGGTGCTTCATAGCTTCAAATGCAGCACACAGCTCTTTGCCTCATCGGAATTTATTCACTTTTCAATGAGCTGGTTGTTTGTATTGTGAAGAACATAAAGCAGTGAATAAAAGCAATTTGGTGCAAATGTCTGTGTGACGTACGTATTTCCCTGAAAAGCCCATTGTCCATTATGATTCATGAGAGAGGTGGCGTCTTATAGAGGCTGAATGACAGAAGGGGGAAGTGGATAGCGAGGAGAGAATAAATGGGCCTCATATTTCTTCTTTACTGTAATTTATGAAAATGTGTGTTGGAGAAGTCGAGGCATGAATTGGATCTTATGAAGTCAAGGTTGCACAATGGTAGCGGCGGGTAGCGCTGGTCGTTTTTACTGTGTGAACTTGAGGCTGGCTCTGGCAGTCATGAATCTAGGTTATTAACGGCGGGAGCAGTGTTTAAGCAAGGAAATTGACATAAAACGGCAGTCCATCTATCTTTGATTCTGACCCATGCAATTCTGTATTAGCTCAAGGCATCATTCTTCAAAAAACTGGAACCCTCAAAATGAACACATTCATCACACAGCCCTCGTCATCATCGTAGATGAGTTGGTACTGGACCAAATATCTGTCATGGTGGCACTGTTAGCACATGGTGTGTCCAACTGTGCTCTCAGTTTATGTTCTACTTTGCAGTCATAACTAGAATATTCAACCTTGCTTCTACAGATTAGGCTGGATTTGTTTCACATTCATACAGTCATCATTCAACACCTGATTTGCTTAGGCTTATTTTCCATTTTCACTCATGTATGTTACAGCTGTGACATTTGACAGGGTATGCTTTCTAAATGGCACCCTATTCCCTATTTAGTGCACTACTTTTTAACTGGGCCCACGGGAATAGGGTGCTTTTTGGGATTGGGACACAGACAGGGATAAAGCACGGGTGTGCTACCTCCCATTTAGCCATTTGCTATCATTCACCTACCGTTCACCCAGCAGCTATCAGTACTACACTCCTGTATTTGCAGTTGAGCTAGGTGATGTAATTTGTGAAAGCGAACCACTGTAACTATAATGAACCTGTGGCCAGAAAAATCTTTCAATCATCTTGTGTTCAACAACAACAAGGCTATTGTTACGTAGCTGATATTGTTCTTGTTGCCTGCTGTTGTTTGCAATGATTAAAGCATTGACCTTAAATGTCATGTCCAAGTCACCTGGCAGAAAGACATAGAATCATCAAAGTAATGATCAGATTGACAGATAAGTTCCTGATACAGTATCTGTTCTGTCATTTCTATTCATTATTGTAGGTAATTCCCACTGGCAATGGTGCCGTTCCACTGTTATCACATCTCACACCTTACTCCACACATTCCCTGACATTGGCAGAGAGACTGAGGGATCATAAATTGTGTCCCCAAACTCCCAGTGACCTCTGTGACCTGGCCACTGATAGGTTGCTAGGGTTAGGCTGGACAAACGACAGTACTCTGACCTGCTCAGGTCACACAGCCTCCTCAGTTTCTCTTCAAGTGGACATGTGTGATGGAGTGTGGGGACAGAAGTGAGTTGGTGTAACTATTGTAACTTGTGTGTCTATTGTTTACTGTTGTAACTATTATTAGTTGGTCATAGTAGTTGTGCTTTGTGTTATACAGTCCTTGCTTATGCTATAGTTTTATACACTCCTTCATTTGTCAATACCCTTATTGCTCTCATTGTGCTATCATATTGTGTACAGACTATTCATTGCATTCATGTCTGTTTACACAGAACCACATCCATCTCATATGTCCTCTGGAAATAAAGTTCCTTAATGTGTGTAACTCTCTGCGAAGTCCCCTTATTCCTCTGACCGGGAAACGTGTCAGTGAGTCACAGACCAGACCAACTGGAGAGCCGCTCTCTTTCAATTATTTAGTTTAGTCATTCGTATTAAAGGCTACAGTCAGGAAGGAGCCTTATGTAGAGAACAGAGTTTGACGTCCGAGGAGGTGTCGTGGAAAGACAATTTTGCACCTCTAGGAGGACAATGGAAGATAACAGGAATGCTTCTTTATTGTTAAAAGCATTGGTTTTAACATAAAACAAACATTTTATGAAGTTCCACTGTTGGAAGAGTTGTTGAATTTCATAATATAATATATGCCATTTAGCAGGTGCTTTGTTCCAAAGCAAAGTGGCTTAAAGGCGCTGCATAGTCAATGCGTCGGCTGCATTGACCATGCAGCATTTGCGGTGATACGGCCTCTGCAGAAGTCAGGGCAGAAGTTGAGCAGAGCTGTTGTGAAGGTATTTGTCAAGGAAGTGTATTTGTGTTTATGCAGGACCTCCCATGTCAATGCTCTACGGAGCATTGAGCTCTACGGAGCCCTCCACATTGTTACAAAATTTGTGAGGCGCACGGCGATGCGGTACAGAGCTCCATTTGTCTTCTGTCGCGCACAACCCTTATGGCGCCTCCGACCATGTTTTCAGATCAAGCAGTCATGCGTGCAAACATTTTACGCTCAGGTGGTCTCAGGAATCAAACCTACTATCCTTGTGTTGCAAATGCAATGCCATTTGAAGTTGATAAAAATGTGTTTTTGGTAAAACCAACACGCTGCGGGTCCAAAGTAGCCCCCTGAATGAGAGATGAGCTTCCCTAAATGTAACAAAAATCTAACTTAGGGGGTGATCTCTAAATAATGTTATTATGTACCCTGTTTGTTAAAAATACATATGAAAATAAAAGCTTTTTCCAAACTAAACGAAAACCACCCACCTCTGTGTCATGTGTCTGCACTTGTCATCTCCGGACAGTCCCATATTTCAGCTCCTTTTCAGGTGTCCGGACTTTTCTTTCTACAAAAAAAGGTCCCTTTGTCAGCAAGACGCATCAATTAATTCAGGCTACAAGAGTGCAGACCCAATGACAACTGCCAAATGTCATTACACTTTTTGGTGTTCTGTAACCGATTTCTCTTTCCATTCATCAAATGGTGTGAGTGCAAAGTGCACTGTCTGGATGCTGGAATTATTTTGGAGTGTACGAACAGGCTAATTCCCCCCCCAAAAATTAAGTGATTTGTTTGACAATAAGATGAAAACGTCATGACTGACAGTGTTCATACCTGATTAAAAGGTAATGCATTTTTTTTTACCGGTTAATTGCATGTCTTTACTATACGGCCATCACTATATATATAATTAATTTGCACTCTGAGAATCGGTCAGCGCATCTTGCCTTGCCTGGTGGTCACCCTCCGGCTCCCAGCCCTTCACTGACACATTCTGAGCTCGTACCCCCATTTCACTCCCCAGTGGTTCCCTCGGGAAGCCCAGGCAGCAAGGCTGACCCAGTGCCAAATCTAGGTCAGAACTTTAAAAAAGGAACCCTCTTCTTCCAGCTCTGTTCTCTTCTCTTCTCTTGAGTGCTCTACAAGCTCCTGGTGCCAAAAAGGTCAGGGGACTTCCAGATACATGGGGCCCTGGCTACCAACAGTTGGTTAGGCCTGTCGATTCCGCTCTTTGCCTGAAATTGTTCAGCATGTATTCTCTGTCTACACTGATGTGATACCTTTACTGTCTTTGTTGGACTGTCTGGGTAAGAGGTTGGGGGTTGGTAATGTGGTTTAGTAGAATGAGGTTGGCTCATTAAAGAGAGAGTCAAATATCCTCTCCCTCTCCCTCCCCTACTCTCATCTGCTCAATTCTGAGCATTTTGTAAACCGTACCTGAACACACCAAGCCCAGGTGTACCACTGCTCCGTGTGGAGGGCAGGCACCTAAATCTTTTATGAGTTACCTCAGGCTCCCCAAAAGACTTCATTTGTAAACATGACTGGGTGGTGAGTTAGTCTGACCTTCTGATGAGATTTCCGATCAGCATCATCATAGGCTCAAAGCTAAGCAGTGATCACGGCTACAGATAGAAACAGGGTTGTGGTTCAACAAAGACTCTGTGAACCGGTACCTTCTCGATCCCCTGAATACAAAATAACCGAAGGTAAGGAGAAGAGGGCGTACAGTACTCAGAGAGAACTATCGCCCATTGACTGACAGTCAGCCACAGTCTGTGCACCCGTGAATTCATATGTGTGTGTATTTGAGTGTAGTCTAGAATTGCCCCTTATAACCAAGTGATGGATCTAGAATTGGTTTCAGATTAATTAATTGAATACAGGGCATTACTCCCTATATTCGCTCCCGGGTTCCTCAAACCCCTTCAACACATGCACTCTCCATTCCTCATTAGCTCTGTGCTAGTATATCAGTACAGTACAGTGGAGTGGAATAGCACATCCAGGGGACCTTCTGTTTTAATGAAAGGCTTGTTCTGGATTGGCAAATAAATAATAATAATTACCTGAAGCGTATGGGCCTAATTACTCACTCCATGTGCCAAGTGGCTCCTTCTTAGCAGTAGAATAATATAGTACCTATAGTGCACTACTTTGACAGGGTCCCACAAGTAGTGATCTATATAGGGAACGGGGTGCTATTTGGGAGACATCTAACTGTTTAATGGAGTGCAGGCTGCCACTGACTATCAAAGTGTCACGCCCTGACCTTAGAGAGCCGTTTTATTTCTCTATTGGGTTAGGTCAGGGTGTGATGTGGGGTGGGCATTCTATGTTTTGTTTTCTGTTTCTTTATTTCTTCTGGAAGTGTAGCTGTATCTGTTTCAGGATTGGGCAATATGTTGTTTATACTGTATACCAGGGTATTTAGAAATGTAGTAGGATTTTACGGTATGATTTTAAATACCGTTTAATATTATAGTTAGTTATAAGCAGTGGCTTAGCACGTGCAAGGCGGGGGTGCCTCCAACCATTAAAACACACACACATATATATATATATATATAGAGAGAGAGAGAGAGAACACCTACTCATTCAAGGTTTTTTCTTTATTTTTACTATTTTCTACATTGTAGAATAATAGTGAAGACATCAAAACTATGAAATAACACATATGGAATCATGTAGTAACAAAGAAAGTGTTAAACAAATCCAAATGTATTTTATATTTGAGATTCTTCAAAGTAGCCGCCCTTTGCCTTGATGACAGCTTTGCACACTCTTGGCATTCTCTCAACCAGCTTCATGAGGTACTCACCTGGAATGCATTTCAATTAACAGGTGTGCCTTGTTAAAAGTACATTTGTGAAATTTCTTTCCTTCTTAATGTGTTTGAGTCAATCCATTGTGTTGTGCCAAGGTAGGGATGGTATACATAAGATGGACCTATTTGGTTTTACTTTATTTAAGACATGAAGGTCAGTCAATTCGGAAATGTTCTAAAACTTTGAACATTTCTTCAAGTGCAGTCGCAAAAACCATCAAGCTCTATGATGAAACTAGCTCTCATGAGGCCCGCCACAGGAAAGGAAGACCCAGAGTTACCTATGCTGCAGAGGATAAGTTCATTAGAGTTAACTGCACCTCAGATTGCAACCCAAATAAAATTATTCAGAGTTCAAGTTAAAGACATATCTCAACATCAACTGTTTCACAGGAGACCACGTGAATCAGGCCTTCATGGTCCAATTGCTGCTAAGAAACCACTAATAAAGGACACCAATAATAACAAGAGACTTGCTTGGTCCTAGAAACACAAGCAATTGACAATAGTCTGGTGGAAATCTGTCCGTTGGTCTGATGAGTCCAAATTTGAGTTTTTGTTTGATCAACCATGTCTTAGTGAGACGCAGAGTAGGTGAACGGATGATCTCCACATGTGTTTTTCCCACGTGAAGCAGTGAGGAAGAGATATGATGGTGTGGGGTGCTTTGCTGGTGACACTGACAGTGATTTACTAAGAATTCAAGGCACACTTAACCAGCATGGCTACCATAGCATTCTGCAGTGATACGCCATCCCATCTGGTTTGCGCTTAGTGGGACTATCATTTGTTTTTCAACAGGACAATGACCCAAAACACACCTCCCGGCTGTGTACGGGCTATTTGACCAAGAAGGAGAGTGATGGAGTGCTGCATCAGATGACCTGGCCTCCACAGTCACCCGATCTCAACCCAATTGAGTGAAGGAAAAGCAGTCAATAAATGCTCAGGATATGTGGGAACTCCTTCAAAGACTGTTGGAAAAGCATTCCTCATGAAGCTGGTTGAGAGAATGCCAAGAGTGTGCAAAGCTGCCATCAAGGCAAAGGGTGGCTACTTTGAAGAATCTTGTTGAACACTTTTTTGGTTACTACATGATTCCGAATGTGTTATTTAATAGTTTTTTCTTTACTATTATTCTACAATGTAGAACATAGTAAAAATATATATGAGAATCGAGAACCATGATCAGAGACAATGTCGATAGGGAGTCCATGGATTCGGAAGATGTGCTTCACCATGAGCTTGGCCGTCTTCTTGGCTGAGGGTAACTTGGGGAGAGGGATGAAATGGGCGGATTTAGAGAACCTATCCACAACCACCAGGATAGTGATGTAGTCATTAGATGGTGTAAGCCCAGTTTTTCAAAATCCAGGGAAATATGGGACCAGGGGCGATGAGGAACAGGGATGGATTGGCTGAAGGAGGCCAGACGGATCTTGCCGCGGAGTCTTATTCTGGGCACATACGTGCATGCGGCGATGAAGGCAGAGACGTCAGGAACCATGGTGGGCCACCAGAAGCGTTTTCGGAGGAATGCCAGGATTTGACGGGAGCCAGGATGACAGCTAAGCCTTTCAGAAATGAGCCCATTCCAGGACCTGAGACCGGGCCGAATCAGGGAAGAACATCCAGTTAGCCGGGCCGCCCACAGGGTAGGGAGGATGTCTCAGAGTCAGAGGGTGTGGCAGTGGAAGTGTAAAGGCGAGAGAGGGCGTTCGGCTTCACATTCTTGGACCCTGGATGGTGAAGTTGATCCTGGTGAATAACAGAGCGCAGCGGTCCTGCCTAGAGTTAAGGCGCTTGGCTGTGCGGAGATATTCTAAATTCTTATGGTCAGTCCACACCAAAAATGGATGTGCCCCTTCCAGCCAGTGCCTCCACTCCTCCAGCGCCATCTTGACCGCCAGAAGTTCCCGGTTCCCTACGTCATGTCATAGAGCACATCGTTGACCAGGGCCTGGAAAACAGTGGCAGCCCAAACGGCATGACCAGGTACTCGTAATGTCCACAGGTCATTTGTAAGGCTGCCTTCCACTCGTCTCCTTTGCGTATCCGAACAAGGTGGTAGGCATTCTGAAGGTCCAACTTGTAAAATATATTTTCCTCCTGAAGAAGTTCCGGAACCAGAGAGGAGTGGTAGGGGGTAACGATTATTGTCATTGAGGCCCCAGTATTCAATACATGGATGCAGGGTCTTTTCCTTCTTTTCTAAGAAGAATAACCCTCAGCCGACAGGGGAGGCAGAAGGGCAAATGCTCCCAGCAGCCAGAGAGTCCTCAATGTTCTCCTCCATGGCCTTAGTCTTAGGGCTAGACGGAAAATAGCCAGCCTTGAGGTGGTGTGGTGACCATGGTGTGGTGTTGTGTGGATATACCTAGCTCAGATACCAGAGTAGCGTCCATGAAACTCTCATCAGCCCCAGAGTCAATGAGCACCCGGAGGGATTTAGACCGGTCACCCCACAGCAGGATAACATGAAAGGGAGTACGAGTAATGGGAGTTAGAACATTCCCTGTATGACCCACCATGGTACTCTTACCTAGCTGATGAGTCTGGTCTTTCACTGGACGGGCAGATTTGTAATGCCCTGTAGCACCACAATACAGGCAACTGTTGGAGTTAAGCCTCTGTAGTTGTTCCTGAGGTGATAACCTAATTCTACCCTGTTGTGTAGGCACCGTAGTAAATAAGTCGCTGGTTCCTGTAGATTCCCGAAGGGGCTTGGGTGCCTTTGGATCCTCCCGGAAATGCAGGCCTCGGGGACTTCCGGGATTGTTTGGGGGCGAGCAAGCAGTCGTAGACAAATAAGTGGAGCCGAAAAACAGACCTCTCTCTCCTGCGCTCCTGTAGACGTCCGTCGATCCTTATTGTTAAGGCTATGAGGAAGTCGAGGTCCAGGGGTAACTCCCGAGCTGCGATCTCATCTTTAATCTCCTCGGATAGTCAATGAAGTAGGTATCGAACAGAGAATCCGGGTTCCAGGCACTCTCGGCAGCCATGGTGCGAAAGTCTACTGCGTAGTCTGCCACGCTAATGGGGTTCTTGGCGTAATCTGAGTATCTTTTGGGCCGCCTCTCTCCCAGAAACCAGAGAATAGAATACCTTCCTCACCTCCGCCAAATGAAGGAGGCAAATACCGCCGTAGCCCAGGAGAGCGCCCTACATTAGCGTTTTAAGATACGCTATTCTCGAACGGCCAAAAGGAATTAAGAGGGCTGCAGCTCAAAGGTGAGGGAGCACTGGGAAAGAAACGCCTGACAGGTTCCAAGGAGGGCGAGAACAGGCAGAAGTTCATTAACCTCTTCAGTCGACCCTCTACTTTTTTGAACATTTTGTTAAAAATCGCGCAACATTTCAGCGCCCTGCTACTCATGCCAGGAATATAGTACGTTCATATGGTTAGAATGTGTGGATAGGAAACCCTCGGACGTTTTTAAAACTGGTTAAATCACAACTGTGGCTATTACATAACGTGCGTTACATCGGAAAGCGCAGGAAAACCTGATCACAGAAAATGGAAATAAATATCCTTGCGCCACTTCCAGCAATTGTTAACAGTGAGCCGAATTAGATAAGACCGAGCATTCAACTCCCACAGCATCCCCATGTTGTCTAGAGTCTTGTGAATTTAATCATCTTTGATTCTTGGTTGAACCGAAAGAGGGGCACCGCTTACCTCCGGTCTCCGCCCAGATCATTCCGGAAGAGCTCTCTCCTGAAATTTTTTCCAAGACGACAGCTAATGATATTTACATCGCCTACGGATGATTTTTATCGCTTATTAACGTTTACTAATACCTAAAGTAGCATTACAAACGTATTTCGAAGTGTTTTGTGAAAGTTTATCGTCTACTTTTTGAATTTTAAAAAATGACGTTACGTTGTGAAATCGCTGTTTTTTCGTTTATCACACAGTCTACATATAACGATATCTTGGCTTTATATGGCCCGATTTAATCGAAATAAAGACCCAATAGTGTTTATGGGACATCTAGGAGTGCCAACAAAGAAGATGGTGAAAGGTAATGACTGTTTTCTATTTTATTGTGCGGTTTGTGTAACGCCGAAATGCTAATTATTTTGTTTACGTCCCCTGCTGTGCTTTTCTGTTGTAGTGTATTGGTGCATGCTATCAGATAATAGCTTCTCATGCTGTCGCCGAAAAGCATTTTAAAAATCGGACTTGTTGCCTGGATTCACAACGAGTGTAGCTTTAATTTGATACCCTGCATGTGTATTTTAATGAACTTTTGAGTTTTAACTAATACTATTAGCATTTAGCGTAGCACATTTGCATTTCCAGAGCTCTAGTTGGGACGCAAGCGTCCCAGGTAGAGGCAACAGGTTAACCAGGTCAGAGTCCAAAAGGTACAGGGCGGCAGGCGGGCTAGAGGTCAGGGCAGGCTGAATGGTCAGGCAGGCAGGCTCAGTGTCAGGGCAGACAAAAGGTCAGACCCGGAAAGACTAGAAAAACAGAGACTAGGTAAAACACACTGGTTGACTTGACAAGACGAACTGGCAAAAGACAAACGGAGAACACAGGTATAAATACACTGGGGATAATGGTTGACACCTGGAGGGGGATGGAGACAAGCACAAAGACAGGTGAAACAGATCAGGGCGTGACAGGATCAAGATCCCTGTTGCCTAAATTGGTATTAAATGTTTTTATAGTGCCTCTTTTGTGCCTCGGTATGGTACAGAAACGTATACCTCGGTATGGTACAGAAACGCTATGGGGGTATGAAAATCAGGATACATCCTAACTCTAGTTTGTTTGCCTCTGGTGATTATCAGTTGGTACACAGGCATATCTCAACACTGGAAAAACACACTGACACGGCAACTGTACAACACATGAAGCAAGATGGATTACAATAAAATACATTAGATAAAACATGCACTTAGATGAAAAATATGAGAAAGTGCAGCTTGAGGGAAATGTGACATCTTTGAGGAGAAGGGGAAAAAACATGCCAAATATTGGTGGAGAGTGTTGGCATTTTCCCCTTTACTGTACTTAATGTTACACATACGATATGGAATGCATTGACTGTTTTGTGTGATGGTATATGGTCGTTATTTATCCCTCTGAGGCGTTACTGCTGAAAGACCCTATCAGTGCCAGACCCGAGTTCAAATACTATTTGAAGTCTTTCAAATACTACTGAGCATTTGCTTTAGCCTGCCTGGCGTGTCAGGTGGTCGGGGTTTGCAGTTTTCAATATTTTCTATTGATTCTATTGTAGCAGGAAGCGAGCTCAAAAAAGCACATTTAAAGTATTTGATGTATTTTAAATAGTATTTGAATCCATGCAGGTCTGCTCATTGTGTTTTGTTTAGTTGCTACCCCAGTGCTCCAGCCCTGCAGAAGGACTGTGGTGTCAGTTACGGGGGAGAAATTATATTTTTAAAGCAGTAGTGCTAATAGTTTAGTACAGTGGCAAAATGCAAGCCGAGATCTACCCCTCTTTTTTAAACATGACTTAAAAAATGTAAGCCTATGCAACATTATCCAATTAAAAACAGTTCTGTAGCAATGAGGTATGTGCAGTAGAATATAGGTCCAATACATTATCGCTACACTACAGTTGAAGTCGGAAATGTACATACACCTTAGCCAAATACATTTCAACTAAGTTTTTCACAATTCCTGACATTTAATCTGAGTAGAAATTCCCTGTCTAAGGTCAGTTAGGATCACCACTGTATTTTAAGAATGTGAATTGTCGGGATAATAGTAGAGAGAATGATTTATTTAAGCTTTTATTTATTTCATTACATTCCCAGTGCATCGGAAGTTTACATTCACTCAATTAGTATTTGGTAGCATTGCCTTTAAATTGTTTAACTTGGGTCAAATGTTTCGGGTAGCTTTCCACAAGCTTCCCACAACAAGTTGGGTGAATTTTTCAGTTCCACCAAATTTTCCTTCCTCATGATGCCATGTATTTTGTGAAGTGAACCAGTCCCTCCTGCAGCAAAGCACCCCCACAACATGATTCTGCCACCCCCGTGCTTCACGGTTGGGATGGTGTTCTTTGGCTTGCAGGCCTCCCCCTTGTTCATCAAAGAGCGATGGTCAGTATGGCCTCAAGTTATATTTTTATTTTTGTTTCATCAGACCAGAGGACATTTCTCCAAAAGTACAATCTTTGTCCCTATGTGCAGTTGCAAACCGTAGTCTGGCTTTTTTATGGTGGTTTTGGAGCAGTGGCTTCTTTCAGGTTGTGTCGACTCAGGACTCGTTTTTATTGTGGATACAGATACTTTTGTACCTGATCCTCCAACATCTTCACAAGGTCCTTTGCTATTCTGAGATTGATTTGCACATTTCGCACCAAAGTATGTTAATCTCTAGGAGACAGAACGTGTCTCCATCCTGAGCGGTATGACGGCTGCGTGGTCCCATGGTGTTTATACTTATGTATTATTGTTTGTACAGATGAACGTGGTACCTTCAGGCATTTGGAAATTGCTCCCAAGGATGAACCAGACTTGTGGAGGTCTACAATTTTTTTCTGAGGTCTTGGCTGATTTCATTTGATATTCCCATGATGTCAAGCAAAGAGGCACTGAGTTTGAAGGTAGGCCTTGAAATACATCCACAGGTACACCTCCAATTGACAAGAATGATGTCAATTAGCCTATTAGAAGCTTCTAAAGACATGACATAATTTTCTGGAATTTTCCAAGCTGTTTAAAGGCACAGTCAATTTAGTGTATGTAAACTTCCGACTTCAACTGTATGGTTGAATTGCCCTGCCAGTGTTGTTCTTCTCAGGCCATTTTGAAATTATATATGTTTAAAAAATGGTTTATGATCACACTGGTAGTAGATCAATTGTTGTATTACTTGTGAGGCACATCTAAGTGAGCAAAATATTATGCCCAGGACGTGAGCAGAGCAACAGCCCCGACCCCCACTATTTCACCCGCCCAATCCCCAACCTGCGATCTAAGAGGTATGTATCAGATGCTCAATATGCTCTATTCACACCTACTGTGACGGTCTGGGCCCAAACCACACAAAAACAACACTAAAATATATGGAACACAAAGCTTTGACTATTTCATCCTGGATATAATATATAAAAGGTCTGAGGTCATCTGTAGTAACCATAGTTTTGATGTCCTCATTATTATTCTACAATGTAGAAAATATAAAAAATAAAGAAAAAGCCTTTAAAGAGCAGGTGTCTGGTAATGTATATATACACTGCTCAAAAAAATAAAGGGAACACTAAAATAACACATCCTAGATCTGAATGAATGAAATATTCTTATTAAATACTTTTTTCTTTACATAGTTGAAAGTGCTGACAACAAAATCACACAAAAATTATCAATGGAAATCAAATTTATCAACCCATGGAGGTCTGGATTTGGAGTCACACTCAAAATTAAAGTGGAAAACAACAATACAGGCTGATCCAACTTTGATGTAATGTCCTTAAAACAAGTCAAAATGAGGCTCAGTAGTGTGTGTGGCCTCCACGTGCCTGTATGACCTCCCTACAATGCCTGGGCATGCTCCTGATGAGGTGGCGGATGGTCTCCTGAGGGATCTCCTCCCAGACCTGGACTAAAGCATGCGCCAACTCCAGGACAGTCTGTGGTGCAACGTGGCGTTGGTGGATGGAGCGAGACATGATGTCCCAAATGTGCTCAATTGGATTCAGGTCTGGGGAACGGGCGGGCCAGTCCATAGCATCAATGCCTTCCTAATGGCAGTCAGGCTACCTCTGGCGAGCACATGGAGGGCTGTGCGGCCCCCCAAAGAAATGCCACCCCACACCATGACTGACCCACCGCCAAACCGGTCATGCTGGAGGATGTTGCAGGCAGCAGAACGTTCTCCACGGCGTCTCCAGACTCTGTCACATCTGTCACGTGCTCATTGTGAACCTGCTTTCATCTGTGAAGAGCACAGGGCGCCAGTGGCGAATTTGCCAATCTTGGTGTTCTCTGGCAAATGCAAAACGTCCTGCACGGTGTTGGACTGTAAGCACAACCCCCACCTGTGGACGTCGGGCCCTCATACCACCCTCATGGAGTCTGTTTCTGACCGTTTGAGAAGACACATGCACATTTGTGGCCTGCTGGAGGTCATTTTGCAGGGCTCTGGCAGTGCTCCTCCTGCTCCTCCTTGCACAAAGGCGGAGGTAGCGGTCCTGCTGCTGGGTTGTTGTCCTCCTACGGCCTCCTCCACGTCTCCTGATGTACTGGCCTGTCTCCTGGTAGCGCCTCCATGCTCTGGACACTACGCTGACAGACACAGCAAACCTTCTTGCCACAGCTCGCATTGATGTCCCATCCTGGATGAGCTGCACTACCTGAGCCACTTGTGTGGGTTGTAGACTCCGTTTCATGCTACCACTAGAGTGAAAGCACCGCCAGCATTCAAAAGTGACCAAAACATCAGCCAGGAAGCAGAGGAAGAGAGTGGTGGTCTGTGGTCACCAACTGCAGAACCACTCCTTTATTGGGGGTGTCTTGCTAATTGCCTATAATTTCCACCTGTTGTCTATTCCATTTGCACAACAGCATGTGAAATGTATTGTCAATCAGTGTTGCTTCCTAAGTGGACAGTTTGATTTCACAGAAGTGTGATTGACTTGGAGTTACATTGTGTTGTTTAAGTGTTCCCTTTATTTTTTTGAGCAGTGTATATACACTACCGTCAACAGTTTGGGGTTACTTAGATATTACCTTGTTTTTGACTCTGGGATGCTAGCCTCCTAGGCAGAGTTCCTCTGTCCAGTGTCTGTGTTCTTTTGCCCATATTAATATTTTATTTGTATTGGTCAGTTTTTTATTTCACCTTTATTTAACCAGGTAGGCTAGAACAAGATTTAATTTGCAACTGTGACCTGTCCAAGATATAGCAAAGCAGTTCAACACATAAAACAACAGAGTTACACATAGAATAAACAAACATGCAATCAATAATACAGTAGGAAAATCTATATAAAGCATGTGCAAATGAGGTAGGATAAGAAAGGTAAGGCAATAAATAGGCCATGGTGGCAAAGTAATTACAATATAGCAATTAAACACTGGAATGGTAGGATGTGCATAGTATGAATGTGCAAGTTGTGGTGCAAAGGAGCAAGATAAATAAATAAATACAGTATGGGGATGAGGTAGATTGCATGGGATATTTACAAATGAGATATGTACAGGTGCAGTGATCTGTGAGTTGCTCTGATAGCTGGTGCTTAAAGCTAGTGAGGGAGGTAAGAGTCTCCAGCTTCAGAGATTCTTGCAGTTCGTTCCAGTCATTTGCAGCAGAGAACTCTAATGAGAGGCGGCCAAAGGAAGAATTGGCTTTGGGGGTGACCAGTGAGATACAGTGCCTTGCGAAAGTATTCGGCCCCCTTGAACTTTGCGACCTTTTGCCACATTTCAGGCTTCAAACATAAAGATATAAAACTGTATTTTTTTGTGAAGAATCAACAACAAGTGGGACACAATCATGAAGTGGAACGACATTTATTGGATATTTCAAACTTTTTTAACAAATCAAAAACTGAAAAATTGGCCGTGCAAAATTATTCAGCCCCCTTAAGTTAATACTTTGTAGCGCCACCTTTTGCTGCGATTACAGCTGTAAGTCGCTTGGGGTATGTCTCTATCAGTTTTGCACATCGAGAGACATCGAAATTTTTCCCCATTCCTCCTTGGAAAACAGCTCGAGCTCAGTGAGGTTGGATGGAGAGCATTTGTGAACAGCAGTTTTCAGTTCTTTCCACAGATTCTCGATTGGATTCAGGTCTGGACTTTGACTTGGCCATTCTAACACCTGGATATGTTTATTTTTGAACCATTCCATTGTAGATTTTGCTTTATGTTTTGGATCATTGTCTTGTTGGAAGACAAATCTCCGTCCCAGTCTCAGGTCTTTTGCAGACTCCATCAGGTTTTCTTCCAGAATGGTCCTGTATTTGGCTCCATCCATCTTCCCATCAATTTTAACCATCTTCCCTGTCCCTGCTGAAGAAAAGCAGGCCCAAACCATGATGCTGCCACCACCATGTTTGACAGTGGGCATGGTGTGTTCAGGGTGATGCGCTGTGTTGCTTTTACACCAAACATAACGTTTTGCATTGTTGCCAAAAAGTTACATTTTGGTTTAATCTGACCAGAGCACCTTCTTCCACATGTTTGGTCTGTCTCCCAGGTGGCTTGTGGCAAACTTTAAACGCCACTTTTTATGGATATCTTTAAGAAATGGCTTTCTTCTTGCCACTCTTCCATAAAGGCCAGATTTGTGCAATATACGACTGATTGTTGTCCTATGGACAGAGTCTCCCATCTTTTATTTTATTTTTATTTATTTTACCTTTATTTAACCAGGTAAGCAAGTTGAGAACAAGTTCTCATTTACAATTGCGACCTGGCCAAGATAAAGCAAAGCAGTTCGACACATACAACGACACAGAGTTACACATGGAGTAAAACAAACATACAGTCAATAATACAGTAAAAAAAAACAAGTCTATATACAATGTGAGCAAATTAGGTGAGAAGGGAGGTAAAGGCAAAAAAGGCCATGGTGGCAAAGTAAATACAATATAGCAAGTAAAACACTGGAATGGTAGTTTTGCAATGGAAGAATGTGCAAAGTAGAAATAAAAATAATGGGGTGCAAAGGAGCAAAATAAATAAATAAATTAAATACAGTTGGGAAAGAGTTAGTTGTTTGGGCTAAATTATAGGTGGGCTATGTACAGGTGCAGTAATCTGTAAGATGCTCTGACAGTTGGTTAAAGCTAGTGAGGAGATAAGTGTTTCCAATTTAAGAGATTTTTGTAGTTCGTTCCAGTCATTGGCAGCAGAGAACTGGAAGGAGAGGCGGCCAAAGAAAGAATTGGTTTTGGGGGTGACTAGAGAGATATACCTGCTGGAGCGTGTGCTACAGGTGGGAGATGCTATGGTGACCAGCGAGCTGAGATAAGGGGGACTTTACCTAGCAGGGTCTTGTAGATGACATGGAGCCAGTGGGTTTTTCAACGAGAGCGTACAGGTCGCAATGGTGGGTAGTATATGGGGATTTGGTGACAAAACGGATTGCACTGTGATAGACTGCATCCAATTTGTTGAGTAGGGTATTGGAGGCTATTTTGTAAATGACATCGCCAAAGTCGAGGATTGGTAGGATGGTCAATTTTACAAGGGTATGTTTGGCAGCATGAGTGAAGGATGCTTTGTTGCGAAATAGGAAGCCAATTCTAGATTTAACTTTGGATTGGAGATGTTTGATATGGGTCTGGAAGGAGAGTTTTACAGTCTAACCAGACACCTAAGTATTTGTAGTTGTCCACGTATTCTAAGTCAGAGCCGTCCAGAGTAGTGATGTTGGACAGGCGGGTAGGTGCAGGTAGCGATCGGTTGAAGAGCATGCATTTAGTTGTAGATCTCTGCAGTTCATCCAGAGTGATCATGGGCCTCTTGGCTGCATCTCTGATCAGTCTTCTCCTTGTATGAGCTGAAAGTTTAGAGGGACGGCCAGGTCTTGGTAGATTTGCAGTGGTCTGATACTCCTTCCATTTCAATATTATCGCTTGCACAGTGCTCCTTGGGATGTTTAAAGCTTGGGAAATCTTTTTGTATCCAAATCCGGCTTTAAACTTCTTCACAACAGTATCTCGGACCTGCCTGGTGTGTTCCTTGTTCTTCATGATGCTCTCTGCGCTTTTAACGGACCTCTGAGACTATCACAGTGCAGGTGCATTTATACGGAGACTTGATTACACACAGGTGGATTGTATTTATCATCATTAGTCATTTAGGTCAACATTGGATCATTCAGAGATCCTCACTGAACTTCTGGAGAGAGTTTGCTGCACTGAAAGTAAAGGGGCTGAATAATTTTGCACGCCCAATTTTTCAGTTTTTGATTGTTAAAAAAGTTTGAAATATCCAATAAATGTCGTTCCACTTCATGATTGTGTCCCACTTGTTGTTGATTCTTCACAAAAAATACAGTTTTATATCTTTATGTTTGAAGCCTGAAATGTGGCAAAAGGTCGCAAAGTTCAAGGGGGCCGAATACTTTCGCAAGGCACTGTATACCTGCTGGAGCATGTGCTACGGGTGGGTGCTGCTATGGTGACCAGTGAGCTGAGATAAGTTGGGGCTTTACCTAGCAGAGACTTGTAGATGACCTGGTGTCACACCCTGACCTTAGAGAGACGTTTTATTTCTCTATTTGGTTAGGTCAGGGTGTGATGTGGGGTGGGCATTTTATGTTTTTTATTTCTATGTTTTGTCAGCTGTCTATCGTTGTCTCAGATTGGGAGTCATACTTAGGCAGCCTGTTTTGCCACCTTAGGTTATGGGATGTTGTTTTTTGTTAGCTCTGGGTTGCCTACAGACCGTGACGTTCGTTGTTCTTTTGTTATTTTGTTTAGTATTCTGAGAAATAAAGAAACATGAACACGTACCACGCTGCACCTTGGTCCATTTCTTCCGACGGGCGTTACACCTGGAGCCAATGGGTTTGGCGACGACTATGAAGCGAGAGCCAGCCAATGAGAGCATACAGGTCACAGTGGTGGGTAGTATATGGGGCTTTGGTGACAAAACGGATGGCACTGTGATAGACTGCATCCAATTTGTTGAGTAGAATGTTGGAGGCTATTTTGTAAATGACATCGCCAAAGTCGAGGATCGATAGGATGGTCAGTTTTAAGAGGGTATGTTGGCAGCATGGGTGAAGGATGCATTGTTGCGATATAGGAAGCCAATTCTATATTTAATTTTGGATTGGAGATGTTTAATGAGTCTGGAAGGAGACTTTATAGTCTAATCAGACACCTAGTTATTTGTAGTTATCCACATATTCTAAGTCAGAACCGTCCAGAGTACTGATGCTGGACGGGCGGGCAGGTGCGGGCAGCGATCGGTTGAAGAGCATGCGTTTAGTTTTACTTGCATTTAAGAGCAGTTGGAGGCCACGGAAGGAGAGTTGTATGACATTGAAGTTCATCTGGAGGTTAGTTAACACAGTATCCAAGGGCCATTGATGTATACAGAGAAGAGAGTCGGCCCGAGAATTGAATCCTGTGGCACCCCCATAGTGACTGCCAGAGGTCCAGACAACAGACCCTCCGATTTGACATACTGAACTCTATCGGAGAAGTAGTTGGTGAACCAAGCGTGGCAATCATTTGAGAAACCAAGGGATGTTGAGTCTGCCAATAAGAATGTTGTAATTGACAGAGTCGAAAGCCTTGGCCAGGTCGATGAATACGGCTGCACAGTAATGTCTTATCGATGACAGTTTTGATATCTTATAGGACCTTGAGCGTGGCTGAGGTGCACCCATGACCAGCTCTGAAACCAGGTTGCATAGCGGAGAAGGTACGGTGAGATTCGAAATAATATGTTTGTTAACCTCTAGCGACGAGCAATCCCGTATCCGGGAGCGTAATCATAGCCTCAAGCACATTACCATAACGCAACGTTTCCTATTCATGAAAATCGCAAATGAAATTAAATAAATATATTCAAACACAAGCTTAGCCTTTTGTTAACAACACTGTCATCTCAGATTTTCAAAATATGCGTTACAGCCAATGCTAGACAAGCATTTGTGTACGTTTAGCATGGCACAATGCTATGCTAGGCTGTGCTGGCAGCAGGCAACATTTTCACAAAAATAAGAAAAGCAACCAAATTAAATCATTTACCTTTGAAGAACTTCAGATACTTTCACTCAGGAGACTCCCAGTTAGATAGTAAATGTTCCTTTTTTCCAAAAATAATATTGTTGTAGGCGAAAAACGTCACATTTGTTCATCCTGCTTGGCTGAGAAATCGACAGAAAAATAATCATCCTCAAGGTGTTTTTGCCATGAGGCGGTTTAAAAAAATGCGGCACTTCCTGATTGTATTTTTATCTGGGTTTTTTCTGTAACATCAGTTCTGTGGCACTCACAGACAATATCAATAGCAGTTTTGGAAACGTCAGAGTGTTTTCTTTCCGAAGGTGTCAATTATATGCATAGTCGAGCATCTTTTCGTGACAAAATATCTTGTTTAAAACGGGAACGTTTTTCATCCAAAAACTTGGCTTTCAAAGACCTTAGAAAGGCAGGGTAGAATAGATATAGGTCTGTGGCTGTTTGGTTCTAGAGTGTCTTCCCCTTTGAAGAGGGGGATGGCCGCGGCAGCTTTCCAATCTATGGGAATCTCATACGATACGAAAGATGTTGAACTGGCTTGTAATAGGGGCCGCAACAATTTCGTCAGATAATTTTAGAAAGAGAGGGTCCAGATTGTCTAGCCCGGCTGATTTGTAGGGGTACAGATTTTGCAGCTCTTTCAAAACATCAGCTATCTGGATTTAGGTGAAGGAGAAGTGGGGGGGTTTGGGCGAGTTGCTGTGGGGAGCGCAAGGCTGTTGACCGTGGGAGGGGTAGCAAGATGGAAAGCATGACCAGCCATAGAAAAATGCTTCTTGAAATTCTCGATTATTGTGGATTTATCGGTGGTGTCAGTGTTTCCTAGCCTCAGTGCAGTGGGCAGCTGGGAGGAGGTGCTCTTATTCTCCATGGACATTACAGTGTCCCAAAACTTTTGGGAATTTGTGCTATAGGATGCAAATTTCTGTTTGATAAAGCTAACCTTTGCTTTCCACATTGACTGTGTATATTGGTTCCTAACTTCCCTGAAAAGTTTCATGTCGCAGAGGCTATTCGATGCTAATGCAGTATGCCACAGGATGTTTTTGTGTTGGTCAAGGGCAGTCAAGTCTGGAGTGAACCAAGGGCTATATGTGTTCTTAGTTCTACATTTTTTGAATGGGGCATGCTTATTGAAGATGGTGTGGAAAGCACTTTTAAAGAATAACCAGGCATCCTCTACTGATAGTATGAGGTCAATATCCTTCCATTATTTCTGCCTCATGCACCAATTCATGTTGTTACTCCTATGACGAGAGAAAGTTTAATTTTCCACAATATTAAAAAAGACACAAGTCAGTAATAATAACAATGCAAGCTTATCGAAAACTGCTATACTCAGTCATTGAAGTATGAGTGGAAGTATGAAGAAGGTGCATTTTATGGCGTGTAAAAGTGTTGAACAGTGTTGACAGTGCTGAATAAAAAAAACACGAACGTACTAATAAAAACAGCATCTCTTTTGTCACGTTCGTTATAATGATGATACCAAGGCCCAGCGTGGTATACGTACATTCTTGAATCTAGGGGGCACTATTGAATTTTTGGGAAAAATAACGTCCCCAAAGTAAACAGGCTATTTTGTCAGGACAAGATGCTAGAATATGCATATAATTGACAGCTTAGGATAGAAAACACTCTAAAGTGTCCAAAACTGTAAAAATATTGTCTGTGAGTATAACAGAACTGATATTGCATTCGAAAGCCTGAGAAAAATCAAATCAGGATTAGAAACCTCTGCGTTCCTATGCGTCCCTATTGAGCAGTGAAAGGGATATCAACCAGATTCCTTTTTCTATGGCTTCCCTAATGTGTCTAGTGTCACAATACATAGTTTCAGGCTTTTATTTTGAAAAATGTAATATTTATGTCCGTTGCGTTATGCTAATTAGTGTCAGTTGATGACAACGTTCCTGGACCCGGGATGGGTAGTATCAAGAGCATGAACACTGAACAAAATAACAAAACAAACCGTGAAGCTATCCGAACGAGTGCTGACAGGCAACTACACATAGACAAGATCCCACAAACACCAAGGGGAAATGGCTACCTAAATATGATCCCCAATCAGAGATAAGGATAAACAGCTGTCTCTGATTGAGAACCATATCAGGCCAACATAGAAATACAAAACCCCCTAGACCTACAACAACTCTAGACATACAAAAACCCTAGACATTACAAAAACTAGCGTATCTACCCTAGTCACACCCTGACCTAACCAAAATATAAAGAAAACAGAGATATCTAAGGTCAGGGAGTGACATCTTTGCTGTATTCGTTGAGTCTCTCGCCTGTTACGATTTTAAAAGTTTTGAAATCTCACAATATCAACTTTGCTGTGCATTCAAGTTTTCTTTTTACAGTCAATGGCTTGAGGAAACTGTGCACAGCGCTAAACAGCACTAAATAATTAAATAATAATAAATAAATAAATAGGAATGCAAGGCTTTATCGTTGTTTTTTTCACAGAAATGCTTGGCGATCGACTAGGAATGCCTTGGATCGACTGGTTGGTGACCACGGCTATAGTGTGTCCTGTGGAATAGACCTATACCTATCACCTGGATCAGGGCTGGGTGGCTATAAAGCTGTCACTTCTTTTATGCTCACTCTGGAGAAAGTACACTGTTCACCCACACACCAGACCACAGTGCTGAGGATGGACATTGGAGGCTTATGTCAAATGTAAGCGCTGTAGTGGGAGAATGATTATATATCACAAGACAGGTGTATCTTCATGTCTTCTTCATGTCTAAGCCAGGCCCATCACAGAGGAGTAGAGGTGAAGGGAGGGCAGGACCCAGCTAGCTGCAATAATGGTTGAAAACATCTTAGTATGTTTCCCAAATGGCACCCTTAATAGTGCACTACTTTTGACCCGGGCCTAGGGCACTAAAGGGAAAAGGGTGTCATCTGGGCCAAATCCTTAGTCTCGTTGCTGGGTTATAGAGCATCTTAGTTTCTTTTTGATTACCCATTCTTGGTAACTATTAGCAGTGGTGTGTATTCATTGATGCCAAAATATCGACCCCCCCCCCTCAAAAAAGGTGGTATTTCAAAAATGTGGTACTTTATGTTTTATAATTTTCCTTTAATTCCCAAGAGGCTTAATGTATCTCACAGGAGAAAGCATCTGAGTGAGTGAAACAGCGCCCCTCTGTCTCTCTATGTCTAGGCCATCTATCTGATGCTGTCTGGTCCAAATGAGTATGACTGTTGATTGTTGCTTCCTGTAGCATTGAAGGCAAGGGAAGCCAGCAAATATTTGGCCTCCCTTGATAAAAAAACAATAAAAAAATGTGCCAATCACCATTGAGCTAAACTGAGCGAGCTTAACTGTGAATGGTCTTGGCGCACCAAAGGAAGTGTCAAGCCAGCTAGCATTGTTGAATTGTTGTGTCTTGTTGTGTTGTTGTCCTCCGGTGTCTAGCTAGCTAGCTAGCTAAAATTATCCCTTTCCCTAAATTAGCCATGGATGGAGATAAGGATTTGGACTTGTGGTTTTACTTAATTCTCCGTACTGGCTAATGATTATAACGGTGATTCTGATCCAACCATTAATTCATACATTGTTGTGCCCCTGGCCTGAGAGAATGGAGTTTCAATATGTAGCTAGATGTAGAAGGCTAATGTTAACTAGCTAACTTTGCCCATGAATCAAAGTTAGGCTAGGGAGCAAGCATTTTAGCCAACAACAAATAACACATTTCGTTAACATGAAAGAGAGGAGGATGGCATTGGCATTTCTCTACAAGTAGGGTGAGTCAACATCTTTTTCTACTTACACGAACACGCACGCACACACACAGAAATCAGCGACCATGGGCAGCCAGATCATATTTAGCTTACGTTGATTGGACTCAATTGTTTTTGGTATCTTTTAGTTGTCAATGTATTACACTAAGCAGAGGTGATTTGATGATGTTGAAGTTGAAATGGTGGTGGAATAGTGGAGGCTGCTCCTGATATCTTTGCGACTGGCAGTAACTCTCTGTGGTTCTAAATCAATAGTTGCTTAGTTGTTCAAAAATGTTGGAAACATTAACTTGCTTGACCATGCTGTGTCATGCAACTGTCTGTTACACACAATATGCTTTGTGGACTTCACTGGACAGAGGTTGCTATACAGGTTTTGTGATAAAACAAAGGTTTAGTTGAATTTATTCTTATTGTCTCGGCTGCAAGGCATATGAATTAACAGGTTTTGTTTTAACGGGGGGGGCTTGGCTTTCCCAGTGATTTTACCCCCACACTGCTACTGACTATTAGTATAAGTGAAGTTACCTGAAGGATTTTTGCTGTAAACCTCATTAGCATGATAGCAAGGCAAAGTATTGCAGTCAGTGAATGTTCCTTGGTGTGGCTGTTCTCTAATAATAAATGTGTTTGTACCCAATCACGTGAGTGACAGCCTTGCAGCTGCTGCCTGCTTGTTTCAACTCTGTGCCTGTGTGGTATTGTTAAGACTGGCAGACTGACAGATTCAGGATAAAGAGTAAAAAAAAAAAATCCTCCTCCCTTTGATCGTAGCCCTCTCTGATTACATTTATCTTAGCTGTGGTCAACCTTGGTGCTACAGTATGTTGTTATTATAAAGTACAAATTATTGTTTTCATATCATTTCAAAGATGAAGATTGTTTGTTTGTTTGGTGAACTGAGCATGGTTTATCCATGGATGTGGATATCTATTGTCAGCTATTGTTAACTATTGTCTTGCTGCATTGTTTAACTGGATCATTTTGGTGGAAGCTGAAGTAAGGAGGCGTCACAAGGATGCCAGGTGTGTTTGTAGGAGGCTACAGCGATGAGGATCAAACACCTCTCTCTTTGTGTTTGTTAGCGCATCAGTACACACACACACAGTTTGTTAGCGCATCAGTACACACACACACACACACAGTTTGTTAGCGCAGTAGCAGAGCTTCAGCTTGCCATTTGACAGCTTCCAGAGAGGAAAGGGAGAGGGGGGGGGAGAGAGAGAGAGAGAGAGAGAGAGAGGGAGAGACTGCTGGGAGAAGTATCTGACTGAGCAGCAGTAAATGAGAAGTTAGAGGAGAGCTAGCGAACATTTCTGTCTATTAGTGCCAGTAACAACAACATCAGAGAGAGAGAGAGAGAGAGAGAGAGGGAGCCCTGTTTGCTTGCTAACAGTTACAGACTCTCTGATTATGCTTCTGTAGTTTAGTGCAGCTATCCTTGTGTGTGTGTGTGTGTGTGTGTGTGTGTGTGTGTGTGTGTGTGTGTGTGTGTGTGTGTGTGTGTGTGTGTGTGTGTGTGTTTGTGTGTGTGTGTGTGTGTGTGTGTGTGTGTGTGCACGTAACTGCTGCAAAGCAAATGACCTCTGAAACATAGCAGGGTTCCACTACAGATTGGAGAATTGGGGCTTGATAATGCCCCATTACAGGCTGCAGCTATCATAACATCTCAATGATTGGATAGTTTTGCTCTGGAGAGCCAGATCTTGCTTTTGTGTAATAGCAGTCAATGACAGTTCACAGATCACACTACAAGGCAGTTTGCAGGCCCATCAGTACATTATTTAATGCTCACTCACCACTATTTCTGCAGAGCCATCCTGTGCTCATGTAACAGTATTAATTCTGTCCCTCTCCTCGCCCCAACCTGGGCTTGAAACGGGGACCCTCTGCACAAATTGACAACAGTCACCCTATAAGCATGGTTACTTATCGCTCTACAAAAGCCACGGTCTTTGCAAAGCAAGGGAAACAACTGCAGTACTTCAAGGTCTCAGAGTGAGTGATGTCACCGATTTAAACGCTACTAGCGCGCACCGCTAACTAGCTAGCTAGCCGTTTCAAACTGGTCACACACATGCTGCAGAGAAAGGTAATGATCACTCAGGTTTTTTTTCTTCAAAAGACTAGCACACAAATCGTCTTCAAAATCCATAGACGGGATTAAAGTTGATTATTCATGTTTTTGACTAACATGACTTTTGTGAACTTTTTCCCTTTGGAGAGCAGAGGTCATTCACAAACTTCCTCCATCGGTTCCATATTCAGACGTATTTTGTTCGAAATTAACTTCCGACATTTTGTAATTATTGTAGATGCACCAGTAGATCTTTTGGGGCCAATATGAAAAACAAGGTCTAATAAGTACATTTGATTATTTTGGACATTTCTTTCCCTGTGGAGGTTGGTTATGCATGTATTTCACTCGACAGAAGCTTCTAGCTGTTCTACTTCCTGTGGCAGTCGGTGCAAATGTTATAGGGTGTGTCCCGAATGGCACTCTCTTCCCTATATAGTGCACTACTTTTGACAAGAACCTATAGGGAATAGGGTGCCATTTGAGATGCAAGTACAGCTAACCACATTGTGCTAGCTGGCCACAAGCACAATCTGGCTTTCCCTCTCTCTCAATCTGGCCAATTAATTCCCTGCCAGAGAAACAAGCTAATTTACTGAAGCACCCCTGAAAAGTCACTACATTCAGTTAACAAAGGGGTCTGCAAACATTTTTTGCCCAGGGACCCCCACCCAGGTAAATCAGCGACCCTGTATATATTTATTTTTTTAAGTACAAGACATCTTATTACCTGATGAATGATAATGGAAAGGAGAATTAATCAACATTTGGTAGATAGTTTTTCAGAATTTTACCTCCCTATATAATAATTGAAAGAGGAAGTATTAAATGTAACATAGCCTATTCACTAGAAATGTAACTCCTAACACATTTTGTGGATCTGTTTCACCTGTCCTTGTTATTGTCTCCACCCCCTTAAGGTGTTGCTTGTTTTCCCCAGTGTATTTATCCACGTGTTTTCTGTCTCTCTGTGCCAGTTTTGTATGTTTCCAAGTCAACCAGCGGTTTTTCCCCATTCTCCTGCTTTTGCTATTTCTCCTTTTTCTAGTCCTCCTGGTTTTGACCCTTGCCTGTTTCTGGACTCTGTACCTGCCTGCCTGACCATTCTGCCTGCCTTGGCCTCGAGCCTGCCTGCCACTCTGTACCTCCTGGACTCTCATCTGGTTTTGACCTTTTGCCTGTCCACGACCATTCTCTTGCCTACTCCTTTGGAATAATAAACACCTAAGACTCCAACCATCTATCTGCCCCCTGTGTCTGCATCTGGGTCTCACCTTGAGTTATGATAGTTAGCCAATTGTTGGGAAAATGTATGTCCATGTCAAGAAAGCTTAACAGCAGCCAGCGGCACTTGAAACAATTGGCAAAAATATAAACTTACAGTTCATATAAGAAAATCAATCAATTGAAATACATTTATTAGGCCCTTATCTATGGATTTCACAAGACTGGGAATACAGATCTGCATATGTTGGTCACAGATACCTTAAAAAAAGGTAGGGGTGTGGATCAGAAAACCAGTCAGTATCTGGTGTGACCACCATTTGCCTCATGCAATGCGAAGCATGTCCTTCGCATAGAGTTGATCAGGCTGTTGATTGTGGCCTGTGGAATGTTGTCCCAGTCCTATTCAATGGCTGTGCAAAGTTGCTGGATATTCGCGGGACCTGGAACACACTGTTGTACGCGTCGATCCAGAGTATCCCAAACATTCTCAATGAGTGACACATCTGGCGAGTATGCAGGACATGGAAGAACTGGGACATTTTCAGCTTCCAGGAATTTGTCTGCAGAGCCTGCGAGATGGGGCCATAAAGGTGGCGGACGAATGGCACAACAATGGGCCTCAGGATCTCGTCATGGCATCTCTGTGCATTCAAATTGCCATCGATAAAAGGCAATTGTGCTTGTTGTCCGTAGCTTATGCCTGCCCATACCATAACCCCACCGCCACCACGGGGCACTCTGTTCACAACTTTGACATCAGCAAACTGCTTGCACACACAACGCCATACACGTAGAGTTCTGTTTTGAGGCCAGTTGAACATATCTAAAACAATGTTGGAGGCGACGTAAGGTAGAGGAATGAACAGAAAATTATCTGGCAACAACTCTGGTGGACATTCTTGCAGTCAGCATACCAATTTCACCCTCCCTCAAAACTTGAAACATCTGGGGCATTGTGTTGTGTGACAAAACTGCACATTTTAGAGTGGACTTGTATTGTTCCCAGCACAAGGTGCACCTGTGTAATGATCATGCTGTTTAATTGGCTTCTTCATATGCCACACCTGTCAGGTGGATAGATTAAAGACAGTTGGGGAAAACAAAACGTTTTTTGTGTTTATGGATAATTTTATTTCAGCCCATGAAGCATGGGACTAACACTTTACATGTTGCGTTTATATTTTTGGTCAGTGTAATTCAAAATTCATTTTCTGTTGTTGCTCGCAATATTTATAAAAACATTTTGGGAAAAATGTACTTTTAGAGAAATAAAAAATAATAATTGCGGATCCCCTGCAGTAGGGGTCAGCGGACTCCAGGTTGAATACCCCTGAGATAGCACATTAGGTTGGGTGTGTAGTTATCGTTCTGCTCTTCAATCTCTGGAGACTGAGACTATAGGCCCCATGGATCAAAATAGAGTGGAACCAAGTTGTACAGAATAGAACGGAAAAACAGAGTACTGCACTTTAGTTTGAATTGTTAGTGTTCCATGACATAATTCCATTCCACAAACAAACATTTTAACATTTTATTGGCCCTCATTAGGGTATATGTCTGCCAAATGCAGCATGGTCTGAATTGTTTTACATATCCAAAAGACACACAGTGAATATGACTGAACTCTTGGAGTCGTGGAGTTCAGTCCAGTGCCTTACCAAGGGTATGGTTTCTAATCCATACTGTTTTTATATTTGATGCATCACCTTCATCAGTAGTCACTCTCCACTTCCATCATCTTGACTGTGGGCAGATTGTTATTCCAGCAAAATGTGAAATGGGACACAGTAGATGTACAGTAGCCTGTCTCACTCTATCGGCTGGAGCTCCTGCCAAGGATCAGTCCTTTATCAATAGTGATTTAAACACTTCTGGTGGGTTCTGACGCCACTGACAGTCCCTGAGAAGTACTACTTTGAACGAGGTAATGACTGCATCGCAATTGGCACTCTATTCCCTATACGACTTTTGACCAGGGCCCATAGCGCACTATATAGGGAATAGGCCATATTGGGACGCATCCATTATCTAAGGTAGTAGTGTTATGTAGCGAAGCGTTATAGAGAATCCAGCTAATTATGACATATATTGTGTTTCTAAGACAAAACAAAACATTACCTTGGTATTTAAGTGTTGTTTTGGGATAGAGCTAGCTGAAGGAATGAGGTGCAGTAGCTACAGTAAAGGCCTATTTTTGCGAAGGTGGCTCTTGCACAAGGGAT
The DNA here is from genome assembly GCF_034236695.1 of Oncorhynchus nerka. Taxonomy (NCBI): domain Eukaryota; kingdom Metazoa; phylum Chordata; class Actinopteri; order Salmoniformes; family Salmonidae; genus Oncorhynchus; species Oncorhynchus nerka. The sequence goes on along the minus strand of NC_088399.1, from coordinate 49,872,511 downwards.
GGTGAGTTTTCCATCAAGGTTCAGTGGATGCAAACAACCAGATATTCAGCATTTACCTCCAATCTCTGCCTCGGGACAACGGACGTCTGTGCACGACTGATCACAGAGTCAGTCAGAGACGTGGGTAACGTCACTGAAATGCCAAACTCTGGACGCCGATAAATGGCTCTTGTGTTTTCAAACGCTCTGCTCTTTCTGTCAAGTAGTTTTCAACGAGAACTCTCATTAGTGATTATCAACTTAGCTTTTACTCCTCTGCCCTGTTCTTTGGAGTGCACTTTCTCATTTCCCACTCTAAAACACTATAATTGAAAAGCTTTTCACACTGAATACTCAACAAACAACCCTAATCTAGTCATTGAGAGACAGGGAATGTAGTTTGGTCATGAGGAGAGTATGTGTGCACTACTGATAAGAGGTTCGGCAAGCTGGTTTTTCTAGCATTATCTAGTTGAAATGTCATCATCTAAAATGCTATTTGGAGAACAGCAAAAACAAGCAAAACTTACCTCAGCCATTATCACATTGATTGAGGTGAGTGGAGCTACAGCAACCAATCTACAAAAACGTAGACTATTAGCTGTACAATTAGCCGCTACACATTAACTCAGCATTGGGTTTGAAAACTATCATCTAATAAGTACGTACATTAAGGTAAACAAATATGTTTGCTGTACATAACTTTTTTTTGTTGCAGTTTTATATCGGCTCGAATCTGTCTTATGTAACAACATTTGAAATGGTGTTTTTTACATTGGATAAAAGTAGAGACCCAGAGCTAGGAAATGGTATATCATACACTACAGTTGAGGAACAATGGGAAAGTAATTATTCTTTGAACGTTGATAAACTTGTAATCCAACTTTTCAGAAAATGACCCTTGAATGTTTTGGTTCACCTACTGGAGAGCCCATCTTTGTCTACACCCATTCAACATTGTTCACACCCTCTTAAGCCTTAGCCCCACCTATCTCTTTAAGGATTCACATGTGAGGCCATGTGCTAAACAGAGTGAGTACGGTAGTGTACCACACAACCAGTTTTCAAGACTAAAGATTGATGTATACTACGTCTATCGACATGTCTGTATGAAGTTGTTGCAGTGACATCATTGTCGTTGTGAAGAAGTATAAACACAAAAACAACAGATTGCATGATATCAGCAGCCTGACAGTCCAAAATAGTATAACTGGTGTATTTGAACACCAATAAACCGTTTTAAAAATGAATTTAGTTTATGTCAATCTAGAAAACCAAGCAACTAAAAGCAACTTTCTAAACAAAGTTGTGGCTTGTTTCTGGCTTGTTAGCTAGCTAACGTTATGTCCAAACACACCAAGACAGTTGCGAAGAGGGCACGACAAAACCTATTCCCCCTCAAGAGACTGAAAAGATTTGGCATGGGTCCTCAAAGGTTCTACAGCTGCACCATCGAGAGCATCATGACGGGTTGCAACACTGCCTGGTATGGCATCTGCTCGGCCTCTGACCGCAAGGCACTACAGAGGGTAGTGAGTACGGCCCAGTATATCAGTAAATAGCCTAAAGTTAAGGCTATCTTTCAAACAAATGTAACAGTATTTATTCAACCTTCATGAGAAACACATCCGTGGCCACATGTTGAGGTTACTTTAAGTATACTGTAAATGTCTTATGTAATCGTAGAAAGTGTACATGTTCGAGATAGCATGCAAAAGTTTGCAGGTCTGTGGAGATCTTCACAATTGCTATAATAATCTGTACAGAATCTCGAACAACGTTGATCACTTGCACTATGTACTTTTAATGTAATCTCAACTGCAATCCAGGTTTTTTTGTTGTACTGTTGGATGAAGCACAATGATAACACATTAAGTTGTTGTATAAATCCAACATATCTGGCATTGTATTCCCATTTGAACTTGTGCTTTTAAATGGTTGAAAGTGCAGTGGTAGCACATTTATATGAACACTAAGGGCTCGATTCAATCCGTATCACCAAAGTTCAGCGCTATAGAGCGATTGAAATTTAAAGGCAACGTTCCCACATTTGTGGAGACCGCATTCATTGCAAACACTCCATATGTCAGCTCAATCGGATATTACCTTTACATTTCAGGCGCGCTATATTTTGGCGAATCGAGCCCTAAATCGCGAATCAGACATTGTTTTCCCATTTGGAATTTGGTTGTGCTTTTAGGTCGTTGAAAGCATAGTGATAACACATTGAGCATTCAACAAACATCTTGCTGTCTTTTTGAGTGGGTGAATAAAGGTTGAAATCTCATTGGTCTACATCTCAAACAAATATTACCCACCTTTCCACATAGCCAGCAGCATACCACCCTGCATACCACTGCTGGCTTGCATCTGAAGCGAAGCAGGGTTGGTCCTGGTCAGTTCCTGGATGGGAGACCAGATGCTGCTGGAAGTGGTGTTGGAGGGTCAGTAGGAGGCACTCTTTCCTCTGATCTAAAAAAAAATATCCCAATTCCCCAGGGCAGTGATTGCACTACACTGCCCTGTGTAGGGTGCCGTCTTTCGGAAGGGACGTTAAACGGGTGTCCTGACTCTCTGAGGTCATTAAAGATCCCATGGCACTTATTGTAAGAGTAGGGGTGTTAACCCTGGAGTCCTGGCTAAATTCCCATTATGGCCCTCAAACTATCACGGTCACCTAATAATCCCCAGTTTACAATTGGCTCATTCATCCCCCTCCTCTCCCCTGTAACTATTCCCCAGGTCGTTGCTGCAAATGAGAATGTGTTCTCAGTCAACTTACCTGGTAAAATAAATAAAACATAAATTTAAATGACGTGGTGTGACCAGAGGGACGGGACTCATGCACACATTTGTGAAGGTGTTGGAACATAACAATGTGATCTGCACTCTAGCGATTTGAGTTATTATTAGCATCACTTCAATGGTGTCATTGGTGCGTAGTATTGCTGCTGGCAGAGAGCAGTAACAGCGTGTGAAATGGTGACCAAATGGAAAATAGTGTCTCTGAAATTGCTTTAAACATGGTTCCTCCCTGATGATATTTTAGACTACACCTCTGAATCATTTGGAAATACTGTACTAATAATAACGTTACTAATAGTTCAGAGATCACCTGTGATTGTAAAACCTAACCCTGTCCTTTGTGTTTCCCTGTTTGCTTGACAGACAGCTGTGATGGCCCACTGGTGTCCAGCCTGCCCCAGTCCTCCTTCAGAAGCTCATCACAGTTATCCAACAGCCATGGACCCGGCTTTGCCAAAGTAAACAGGAGAGATGGTGAGTACTGGACTTTTGACACATTTGCCTGATATGGACACTGTATTGATTGTAGGATTCCTTAGTATCTCCACTGTTATTTCGAGCCTGTATTCCGGCCGTACACAGTGGGCTGCTGTGTTGTGGTGCTCAGATGCTCATTGCTGAGAGGGAGAGAGAGGGTTGGATTCCCCACAGGACTGTGCATAGAGAACATCAAAGGCAGGTTTTGTTTCAGCAGCAGTAGCGCAGGAACCAGATCCCTTTAAAAAAAACTGAATTCCCTTGCTGGTGACTTCAGTTTGAGAAAGGAAGGAGAGAAAGAGACAGAGAGCTGCTGTTACCTCGTCCCCAGCGGGTCGCCTACAGTAGGTAGATATTGGAATACTACATTACAAGCCCCAGTGCAAGGTCACCCTTCTTTACCTTTGCAATGCATCTGAATTCATCCAGAAAAAAAATCAAAAGGGGATTGGTTGGTTTTTTTGGTTGGTTTGGATGCTGAATGCTGATAGAATGGTATCCTTGCATTGCTTAGACGGGAAAATGCTATCACAGTGGTTCTTTGTATGAATGTTTTAAAACTGGTAGGGTTGATCTATTTTGTGGTTTATCCAACCTTGAAAGCAGAAACTCAGATGGGAATAGGAGGGACTTTTAGCAGCCACATAACAAGGATCTGTGCACATGATTTTCTTTGACTGTGAGACCAAAGCAATCTAAGCTTGTTGGATGCTTCTTCCAAGCTGTCTTTGATGGCTGTAGCAGTAAGCACACTGTTGGTTTTTCACTATTCCCATCTGAGTTGAGCTGAGTGAAGTGGATCAATAGGTGTCTAAAACTGTCTATGGTATTATCAGTTTGGTATACTGTATTTCTCTGTGTTTGACCATGATGATGTCGTATCAGTCAGGTTAACTGTTTTTATTCATATCTGATAATATATGCACCAGAGCAAAGCTGGATGAAATTACTATATGTTGCTACACAATAAAACAGGTGGTTCTGTGCCAAATAAGGTTCTATAAGAGCTTTGCTCATACGGTTTTAAACGGAACCTTCATGGTGCTATAAAGGACCCTTTCCTAATCCCCTTAAGGATCCGACCTTTTTTTCAATTATCCTCTAAAATTACATACCTAAATCTAACTGCCTGTAGCTCAGGATCTGAAGCAAGGATATGCATATTATTGATACCATTCAAAAAAGTAACACTTTGAAGGTTGTGGAAATGTGAAAGTAATGTAGGAGAATATAACACATTAGATCTGGTAAAAGATAATACAATGAAAAAAAACATACTTTCTTTTGTAAATAAAATTGTACTATCTTTGAAATGCAAGATGGGGGCCATAATGTATTATTCTAGGATAGGAGCAATTTAGGTTTTGGCCACTAGATGGCACAAGTGTATTTGCAAAGTTTTAGACTGATCCAATGAACAATCGTATATCTTTTCAAAAGGCACATTTAGGCAAAAGACTACACAGATGTGTCCTTTTTTAAATGTATTTAACCATAATTTAACTAGGGTGGTCAGTTAAGAACAAATTCTTATTTACAATAACGGCCTACCAAAAGGCAAAAGGCCTTCTGCGGGGACAGGGGCTGGGATTAACAAAAGAGACAACACAACACTACATAAAGAGAGACCTAAGATAACAACATAGCAAGGCGGCAACACATGACAACACAGCATGTTAGCAACACAACATGACAACAACATGGTAGCAACACATGATAGCAGCACAAAACATGGTACAAACATTATTGGGCACAGACAACAGCACAAAGGGCAAGAAAGTAGAGACAACAATACATCACGCAAAGCAGCCACAACTGTCAGTAAGAGTGTCCATGATTGAGTCTTTGAATGAAGAGATTGATATAAAACTGTCCAGTTTGAGTGTTTGTTGCAGTTCGTTCCAGTCGCTAGCTGCAGCGAACTGAAAAGACGAGCGACCCAGGGACGTGTGTGCTTTGGGGCTCTTTAACAGAATGTGACTGGCAGAACGGATGTTGTATGTGGACGATGAGGGCTGCAGTAGATATCTCAGATGGGGGGAGTGAGCCCTAAGAGGGTTTTATAAATAAGCATCAACCAGTGGGTCTTGCGATGGGTATACAGAGATGGCCAGTTTACAGAGGAGTATAGAGTGCACTGGTGTATCCTATAAGGAGCATTGGTGGAAAATCTGATGGCCGAATGGTAAAGAACATCTAGCCGCATCCTTACCTGCGATCTATAAATGATGTCTCCGTAATCTACCATGGGTAGGATGGTCATCCGAATCAGGGTTAGTTTGGTAGCTGGGGTGAAATAGGAGCGATTACGATAGAGGAAACCAAGTCTAGATTTAACTTTAGCCTGCAGCTTTGATATGTGCTGAGAGAAGGACAGTGTACTGTCTAGCCATACATAAGTACTTGTATGAGGTGACTACCTCAAGCTCTAAACTCTCAGAGGTAGTCATCACACCTGTGGGGAGAGGGGCATTCTTCTTACCAAACCACATGACCTTTGTTTTGGAGGTGTTCAGAACAAGGTTAAGGGTGGAGAAAGCTTGTTGGACACTAAGAAAGCTTTGTTGTAGATATTTAACACAGGACAGCGATCCTGTAGAGGTTTTAAGAACTATTAAAAAAAGGCTCTGCAATGGTTACAACCTGGTGCTGTTTAGAACCCTTAATGGTTATTTATAGAATTTGAGTGGATAATGGTTCTATAAAGAACCTTTCACAGTCTCAAAGATTCTACAAATAACTCTCTGGGTGTATCATGTTTCAGGTAAGACACAAGTGCAGGCTGTGTAGAAGTAAAAATGTTTATTGTAACAACTGGGGCAGGCAAACGACAGGTCAAGGCAGGCAGGGGTTGATAATTCAGAGTAGTGGGTCAGGGTACAGGATGGCAGACAGGCCCAGGGGTCAGGTCAGGCAGAGTTCGGCATTCCAGAGTAGGGGCAAAGGTACAGGACGGCAGGCAGAGTGGTCAGGCAGGCGGGCTCGGAGTCAGCACAGGCAAGGGTCAAAACCAGGAGGGCGAGAAAAGAGAGACTGGAAAAAGCAGGCGCTGGGACAACCCGCTGGTAGGCTTGAACAAACAAGACGAATTGGCACAGACAGACAGAAAACACAGGTATAAATACCCAGAGTATCAGTTGGGAAGATGGGCGACACCTGGAGGGGGGTGGAGACAAGCACAAGGACAGGTGAAACAGATCAGGGCGTGACAGGTTGAACATTTCTCCCTCTCATGTAATGTTGGAGTATGTAATCGGTTGTTTACATGGCAGAGGTTACATGGTTGTTTACTTGGTTGCCTCTCAACAACCACTTCTATTTGACCAATGACCACTTTAAGGTCACACTCTGTTCTTTATGTGACTGGAGGAGGATCTAGCATGGCATCGCAAAGGATTGAAACAGTGATGTTAATTACAAAATGCACTAGATGACAATATCCCAGTTGTTCTAAGAAGAAATCAATGAATCGATTAATGGATGCATCTAATTTACATCTCTGTCTGGAAAATGTAACACTCAGCATCCTCTAGTGTTTCTCAGAGGATATTCACATTACTGATTCAATTTGCTGACTAAATGAACAGTGGTAACTGTCAAAAGCTTCATAATTTTGCCCTCTGTTCAGTTCTACTGGTATAATATCTTCTCACCAGGCTTGTTAATTATTAAGAATGGTCTTTTGTGATCTGACAACTAAGTTGATTGAAATATTGAATGAAATACTTCCATTCACTAATTATAGTCAGAGAACAGCAACATGAGACCAGTGGTGATAGGATTACATACAGTATATAGTCTGTAAGGTCATTGTGTATGAACATATCAAAATGGTCCATTGCCTGATCCATGCAAATTATATTGTTTGTCCTCAGACTGTCCACAGAGTCGATTGGTTGGTTCCCCTCTCTAGTCAATAATATAATATAAAAATAAATTTAATTTAACAGACGCTTGTATTCAAAGCAACTTCCTGTCATGCGTGCCTACATTTTACATATGGGTGGTCTAGGAATCGAACGCACTACCCTGACATTACAAGCCTCATGCTCTACCATCTGAGCTTCAAATTAGAATTAGAATGCTATTCAGGCCCACCATTCTGCACTTTCACTTACAAACACACACACCAACCCACCAACTATTCTACACATGCTGTGAGCAGATATCTGCCATGTTCATGCAATCCAAGGTTGTGTAGAAACATCAAAAACCCATTGTGATCCAGTCAGGATCAGATCTGGTTAAACCCCCTCCCTAGGGGGACAAGAACACATTATGGCAGGCCAGGTTTTGATCTCCCTCTGACTTCTATTTTCTCCCTGTCACGCTCTCGTTCTCTCCTCCAATAAAACATAATTTGTTTACTTAGTTCAACCCAGTTTCTCTCTCGTTTTCCTCCCCCTCTCCCTCTATCTATCCCTCCCTCCCTCTCCCTTTCTCTCATTACCTTTCCATTCCCTCCCTCCTCTTCTCTCTTTCATACCTATTATGTTCTCTCTCCCTTTCCCCCCTTCTCTCTTTCTAATAACTTCTCTCTCCTTTCCCTTTCTCATTCCCTCCCTCTCATCATCACTGCCCTGTCCCCTTGAATGCAGCAACGGTGTGTTTAATTCTAATTATGAGTTACTCTGTCTCCAGTTTAAAAGGGAAACTTCACCACTAGACACTATTTGGGGTGTTTTTCCAGTATTCCTACATAGTTATGACTGACGAGAGGTGTTTCAGACATAATTAGGTACCATAGAGGCATTCTTTTATTTATGCGGTGGGAGACGGCAAAATGAACGGAGTCCTGTTTTGTAGCAATTATTGTGGCCTTTGTGTTTCACCGATTGCACGATCACGCTAGAAGTGAGTAGATATGGTTGTCCTTGTTCAATAGAGCCATTGGACAATAGAGCCATGGTTGTCCTTGTTAAATGGAGCCATTGGACAGTAGAGCCATGGTTGTCCTTGTTCAATGGAGCCATTGCTATGTGCCACGACATTGCAACGTATCTAGGTTGACTCATTTTCCCAGGCCTTGTAAAGACTACAGACTGACGGGAGTCCTGCTTCCTTTTCCAATTGTGTTCCCACCCTTGAAGGCAGGCTTATCAAAATGGGGTCAGTATTAGTTTCACAGGTTCACGGGGAGCTATGTTACTGTGCACAGTCTCTCCGAGATTGCTAAATAATTACAACGGCTGCTAATGATTCCTCTTTCCAAGAAGAGCTGGACAAACGAAACCGTATGTCCCCATAGGGACATACAGCCCTATTCATTTCAGCCCGGAATACACTGAAGAGGACTTGAGACAGCGAGAACAAGACTAGCGAGACCTACAAAGCAGCGATGGGGAGCCATGGTCAGACTCCGAATAGTGCTGCCTATGCGGGTGCTGTCCAGCCATGCCGACAGATGAGAAATGTCTGTGCTACAACACATTCAATCACGAAAAGTTCTTACTAGAGGTCAGTGCCGACGCCATGGATCGTGTGTGTGTGTGTGACAGATCATCAAAGTTTTGACGCACATATGGATAGAGGGGTGCTGGAGACGTTATTCAGAACCTCCAAGAACAACTGTCAGCGGAAGCTTAGACCAGCTGGACCAGGAGGGCAAATGACAAATGAGTAAGTTATTTTGCTGGCGGTAGCTAGCTAGCATTATAAGCTCTCTTTTTACACAAGGCAGTGTTGTTCAATACAGTATAATTTTGTGATTGATTCGGCCATAACGGGGCTTGCTAGTACCACTAAAGGCCAAGCTAGCTAGCTTTGTTTTTTATACCCAAAGTGTACTGTAGCCTAAAGTTATGTACTGTAGCCTGAGGTTACAGCTAGCTAGTTAGCCTCAGTCCATCTCATTACGAGCAAAACTGAAGAACTGTTTTGACGATGGTAACGAAGACTAAAGGAATAACTTTGGGTTTATGACTCATCCCACTGGGCACACACTCGTTGAATCAAGGTTGTTTCCACGTAATCTATTAAATGACGTGGAATAGATGTTGAATTGAAGTCTGTGCCCAGTGGGATATTAGTCTTTGAGTATCAATACCTGTGTGGTGTTGGGGCCATTCAAGCAATTTGTCTCAAGATGAGATGTGAAAGGTTCCATACCAAACATCTCCCCTTGTATCAAAGTGAATGCACCTCACTGCACTCACCAAACACACCATATGCAAGTATTCCTTTTGTAGAACTGTAGTATTTATTATAGGCATTAGCAGTATATATTTTTTATCAATGTCAAACATTGCTATAACTGCTCCTACATACTGCTGTGTAAGCTTACCTCTGTGAGTAAGATAGCTAGGTACTTCCAAATCCATTTCATAAATACCACGAAGAATTGATCCAGAAGTTGAGATCGACACTTGATTGGTTTCTGATGCAGCTGGAATCATTTAGTCACTTGTCAATACAAAAAAAGAAGATATTATTGTTCAAACTCCATTATATACATATGTACAAGAGCTAGCAATATCTATACCACAATGCAGTTCTGAGAATACTGGGCATTTTATACTATGCTACTGTATGGACAGACGCTGGGAGACGAGAAGCAAGTACAAGGAGTGAATATTTAATAAATACTCGACATGAAACAAAACAAGGACAGCGTCTGGACAGGGGGAACAAAAATGACATTAATGCTGACACGGAGATGAAACTGAGGAATAGAGAGATATAGGGGAGGCAATCAATAAGTGATGGAGTCCAGGTGAGTCCAAAGATACGCTGATACATGTAACAATAGAAACAGGTGTGCGTAATGATGGGACGCCTGGCGCTCTTGAGCTCCAGAGAGGAGGAGTGGGAGCAGGCGTGACAGAATCCCCGCCCCCTTAGGGGCACCACCCGGCGTCCCACCTGGGTGAGCCTGACGGGCCGGCCGAGGTGTGGGAGCTCGATAAGCCGGCCGAGGCATGGAAGCCTGACGAGCCAGCTGTGGCACCCCCGGTTCTTTCGGCAGTGGCACCCGGACCCAACGTCACCAACAAAAAACAAAAAAACTCCCTGATGCTTCAAATTGGGGTGTCAGCATTCTGTCAGCATTCTGTAAGGACAGACACTGGGAGGCGAGAAGCAAGTACAGGGAGTGAATATTTAAAAAAAGAACAAAACAAGAACAGCGTCTGGACAGGGTGAACAAAATGACAATGCTAACATGGGGAGGAAACTGAGGAATAGACATTTATAGGGGAGGCAATCAATAAGTGATGGAGTCCAGGTGAGTCCAATGATACGCTGATACGTGTAACAATGGTGACAGGTGTGTGTAATGATGGCTCTTGAGCGCCAGAGAGGGGGAGCGGGAGTAGGCGTGACACCTACAACATCAGTCTAACTGAATGTGGATATTATGTTGGCAGAATGTTTTAGGCAGGGTCCTGAATGTTCTTCAGCTGGTCTGGCAGAACTTCATGAGCTCCATTGACCTCGGACTCATAGACTATACACTTTGGCTCTTGCCAGCATTGTGCAGTCAAAGGTGATTTAGACTAGTTCCTGGTGCTGCAGATGTTGATGGGATTGGACTCTGTAAATAGAACACACAGGCTAGTCACTTGCAGTAGTTCGCTAGTTAACCGTTAGATACGGTCCGGCTGGCTGTAGCTAACGAAATCTAACGTAGTTATCGTTAGCTTGCAAGGTAACCAATGGAATGTTACCTCAGCAGCCTGCGCTTGCTTGAGGTTTTCACCTCCAGGTACTGAACACCATACCATGAATAAACTTTACAGTTGTTTAATAGTTCTTCGCAAGCTGACGTTCTACTAAAGAGTGGCTGGTCCCGTAAGGAACATTACCTACCTGTTGACTCTCATCCTCAACTGGAACCATCTCGACAGGGGCTGTACTACATCCTGAAATCACTATGAATTCTGGATATTGTGGTTTGCTTACAAGCAGGAAATGTAGATGGTCCATTTCTAACGGAAATGTAGATATTAATAATATATTAATGGAGATATACAGTGTCGAAGAATTTCGGACAACTTCAGTTCATGCCCTCGCCAAATATCCCCACGCCAGGTAATCACTTTCTAAAAAGATCAAATTAGATTTTAAAGTGAAATTAAAATCCATTCATTGAAATTAACTAAGAAGTATTGGCTAATCACATATTGATCTATTTCCCACTCCTGTTTCATGGTCTGATGGTCTCTCCATGTATTTGGTCTGGTGAACATTTACCTTAACTGGCAGCTCAGCCAGATGCCAGCTTGGAAAGTCCTATCAGCATTGCATTGGCCTAATTATGTTGCAATTAAACCTCCCTAATTCCGCCCGGTGTTTTCCCTCTGACGATCTGCCATGCTATTCATATTGCCATTATTGGAGGCTTTATGTCACCCAAGACCCCGCACCCTAAACGGCTCTCTATTTCTCATTAATTTGCTAGCAGGTGGAAAAACAGTACATAATTGATGAGAGAGTCGCCCGTTCATTAGACACGCATCTGTTCTTCGCTAAAAAGCTGGTACAACTTGCCAAAGTCATGTCGGCCATGATTTCCCCATCTCTTCTCTTAAAGAGAGAGAGAGCAGCACAGACCAGGCCTGAAATAGTTTCTTAACAGAGCTGGGTGCATACCAAATGGTATCCTACTCCCTATACAGTGCCCTACTCCCTATACAGAAGTGTCCGGTGCGAGAGAGGCAGGTTGAGGTTACCATGGTCAGAGTTGTACAGAAGGTGTTGTATGCTTAGGCAATGAAGAAAGTAGAGGATGGGTCAAGGGTGAGGGATCCTAAGAGGTTCCCGGTGAGTAGTAAAAGTATTTTGCCAGTACAAAGTGATAGGCCTACGAATGAAATGTGCTTCAGTAAGATTGGCTTTTTAGCATTCAATGCCATGGTTACCAACTGTACTGTAGAAATGGAACATAATTCACAGAAAAGGTGTTGTGATGGCAGCTGCAGAGAAGTACTTTGGTTTATGAGATTATACTGCAGACGAGTTACAGGGTGTGTTGAATGGTAGTGTCCCGTCCTCCCAGGCCGTTGACCTGGTGTGAGATCAGGTAAGGTCAAAGTAGTGGAATGGGGTGGTGAGTTTTTAATGAGTGTAGGGTTAGTTGGCAGGGCACTTTTGTTCATTTTCTCTTTTTCCTGTTTTTGTATCACAAAGTGTGAAGGACTTACACTCCAGTCCAGTTGGTGGCGGTAATGCACCTTTTTGATTGCAAACCGCTGTTTAAATATCACAGAAGAAGAAGAAGACGCAAATATGTTGTCATTTTGGAATCCTCCCATAACAGGAAGAGAATGATTTGAATTTCCTGGTTGGAAGGCCTGTCATACACAACATAACCAAATCTAAAGAGAAAAGTATGAAGTGGAGGGAGTACAGGGCTTAGCATGTCTTTCGAAGAGGCTAAAAATAGATTTGTGTTTGGAACAGTTTAATATTTTCAGAAGGAGTTGGTAATTGGTTAAGGGAGGAGGATGGAGGGACAGAGAGAGGAGGTTGAAAAGATTGAGGGAGGTAGCGGATGGGTTTGAATCTGTTGAAGCTAGCAATAACAATGTTCAAACAGAGTTAGCTGGTTGCCAGTTTGAGTTCAGGAGGTGAAATAGAAGGGGTAGAAGGTGTTGTGAGGAGTTTGAGCCTTGCATTGATGGACATAGTTATGATGAAGATACGTTTGGTCCAGTAGGAGTGACATTTTTGGAGAAGTGGATCCTTGTCTTTTGGCAGATCCATTTGTGATTTCAGGGTGTGTGGGAAAGGAGTTGGGTGCACCTGTTGTGGACTTGTGATATTTGTTTGTATTTCTTCTGACCAGAGGGAGGTAGCGGATGGGTTGGCAGACCAATCTGGACTCATCTCGCAGTATGTCCAACCCATCCTTTATCTCAGCTGATCATGGCTAGTGGGAAGGTTCCTGGCTTTTTCCGTGGCTAAACCAATTAGACTTGTAATTTAACAGTTTTATTTGTATTTACAGATGACATACAAGCATACGAAATCCGGGTAGCCTCAGATAATATCGACATAAACATTCTGTGAGTGAGTTTTTATAAGGAAGTGCATAGGAGATGTTGTACCAACCATGACTATTAAAACCTACCCGAAACAGAAACCGTGGATAGATGGCGGCGTTCGTGCAAAACTGAAAGTGTGAACCACTGCATTTGACAATGGAAAGGTGACAGGGATTATGGCCGAATACAAACAGTGTAATTATTTCCTCCACAAGGCAATCAAACGAGTGAAATGTCAGTATAGAGACAAAGTGGAGTCGCAATTCAACGGTTCAGACACGAGACATATGTGGCAGGGTCTACAGACAATCACGGACTACAAAAAGAAAACCAGCCACGTCACGGATACCAACGTCTTGCTTCTAGACAAACAAAACATCTTCTTTAACCCACTTTGAGGATAATACTGTGCCCCCGACGTGGTCCGCTACCAAGGTCTGTGGGCTCTCCTTCTCCGAGTAAGATATTGAAATGTGTTAACCCTTGCAAGGTTGCCAGCCCAGATGGCATTCCTAAGCGCGTCCTCAGAGCATGCGCAGACCAGCTGGCTGGTGTGTTTACAGACATATTCAATCTCTCCCCATCCCAGTCTGTTGTTCCCACATGCTTCAAGATTGCCATCATTGCCACCATTGTTCCTGGCAAAGGTAACTGAAATAAATGACTATCGCCCGTAGCACTCACTTCTGTCATCATGAAGTGCTTTAAGAGGCTTGTCAAGGCTCATATCACCTCCACTTTACCTGTCACCCTAGACCCACTTCAATTTGCTTACCGCCCCAATAGGTCTACAGACGACGCAATCGCCATCACATTGCACACTTGCACACTGCCCTATCCCATCTGGACAAGAGGAATACATGTAAGAATGCTGTTCATTGACTATAGCTCAGCATTCAACACCGTAGTACCCTCAAAGCTCATCATTAAGCTAGAGGCCCTGGGTCTCAACCCCGCCCTGTGCAATCGGATCCTGGACTTCCTGACGAGCCGCCTCAGGTGCTGAAGGTAGGAAACAACAACTCCACTTCGCTGATGCTCAACACGGGGGCCCCACAAGGGTGCGTGCTCAGCCCCCTTCTGTACGCCCTGTTCACCCATGACTGCGTGGCCTTGCACGCCTCCAGCTCAATCATCAAGTTTGCAGACGACACTACAGTAGTAGGCTTGATTACCAACAACGAAGAGACAGGCTACAGGGAGGAGGTGAGGGCACTCGGAGTGTGGTGTCAGCAAAAAAAACTCTCAATCAACATAAACAAAATAAAGGAGATGATCGTGGGCTTCAGGAAACAGCAGAGGGAACACCCCCCTATCCACATAGATGGGACAGCAGTGGAGAAGGTGGAAAGTTCCTCAGCGTACAATTCACGGACAAACTGAAATGGTCCACCCACACAGACAGTGTGGTGAAGAAGGCGCAACAGCGTCACCGGGGGCAAACTACCTGCCCTCCAGGACACCTACACCACCCGATGTCACAGGAAGGCCATAAAGATCATCAAGGACAGCAACCACCCGAGCCACTGCCTGTTCACCCCGCTATCATCCAGAAGGCGAGGTCAGTACAGGTGCATCAAAGCTGGGACCGAGAGACTGAAAAACAGCTTCTATCTCAAGGCCATCAGACTGTTAAACAGCCACCAGTAACATTGAGTGGCTGCTGCCAACACACTGACTCAACTCCAGCCACTTTAATAATGGGAATTGATGGGAAATGATGTAAAATATATCACTAGCCACTTTAAACAATGCTACCTAATATAATGTTTACATACCCTACATTATTCATCTCATATGTATACGTATATACTGTACTCTATATCATCTACTGCATCCTTATGTAATACATGTATCACTAGCCACTTTAACTATGCCACTTTGTTTACATACTCATCTCATATGTATATACTGCACTCATTTACATTTACATTTAAGTCATTTAGCAGACGCTCTTATCCAGAGCGACTTACAAATTGGTGCATTCACCTTATGACCTCCAGTGGAACAGTAGTGCATCTAAATCTTTTCAGGGGAGGGGGTGAGAGGGATTACTTTATCCTATCCTAGGTATTCCTTAAAGAGGTGGGGTTTCAGGTGTCTCCGGAAGGTGGTGATTGACTCCGCTGTCCTGGCGTCGTGAGGGAGTTTGTTCCACCATTGGGGGGCCAGAGCAGCGAACAGTTTTGACTGGGCTGAGCGGGAACTGTACTTCCTCAGTGGTAGGGAGGCGAGCAGGCCAGAGGTGGATGAACGCAGTGCCCTTGTTTGGGTGTAGGGCCTGATCAGAGCCTGGAGGTACTGAGGTGCCGTTCCCCTCACAGCTCCGTAGGCAAGCACCATGGTCTTGAGCGGATGCGAGCTTCAACTGGAAGCCAGTGGAGGGAGCGGAGGAGCGGGTGACGTGAGAGAACTTGGGAAGGTTGAACACCAGACGGGCTGCGGCGTTCTGGATGAGTTGTAGGGGTTTAATGGCACAGGCAGGGAGCCCAGCCAACAGCAGTTGCAGTAATCCAGACGGGAGATGACAAGTGCCTGGATTAGACCTGCTTCCTGTGTGAGGCAGGGGCTTGCGGATGTTGTAGAGCATGAACCTACAGGAACGGGCCACCGCCTTGATGTTAGTTGAGAACGACAGGGTGTTGTCCAGGATCACGCCAAGGTTCTTAGCGCTCTGGGAGGAGGACACAATGGAGTTGTCAACCGTGATGGCGAGATCATGGAACGGGCAGTCCTTCCCGGGAGGAAGAGCAAGGTTCAGCTTGAGGTGGTGATCCGTCATCCACACGGATATGTCTGCCAGACATGCAGAGATGCGATTCGCCACCTGGTCATCAGAAGGGGGAAAGGAGAAGATTAATTGTGTGTCGTCTGCATAGCAATGATAGGAGAGACCATGTGAGGTTATGACAGAGCCAAGTGACTTGGTGTATAGCGAGAATAGGAGAGGGCCTAGAACAGAGCCCTGGGGGACACCAGTGGTGAGAGCACGTGGTGTGGAGACGGATTCTCGCCACGCCACCTGGTAGGAGCGACCTGTCAGGTAGGACGCAATCCAAGCGTGGGCCACGCCGGAGATGCCCAACTCGGAGAGGGTGGAGAGGAGGATCTGATGGTTCACAGGAAGGCAGCCGATAGGTCTAGAAGGATGAGAGCAGAGGAGAGAGAGTTAGCTTTAGCAGTGCGGAGCGCCTCCGTGATACAGAGAAGAGCAGTCTCAGTTGAATGACTAGTCTTGAAACCTGACTGATTTGGATCAAGAAGGTCATTCTGAGAGAGATAGCGGGAGAGCTGACCAAGGACGGCACGTTCAAGAGTTTTGGAGAGAAAAGAAAGAAGGGATACTGGTCTGTAGTTGTTGACATCGGAGGGATCGAGTGTAGGTTTTTTCAGAAGGGGTGCAACTCTCGCTCTCTTGAAGACGGAAGGGACGTAGCCAGCGGTCAGGGATGAGTTGATGAGCGAGGTGAGGTAAGGGAGGAGGTCTCCGGAAATGGTCTGGAGAAGAGAGGAGGGGATAGGGTCAAGCGGGCAGGTTGTAGGGCGGCCGGCCGTCACAAGACGCGAGATTTCATCTGGAGAGAGAGGGAGAAAGAGGTCAGAGCACAGGGTAGGGCAGTGTGAGCAGAACCAGCGGTGTCGTTTGACTTAGCAAACGAGGATCGGATGTCGTCGACCTTCTTTTCAAAATGGTTGACGAAGTCATCTGCAGAGAGGAGGAGGGGGGAGGGGGAGGAGGATTCAGGAGGGAGGAGAAGGTTGCAAAGAGCTTCCTAGGGTTAGAGGCAGATGCTTGGAATTTAGAGTGGTAGAAAGTGGCTTTAGCAGCAGAGAGAGAAGAGGAAAATGTAGAGAGGAGGGAGTGAAAGGATGTCAGGTCCGCAGGGAGGCGAGTTTTCCTCCATTTCCGCTCGGCTGCCCGGAGCCCTGTTCTGTGAGCTCGCAATGAGTCGTCGAGCCACGGAGCGGGAGGGAGGACCGAGCCGGCCTGGAGGATAGGGGACATAGAGAGTCAAAGGATGCAGAAAGGGAGGAGAGGAGGGTTGAGGAGGCAGAATCAGGAGATAGGTTGGAGAAGGTTTGAGCAGAGGGAAGAGATGATAGGATGGAAGAGGAGAGAGTAGCGGGGAGAGAGAGCGAAGGTTGGGACGGCGCGATACCATCCGAGTAGGGGCAGTGTGGGAAGTGTTGGATGAGAGCGAGAGGGAAAAGGATACAAGGTAGTGGTCGGAGACTTGGAGGGGAGTTGCAACGAGGTTAGTGGAAGAACAGCATCTAGTAAAGATGAGGTCGAGCGTATTTCCTGCCTTGTGAGTAGGGGGAAGGTGAGAGGGTGAGGTCAAAAGAGGAGAGGAGTGGAAAGAAGGAGGCAGAGAGGAATGAGTCAAAGGTAGGCGTGGGGAGGTTAAAGTCGCCCAGAACTGTGAGAGGTGAGCCGTCCTCAGGAAAGGAGCTTATCAAGGCATCAAGCTCATTGATGAACTCTCCGAGGGAACCTGGAGGGCGATAAATGATAAGGATGTTAAGCTTGAAAGGGCTGGTAACTGTGACAGCATGGAATTCAAAGGAGGTGATAGACAGATGGGTAAGGGAGAAAGAGAGAATGACCACTTGGGAGAGATGAGGATCCCGGTGCCACCACCCCGCTGACCAGAAGCTCTCGGGTGTGCGAGAACACGTGGGCAGACGAAGAGAGAGCAGTAGGAGTAGCAGTGTTGTCTGTGGTGATCCATGTTTCCGTCAGTGCCAAGAAGTCGAGGGACTGGAGGGAGACATAGGCGGAGATGAACTCTGCCTTGTTGGCCGCAGATCGGCAGTTCCAGAGGCTACCGGAGACCTGGAACTCCACGTGGGTCGTGCGCGCTGGGACCACCAGATTAGGGTGGCCGCGGCCACGCGGTGTGGAGCGTTTGTATGGTCTGTGCAGAGAGGAGAGAACAGGGATAGACAGACACATAGTTGACAGGCTACACAAGAGGCTACGCTAATGCAAAGGAGATTGGAATGACAAGTGGACTACACGTCACGAGTGTTCAGAGAGTTAAGCTTACGTAGCAAGAATCTTATTGACTAAAATGATTAAAATGATACAGTACTGCTGAAGTAGGCTAGCTGGCAGAGGCTGCGTTGTTGACTAAGTAGGCTAGTTGGCATTGGCTGCGTTGTTGACACTACACTAATCAAGTCGTTCCGTTGAGTGTAATAGTTTCTACTGTGCTGCTATTCGGGGCTAGCTGGCTAGCTAGCAGTGTTGATTACTCAATACCATCTACTGTATCTTGCCTATGCCGCTCTGTACCATCACTCATTCATATATCTTTATGTACATATTCTTTATCCCCTTACACTTGTGTCTATAAGGTAGTAGTTTTGGAATTGTTAGCTAGATTACTTGTTGGTTATTACTGCATTGTCGGAACTAGAAGCACAAGCATTTCGCTACACTCGCACTAACATCTGCTAACCATGTGTTTGTGATAAATAAAATTTGATTGGATTTGATTTGATTTAACCAGAATAGAAAGAGGAGTGGGATGCCCTGTGAACATCTGAGCAAGAGGACAAGTACATTAGAGTGTATAGTTTGAGAAACAGATGCCTCACAAGTCCTCAACTAACAGCTTCATTAAATAGTACCCGCAAAACACCGGTGTCAATGTCAGCAGTGAAGAGGCAACTCCGGGATGCTGGCCTTCTAGGCAGAGTGTCCAATGTCTGTGTTCTTTTGCCCATCTTAATATTTTATTGTAATTGGCCAGTCTGAGATGTGGCTTTTTCTTTGCAACACTGCCTAGAAGGCCAGCATCCCGGAGTCGCCTCTTCACGGTTGACATTGAGACTGGTGTTTTGCGGGTACTATTTAATGAAGCTGCCAATTGAGGACTTGTGAGGCGTCTGTTTCTTAAACTAGACACTAGACACACAGTAACACTTGACATCAAGTTCCTTTACATGTGTAGTAATGTTGATTATGACAATAGCAACATTGTTGTTACATAGGACTTTGGAAATTGCTTTATAATTGCATAATAATGGATAAATTACATAAGTGGAATAAGGAACAGTCACTATCAGCTCATTGCTTTGCAATTAAAATGCAATGACCAAAGTATTATGTAACAACATGCTAATAAACATTTTCTCAAAGTAATTACAGTTTTATATCACAGGCACAACCACAGTTTAATGTTAAGTATTACTGAGAATACTAACAGTTACAAAATATGGCTATTTAAGTGTCGACAGGAAACTAAATATCCAAAAACTGCTTTCTTGAATCAACTACAGCCAATGTAGGCGGAAAATCATGTTAGTTTTGTATTCTGAGTAAACAATCCCTTTGAAGACGGTATAGTGTGTGTTTGAAACAAGAGCACTTACCCTCAGATGGAGAAGATGTTCAAAGTTGTTTTTCTAAGCATCCAACTTGCCTGTTTTGTAATGTTTGCAAATGGCTTTGATTTACTCTGCAGTATGTTCAGGTATTGTAAAATGTATTGCAGCTTTTGACCTTTTCAATGGCGTGTTGAAAGTGTCATGCAGTAGTTGAGCATCAAAACGTATTTATATACTCTACTAAAATATCCATGCAACATGTGAAGTGTTGGTCCCATTTTTCATGAGCTGAAATTAAAGATCTCAGAAATGTTCCATATGCACAAAAATATAATTTCTCAAATTCTGTGCACAAATTTGTCAACATCCTTATTATCATCCCTATTAGTGAGCATCTCTCATTTGCCAAGATAATCCATCCACCTGTCACGCCCAGGCCTTAGAAATCCTTTTTATTCTCTAATTTGGTTACGTCAGGGTGTCATTTGAGTGGGCATTCTAGTTTGTCTGTTTCTTTGTTGGCTGGGTATGGTTCACAATCAGAGGCAGCTGTCTATCATTGTCTCTGATTGGGAATCATACTTAGGCAGCCTTTTTCCCACCTGTGTTTGTGGGTAATTATTTATTTTCTGTGTGTGTTTGTTTGTGCAACAGTTGCGTCACGGTCGGTTTCTGTTTACCTGTTGTTTTGTGAAGGTTTCACTTTATTAAAGATGTGGAACTACATGCACGCTGTGCCTAGGCTCATTTATGACAGGGAGTTTGAAGACAGTGAACGTGACACCACCTGACATGTGGCAAATCAAGAAGCTGATTTAACAGCATGATCATTACACAGTTGCCGCTTAATGCTGGGGACAATAAAAGGCCACTTAAAATGTGCAGTTTTGTTACACAACACAATGCCACAGATGTCTCAAGTTTTGAGGGAGCGTGCAATTAGCATGCTGACTTCAGAAATTTCCAACAGAGCTGTTGCCAGATAATTGTATGTTAATTTCTCTACCATAAGCCGCCTGCAACGTTGTTTTAGAGCGTTTGGCAGTACATCCAAATGTCCATACAGCCATAGACCACGTGTAACCAGGACCTCCACATACGGATTTTTCACCTGCGGGATCGTCTGAAGAGGGGGGGGGGGGGTGTTGAGGATTATTTCTGTCTGTTATAAAGCACTTTTGTGGAAAAAACATATTCTGATTGGCTGGGCCTGACTCCCCAGTGGGTGGGACTATGCCCTCCCAAGACCACCCATGGCTACGCCCTGCTCAGTCATGTGAAATCCATAGATTTGGCACTAATGAATTTGACTGATTTCCTTCTATGAACTGTAATTCAGTAAAATCTTTGATATTGTTGCATATTGAGTTTATATTTTTGTTCAGTATACTTATCTTAGTTTAACTTAATTTTGTACACCTGGGGCAATGGACATTAAAACCTCACATCCATCCCATTTTTCAATTTTTGCCAGATTTTTGCCTTCAGGACCTGAAGCAAGGATATGCATATTCTTGATACCATTTGAAAGGAAACACTTTGAAGTTTGTGGAAATGTGAAGTGAATGTTGGAGAAAATAACACATTAGATCTGGTAGAAGATAAAAACAAAGTGAAACCATGCGTTTTTTGTACCGTCTTTGAAATGCAAAAATTGAAGCTTTCTGCACATATTAGACATGTCTATGTCCTAGGAAATGTTCATGTTACTTACAACCTCATGGTAATGACATTAGCCTACGTTAGCTTAACCGTCCCTTGGGGGGGGGGCACATATCCTGTAGAGGTTGTTTAAGGACAATTTATAAAATGTACAGATTGAAATGTATTGTGTAGCTCAAATATGATTGTCAGATAGATTGGAAAAGTTTAGGAGATTGTGTGTGCTCTATTAATTATATTTCTATCTTCAACATGACGTTCCAGATACAGCCCTGCCATTAATTGAAGGAAGCCAATCCAATAGTTTCAGAGAAGTAGTCACTTCCTGAGATATGTATTAAAAACATTTTTTTAGTTGTTACTTTCTGAGATCTGTATTCCAATAGTTTTAAAAAGTAGTAATTTTTGGGGATCTGTATTTCAAAATTTGTTGTCACCTCCAAAATAACTATTTGTTCCCCTGCAAGTTTGTTTTACTTTTCAGAAAGTACAATTAAAACTATAGTTATCCCAGTTCTGCTTCCCAGAAGCCATGAATAGACATACGAGCCCTCCTGTTAAGAATTGCCTATTTTTAAGACAGAATAAAACACACATGTGTTAACTGCTTGTGAGAATGAGAGGTAAAAGCTGAGAAACGTGCTTCATACAACCCATGTTCTGTATTTGAATGCGTCCCAAATTGCACTCTGTCCCCTATAGAATGCCCTACTGTTGGTACCCTATACACTACTCTTGACCTGGGCCTGGGCCCATTTGGGATGAATACTCGTCTTTGTCTTCTGTATTTGTAGGTGGATTCCTTCCTGGTATTGTTGTACTCTTCTACTCTTTGTTCCCCCCTGCATGTTGTCTATTCCATCGCCAGTATTGAGCAAAGGTCAATGTGTTTGCTCTCTGCCTCTCATCGCTGTGTCAATGGCAGCATCTGTCTGCTACTAAAGTTAAGTACTTATTCAACCTGGCCTTTCGCTGCCTCTCGTCCTAAATGCCAACACATACGGGCAGCGTGTTGTCTTGCCCCTGAACAGACCAGACAGTATGAGTGGAAACAATAGGCGGTCATATAAACAATAAAAGTAGGATAATGAATATAAATAACTACCAACTCATTCACTTCGCATTCAGATAAGGAATGAAACATAGCTTAGTGTACAACATCTAAACATTTATAGTACATGTGTATGTAGTATGTCCTAGATTATCTTTATCCTCCTTATTTAGTTTGCTGCAGGTGTGAGGTGCTGAATGATGTAATTCAATAGAACCTTACATGTTGTCTACATAGTATGGGTATTGTGCTGGTGCACACTTTGGGAGAAGTGTGGAGAATCAGGAGAATCTGGTCCCTATGTCTCTGTGGGATTCCTACCAGTTCCTGGAGAGTTTTTGCGTCAGCTTAGTTAGATGACATCGTCTTTGCAAATGTTAAGTGGCCTTTAACCTCTGTGTTTTTGTGTTGGTTACTTCATAGGCTCTATGTGTCTCTCTGTATAGAGTAAGGCCCACTGCAGGTTATTGGGACATTTCTATACCCAGCTGCGGTGTGACTAGTTTCGGTCCTCTAGCTGTGTTGTGTCTTTGGGGCGGCCCTGCTGGAAGCCTGGGTACCTCCTCTAGACTCCTCTCTGCTCCCACTCCGTCCATCTGGTGTCCTGGGCCCTGAGGTGGTGCTTTTGCCCGACTCAGCATTTTCTACTTCCCCTCTGTCACAGACATTAGCACACCTCTCATCCTGTGGTTCCTTCTTTCTCACGATGGTGTCTCCATTCTACAGTGCTATTTCATCACTCCTCCTCCTCCTCCTCCTCCTCGTGTCTCTCTTTGGCTACCCCCTCTCTCTCCCTCCTCCTGGCTCCTGCAGAAGCCAAAGACCTGTTCCTGTTCCACAGCCTGTTGTGTGGTTTCATGGAACAGGACACTTTGCTGATTCGATTGCTCTATTTTTTCTATCTACATTTACATTTGGTCGTTCAGCAGACGCTCTTATCCAGAACTATGCATTCAACTAAGGTAGGTAAGGTAAGACAACCATATATCACAGTCATAGCAAGTAGGGGATTGTCATTACATCTAGGGGATTGACTCTAAACCCTACTGCAGTCATATCCAGAGCTCCAGTTTGAGTGGTTACTTTATTTTGAATCTGATGATGTGACTTGAAATGTCACGGAGGACTTTTCTGCACATTTAAACCAGTCTGCTGCATCATTGGAGCTGCTCTGCTTTGTCATATGAATATAATTGTATCATGTGTTTGCTACTGGCAAATGGAGAGTGACTGCTTGCTCATATAGGAGCCTTGAATACCAATGATACCTGAGGAGAATGTATCCCATGAGCACATCACCTGATGTTGGATCATTCTTCCTCGTTTTGCTACCAGCTCTGTAATGGATGTTGATGTGTTTAGGTTCAATTTCGTTGTGCAAGGCTGCTATATTCCCAGAGATGATATACAGTGCACTGTAAAGAATCTGTTAATTGAATATGTACAGTGAATATACAAAACATTCATTGACATAGACAGACCAGGTGAATCCAGGTGAAAGCTATGTTCCCTTATAAATGTCACTCGTTATATCCACTTCAATCAGTGTAGATGAAGGGTTAATTGGAAAATCCGGTGTTTCTATGTCAAAGGTTTTTGTTATATTTCAGTCTTCTGTGATGTGTATATAAAGTGTAATATTGGGATGCAAACTCAAAATGGAATACATTTCAACTCTATATCTGACACATGGTACAAGTGTCTTCTTTTTTTAAGCACATAACCATGTGTGTGAGGTGTATACTTTTGTACACTCTATGACCCTAATTTAGCACACTGCAGTAAAAGGTTATTAAAGGTGGATTTTTGAAGCCTTGAGACAAATGAGACATGGTTTGTGTATGGGTGCCATTCAGAGGGTGAATGGGCAAGACAAAATATGTAAGTGCCGTTGAACGGGGTATGGTAGTAGGTGCCAGGCTCACGGGTGCGTTTTAATATTAGGAAGGTGTTCCTAATGTTTGGTTAATTCAGTGTATGTCATATGTGCTACAATACTATAGGATACTAGACTGCTACCAAACTGGAGTATGCACAAGCTTATCGTATGCTGTTTGTGTTGACAGGTTTGTTTATCTAAAGCCCATTTGTTTCTTTAAAAAAAATGAAAGTCCATCCCCTGAACTATAAGGTCACCCATATGTTAAAAACACACTTTCCCAAATGGTTTCCCTCAAAAGTGTATTTTTCCTCTCATAGAGTTGACAATATAATGATGGGCACCATCAGCGGGTTACCTGGCCTATTCACAGGGGGTTCTTGGGAAGACTCATAAGAATATAGGCCTAATGATCAGTTGCACATGAGGGGGTACTTCAAGCAGAGCAAAATGTGCTTGGGGTAAAATGACCAAAAAACGGATGAGAACCATTGAGTTATGTAATACGTCACACAGGCTGCTCAACAAACCACCGATAGACTATCATTGACAATAGGTTACATGATGTTGGATGTGTAACTATGCCTGTGCGTGTTCCTTCTGTCATAAGGCCGGTTTCCCAGATAAAGATTACGCCTAGTCTTGGATTGAAAACCATTCTCAATGGAGAATCACCATTGGAAATGCTTTTAATGTCCAAGATTAGGCTTAAACTTTGTCCGGGAAACTGCCCCTTTGTGTCTGTGTGTGTCTGTTCCTCTTCTCATTGAGTTAGTTTATAATGTAAAGAGTTACCATATCTGGGATCCCTGTGTGTTTTTCCTTCAGGTGCCGGAGGCTGGGCTCCTGTAGAGTCTAATAAGTACCAGTGGTTGGAGGTGGACCTGGGGGAGCGGACGGACATCACAGCCGTGGCCACGCAGGGTCGCTACGGCAGTTCAGACTGGGTCTCCTCCTTCCTCCTCATGTTCAGTGACACGGGACGCAACTGGAAACAGTACCGCCAGGAGGACAGCATCGGGGTAAGTCTCCATGGGCAACCTTAACTAGTGTACATCGTAGGTAATCATACCTGGAAGACAGTCTCAGGGTCAGGGGGCAACCTTGACTGGTTGTAGTCATTTAAACCTGCAAGACAGCATTGGGGTAAGTCACTGAGCAAAGACCATATGGCTGCATCTGAAATTGCACCCTGTGGCACCCTTGTGCTACGTTTGACCAGGGCTAGCCTCTGCTCCTAGGCTTCGCTCACGTTGTGGTGAGGTGAAAGCCTGTAGCAGAGTCTAGACCAGGGCCCATGGACTATGGTCAAAAGTAGTGCACTATATAGGAATAGGGTGCCATTTCAGACGCTACCAAGTACACCATGTAACCAAACTCTCAAATAGCCTCATAAGCGTCCTTTCACTGTCAATGAATAATAGATGAATCACTGGAAGGCAGGAAAAGCCCAGCATAGCTCTATACTGTTGGCTGAGAGAATTGTTGGATATAGCTGCATTTTAGTGTTTTGCCATCCTTGTTATTTGCTTTTCTTACTAAATAGCATTCTGTTAATTTTAGCTGACATGAGGAAGAGAGAATTAGAAAGATTGTCAATAAGAAAATTCTGATTTCACAACATATGTGCATACCGTCCTCTTCTGTACTCACAGTTTGATGACGTATATTTTGAAGTACTTGGCATCAAATTTCTGCACATTCTCATCAATCCTAAGAACCTCTTAGAGGGTTTTGAAACTCTAGTTGACAGCAGGAGTCTACTATCAGTACCAGTCACAAGTCCTGGTACGTGTTTTTTGTTTCCTCAGAACGGGCTTAATAAGTTTGAGTTTAAGGGATGAGTGTTGTTCTCTTTCTCTTCTATGAGCGAAGGCTTGTCAGACAGGGGGCAGGCGTTGGAGGGATTTGCACCTTGACTCAGGCATATTTCAAAGGGACACCTCCCTCCCGGAGCAAATGAGACGCACTTATGGGAACACACACACACACACACAAATAAGATGCAGCTTACTGAGCTTTCTTAGCAGAAAACTGGAATTTGTTGGGCTTAACATTTTGCTTCACCAGACGCACGGCTCATCCGCTCTCTTCAAAGACGATGATGATGCTGCTTCTCAGCCCTCCAAATTATGCAACAACACTAAGAAAGTCCATTTCAGTCTGGGACAGACATCAAATGTTATATTATAAATGCAGATTTTTGACACAAAACCAAGATGGAACTCTTTGGCCTGAATGCCAAGTGTCACGCCTGGAGGAAACCTGGCACCATCCATAAGGTGAAGCACGGTGGTGGAAGCATCATATTGTGGAGAGGTTTTTCTGCCTCAGGGACTGGGAGACTAGATAGGATCGAGGGAAAGATGAACGGAGCAAAGTATAGAGAGATGAAAACCTTCTCCAGAGTTGAAACGGCTGTTGGTGGAAGAAGGTGAGGACCAAAGCGCAGCGTAGTACAAAGCTACCTAAGTATGGTTCTCAATCAGAGACAACGATAGACAGCTGCCTCTGATTGAGAACCACACCAGGCCAAACAACAAAGAAATACAAAACATAGAAAATGAACATAGAATGCCCACCCTAGTCACACCCTGGCCTAACTAAAATAGAGAATAAAAGCCTCTATGGCCAGGGCGTGACAAGAGGGCTCAGGACCTCAGACTGCAGCAAAGGTTAATCTTCCAACAGGACAACGACACTAAGCACACAGCCAAGACACCGCAGGAGTGGCTTTGGGACAGGTCTCCGATTGTCCTGGAGTGGCCCAGCCAGAACCCGGACTTGAACCCGATCGAACATCTCTGGAAAGACCTGAAAATTGCTGTGCAGCGGCGCTCCCCATACAACATGACAGAGCTTGAGAAGATCTGCAGAGAAGAATGGGAGAAACTTGTCACACCAAATACAGGTGTGAAAAGCTTGTAGCGTCATACCCAAGAACACTTGAGGCTGTAATCACTGCCAAAGGTGCTTCAAGAAAGTACTGAGTAAAGGGTCTGAATACTTATGTAAATGTGATATTTCAGTTTTCTAAAAACCTGTTTTTGCTTTGTTATTATGGGGTGTTCTGTGTAGATTGATGAGGGGAAAAAACAATTTAATACATTTTAGAATAAGGCTGTTAACGTAACAAAATGTGGAAAACTTTCTGAATGCACTTTATCGTCTCCCCTAGCCAACATGAAAGGGAGCTACTGGCCTGGCTCTTGTCTATCTCACAATAATAGTTAGGACGTTAACAGTGTTAATTGGGTATTTCACCCTTATTTTAGCGTGTGAGCCACCAATTAACTGGAGTGTCAACTTCAAAGGTAGGATGGAAAACTCCTAGGGGATGAACCCATTATTTATCCATCTTAATGAGAGACAGGGGCTGTGTCCCAAATGGTACCATGTTCCTTATTTAGTGCACTACTTTTGACCAGGGCCCATACACAGCATTAGTCAAAAGTAGTACACTAAATAGGTAATAGCATTCCATTTGGGACACAGCCAGGGAACAGGAGGAGAGGACAAATAATATAACACAATACTGCTATGTAATATGTGCATGTCTTATTAGAAACATAAGTTAGGATCAGAGAGGTTAACGACGCTCATTACTCAAATAGTAGACCTAAGTATTTGCCAGCAAACATGAGACGGAAAGAGCACCAGTATTACATTTCTTATTAATCTCATCAGTAACAAACCCCTTTCAGAACCCACTTTATCAATGTGGCCACATGCTCTTCTCAATAGGTGGAGGCAAAGCTATTGGGAGCATTCATCAGTGTGGGAGTATCTATTTTTATTTCATGAAAAAAAGTGGGTTTGCCAAAGCAGTGGAGGAGGGTGGAAGGAGCTGTAGGAGGACAGGATTATTGTAATGGCTGGAAAGGAATGGTATCAAACACGTCAAACATATGGAAACCACATGTCTGACTCAGTTCCATGAATTCCATTCCAGCCATTACAAGTTGCCCATCCTCCTATATCTCTTCCTACCAGCCTCCTCTGACCCAAAGAAGAAAAACAATCATATCATACAGTGGTAAATCAGGTAGTGCATATGGTAACTCCTTATTTGGATAGTCCCAAACAGACGGTTTGTAGATGTTCAACTAACTGTCCACAACATTTCAATGAACTATCCATTAACCCTAACCCTCTCTGTATATTTGTGCCCTCTTTGTGTTTCTCCAGGCATTCACTGGAAACAGCAATGCAGACAGTGTGGTGCAGTTCAAACTGCAGCAGCCAGTCTTTGCCAGGTTCCTACGGTTACTTCCTCTAGACTGGAACCCTAACGGGAGGATAGGCCTGAGGCTGGAGGCCTATGGATGCCCTTACAGTAAGTACAACCAGGGGGGGTGGACAGGACATCATTTCCTTATTGCAATGAGATTACTCTAATCTGGTTGTATTGATGTCATTGCAACCAGTTTTGCCCCCAGGGTATTTTTTCCATTATTAAACTAGGAAAGAAACTGCTGTAGGTGTACATGTACTAACAGCTTTTTTCTTAAGATGAGCCAACAAACAATATGCGAAAGCTGAATCTATTTTATTTTCACTGTTGTCATTTCTGTCTCGCACAGACATATGTTGTATATTCTTTCTCATACTCTGGCAGCTAGGCCTCTGTTTCTCCCTCAGTCCAACAACCTATCCCTGGATTGTTTTTTAATCAGTCCACCATGTAGAGTGATGATTTATGAGTTGTATTACATTAATATATGAATGGTTTTTTTGTTGTTCTTTTTGTAGGTGGCACTAGTGGGAGGAAATGTATTATGAGATAAATGAGAGAGGACAGAGTGGATGTGTTTTGATATGTTATATTTTGTTTTGAATGATTATACGTGAGAACAGATGGTTTCACTCTCAAAACAATTCGTGTCCAGGGTTTGTTTATACTTATTGATAGTGAATTTATTTGACTTTTGGGTATGGAATTACAATCTGGAATTTTTTGTTTTAAACATTCAGTGAGTGCTACCAGTGCTATAATTGTTCTACAGCCCAATTCAAATAAATTGTTGTATTTGGTCATTTTTCTGTAATGACCATGAAATCAGTAAGCATGTAAAGTAAATGCCAGGGAAGTAGCCTTGTAAAACAGTGTTACACAAATTACAATATATTATACACAGAGTTTACCAAACATTAGGAACACCTTCCTATTGAGTTGCAATCCCCACTTTTGCCCTCAGAACATCCTCAATTTATCGGGGCATGGACTCTACAAGGTGTCGATAGCGTTCCACAGGGATGCTGGCCCATGTTGACTCCAATGCTTCCCCCAGTTGTGTCAAGTTGGTTGGATGTCCTTTTGGTGGTGGACCATTCTTGATACACACGGAAAACTGTTGAGCGAGAAAAACCCAGCAGCGTTGCAGTTGTTGACACAAACCTGTTATGTCTTGCCCATCCATTTATCTCAAGGCTTAAAAATCCTTCTTTAAACTGCCTCATCCCCTTCATCAACACCGACTGAAGTGGATTTAACAAGTGACATCAATAAGGGATTATAGATTTCATCTGGATTCATCTGGTCAGTCAATGACATGGAAAGATCAAGTGTATCGTATACTCAGTGTATATTAAAGTATGTACGGCAGTGATTTGAACGCCCCAGCCAGAGGCCATTCTGAGCCCCCCCCACCTCAAAATAATAGGGATTTATTTATAGTAAAGACATGTCATTGAACTGTAAAGTGCCATGAACATCACCAGTCATGATGTTCTCATCTGATTGTCAAACAAATCACTTCAGATCACTTCGCACGTTCATCCAAAATAATTCCAGCCTCCGAACAGGACACCGGCAAACTTTCCTTCAATTTGCAAGTGGCTGAAAATATCTCACCGCAGAAAGCAACCAAGCAAGCGACACAGCGCCCCTCAGTTTTATTAAATGTAGCCCATGTATCTGATGCTTGCTGGCCCAAAAAAGTATGGCATGTATCATTTTTGGCCAGGCAGCATCCGATACATGGGCTACGCCAGAGTTCCCCAAACTCGGTCCCCGGGACCCGAAGTGCTTGAAGAATTGTAAAAAGAAAATATAAAAATATTGTACAATCCAGGTATGCAAAGCTCTTAGAGATTTACCAAGAAAGACTCACATATATAGTCACTGCCAACGGTAGCATATTATATTTTAAACATTTGCATGTAGTCTATCTAGGTCTTTAATGTCCTTGTTTTAAAAGAACAATCCTGTATATATTTCTTAACTTGTATTGACTCATGGGGTTGAATACTTATCTAATCAACATATATTAGTTTTATTTTTCTTGATTGTTTTTACAAAGGTTGTATTTTTTTCCCCACTTTGACATTACAGCGTATTGTGTAGATCGTTGACAAAAAAATTACAATTAAGTCCATTTTAATCGCACGTTGTAACACAACAAAATGTGGAAAAAGTCAAGGGGTGTGTCAAGGCAGATTTCATGACGAATTTTAATAAGAAAAGCCTGAACACTATGAAATACAAAACAATAAACGATAACATGAAATAAACCAAACCTAAACAGTCCCATGTGGCACAAACACCGACACAGGAAACAAACCCCCACAACCCAACAGTGAAACCCAGGCTACCTAAGTATGATTCTCAATCAGAGACAACTAACGACACCTGCCTCTGATTGAGAACCATACTAGGCCGAAACAGAAACCCAAACATAAAAACCCAAAACATAGACTGCCCACCCCAACTCACGCCCTGACCATACTAAATAAAGACAAGACAAAGGAAAATAAAGGTTAGACAGTATCCCCCCCAAAGGTCCGGACTCCGGACCTGAACCTATAGGGGAGGGTCTGGGTGGGCGTCTGTCCGCAGTGGCGGTTCTGGCGCTGGACGTGGACCCCACTTCACCAAAGTTCTAGTGCGCCTCTTTGCCCGCCTCCGTAGCCTCTTTAAAGCGGCGACCCTCGCCACCGACCTTGGACTGGGAACCCTAGATATGGGTCCCGAATGGACGGGGGATTCCGGCAGCGCCGGACAGGCGGGAGACTCCGGCAGCGCTGGAGTGAAGAACGCCTCCGGCAGTGCCGGACAGGCGGGACACTCTGGCAGCTCCGGAGTGAAGGGCGATTCTGGCATCGCCTGGCTGACTGACGGCTCTGGCAGCTTCTGGCTGGCTGGCGGCTCTGGCAGCTCCTGGCTGGCTGGCGGCTCTGGCAGCTCCTGGCTGACTGACGGCTCTGGCAGGTCCTGGTTGACTGACGTCTCTGGACAGACTGGCGGCTCTGACGGCTCAGGACAGACTGGCGGCTCTAGCAGCTCAGGACAGACGGGAGACTCTAGCAGCTCAGGACAGACGGGAGACTCTAGCAGCTCAGGACAGACGGGAGACTCTAGCAGCTCAGGACATACGGGAGACTCTAGCAGTTCTGGACAGACGGGAGACTCTAGCAGATCTGGACAGACGGGAGACTCTGGCAGCGCTGGAGAGGAGGAAGGCTCTGGCAGCGCTGGACAGGCTGGAGACCCTGTAGGCAGAAGACGGAGAGTCAGCCTGGTGTGGGGGGCTGCCACCGGAGGGATGGTGTGTGGAGCTGGTACTGGATAGACCAGACCGTGCAGGCGCACTGGAGCTCTTGAGTACCGAGCCTGCCCAACCTTACCTGGTTGAATGCTCCCCGTAGCCCGACGGGCCGCACTGGGCTGTGCTGGCGAACCGGGGACACCATGCGTAAGGCTGGTGCCATGTACGCCGGCCCAAGGAGACACACTGGAGACCAGATGTGTAGAGCCGGCTTCATGGCACCTGGCTCGATGCCCACTCTAGCCCGGCCGATACGAGGAGCTGGAATGTACCGCATCGGGCTATGCACCCGCACCGGGGACACAAAGCGCTCCACAGCATAACACGGTGCCTGCCCGGTCCCTCTCGCTCTCCGGTAAGCATAGGAAGTTGGCACAGGTCTCCTACCTGGCTTCGCCACACTCCCTGTGTGCCACTCCCCAAGACATTTTGGGGGCTGCCTCTCGGGCTTCCTTGCCGTGTTCCCTCGTATCGCTGGCTCATCTCTCCGGCTGCCTCTGCTCTCCTAGCTGCCTCCACCTGTTCCCATGGGAGGCGATCCCTTCCAGCCAGGATCTCCTCCCATGTGTAGCAACCTTTGCGGTCCAAAACGTCCTCCCATGTCCAGGAGTCCTGACATCGCTGTTGCTGCTGCCCATTACCACGCTGCTTGGTGCTCTGTTGGTGGGTTTTTCTGTAACGGCAGATTTCCTCCTCTTCGTCTGAAGAGGAGTAAGGATCGGACCAAGATGTGGCGTGGTAAGTGTTCATGACAAATTTTAATAAGAAAAGCCTGAACACTATGAAATACAAAACAATAAACGATAACATGAAATAAACCAAACCGAAACAGTCCTGTGTGGCACAAACACTGACACGGGAAACAAACACCCACAAACCAACAGTGAAATCAGGCTACCTAAGTATGATTCTCAGAGACAACTAACGACACCTGCCTCTGATTGAGAACCATACTAGGCCGAAACAGAAACCCAAACATAAAAACCCAAAACATAGACTGCCTACCCCAACTCACGCCCTGACCATACTAAATTAAGGCAAAACAAAGGAAAATAAAGGTCAGAACGTGACACGGTGTGAATACTTTCTGAAGTCACTTTGTCCTTTGCCTGTGCCTTGACAACGATGTCAGTATTATCAGTAGCACCTGTCTTTTTACTGAAGAAATGCGTATTCTATCCCCCTAAAGTCTAAGGGCCAAGGGCTGGGTTTCTAGTAAACTAGCATAAGGAATTGTTTTAATATACCAAGGATCATTAAGCTATTGAATTTTGAATGTTGGACCCTGTAGGTATACAAACTCTCTCTCTCTCTAATTCAATTCAATTTAAGGGGATTTATTGGCATGGGAAACATATGTTTACATTGCCAAAGCAAGTGAAATAGATAATAAACACGAGTGAAAAAAAGAACAGTGAATGTTACACTCACAAACGTTCCAAAAGAATAAAGACATTTCAAATGTCATATTATGTCTATATACAGTTTTGTAAGGATGTACAAATAGTTAAAGTACAAAAGGGAAAATAAATACACATAAATATAGGATGTATTTACAATGGTGTTTGTTCTTCACTGGTCGCCCTTTTCTTGTGGCAACAGGTCACAAGTCTTGCTGCTGTGATTGCACAGTGTGGTATTTCACCCAAAAGATATGGCAGTTTATCAAAATTGGATTTGTTTTCAAATTCTTTTGTGGGTCTGTGTAATCTGAGGGAAATATGTGACCAACCTTGATTCGGTCTTATGTAGTAACATTTGAAGTGGTGTTTTTTTTTTTTTACATTGGACGAAAGCAGAGACACAGAGCTACAAAATGGTATATCATACACTGCATTTGAGGAACAGTGGGAAAGTAA
The DNA here is from genome assembly GCF_034236695.1 of Oncorhynchus nerka. Classification (NCBI taxonomy): domain Eukaryota; kingdom Metazoa; phylum Chordata; class Actinopteri; order Salmoniformes; family Salmonidae; genus Oncorhynchus; species Oncorhynchus nerka. The sequence goes on along the minus strand of NC_088399.1, from coordinate 49,838,933 downwards.
TTCTACTTTGAAAGTTGATAAACTTGTAACTTCACCTTTTGAGAAATTTGCCCTATAATGTTTTGAGAAATTTGCCTTATACTGGAGAGCTCTTCTTTGTCTACACCCATTCAGCATCATTCACACCCTCTTAAGCTTTAGCCCCCACCCAAACTTTGACCATTTTACTCGCCCTAGCAGAGCTGGTTAGGCTATTTTTATATTATCCAGAGCGTTGGTGACTGTAACTGTGCTACTGGCAACAATTTAATTACGCTTTTTAGCCGACATTTACCGGCCACATTCAATGGGTGTTTAGCATTCATAAATGTATCAGTTCATCTGCACTCTGGCACACAGATGAGAGTGCTCTGAAATCAGAGTAGGTGAATTTACCAACGCACCCGAAATGGTTACATTTACATTACATTTACATTACATTTAAGTCATTTAGCAGACGCTCTTATCCAGAGCGACTTACAAATTGGTGCGTTCACCTTAAGACATCCAGTGGAACAGCCACTTTACAATAGTGCATCTAAATCTTTTAAGGGGGGGGGGGTGAGAAGGATTACTTTATCCTATCCTAGGTATTCTATATATAGTCTTTTGTTAAGACATGTAGCTAGCTAGCTAAACAATGAACCATAACCCCAACTCATGACGTTACTACCCTGCATGAATTCTCAAGTAGCTAACCAACCAGTTTTAATGTTAGCTAGCTAACATTAGGCTATAATTAGCCAAGCAAATGGCTCTGAGATACAAATAATAAGATCATACACGTAACGTTAGCTAGTGAGCCAGCCAGCTAGCTAACAGTCCATTTTAATGCAATCCGGAGATTAGTGTTTTCTCCATATTCTTAGCTATCATACTCAAATTCCACTTATTTCCACTTCCAGAAAGTGGAGAGCAACACAGCGATTCATTAAAAAAAGCTGCGTTTTTACAGGATTACCAACACATACTGACCATCTCAAATAGACAGAAGTGTGCTATATGGCCGACCAATCCAAACTCATCTCTCGGCATGTCCAGCCCACTCATTACCTCAGCCAATCATAGCTAGCGGGAAGGTTTCTGACTTTTTCTGTGGCTAAACCAACCAGGCTCGTAATTTAACAATTTTATTTTTATTTACAGATGGCATACAAGTTTGTTATTAAGGCACATTAAGGCACATGAAAGTTCACATGTTAGAGAAGGCATTTCTGCCAAAAAACGCATTTGTCACGTAACAAGGAGACCAAGGCGCAGCGGGATTGGAATTCATTCTCCTTTTTTAAAAACGAAACACTTAAACAAACTAACAAAACAACAAAACGAACATGACACTATAAACAACTAGTGCTGACAAGCAACTACACAGAGACAATAACCCATAAAACCAAAATGGAAAATGGCAACTTAAATAGGATCCCCAATCAGAGACAAAGATAAACAGCTGTCTGATTGGGAACCAATTCAGGCCACCATAGACCTACATATACCTAGACATAACAAAACCCTATAGATATACAAAAAACCCTAGACAAGACTAAAACACACATACCACCCTCGTCATACCCTGACCTAACCAAAATAATAAAGAAAACAAAGATAACTAAGGTCAGGGCGTGACAGCATTTGGATTTTTAAAAAATCTCCAGGTTCTTTTCTCTGTAGGTGATGGCTTTTGGGAATCGCTTCCTTTTAGGTACTTGTAGAATTATAAAGTCTATTTTCTGGATTTGTATCATTACCGGGTATCGGCCTAATTCTACTCTGCATGAATTATTTCGTGTTTTACGTTGTACACGGAGGATATTCTTGCAGTCTCAATTTGGTGTTTGTCTCATTTTGTGAATTCTTGGTTGGTGAGTGGACCCCAGACCTCTCAACCATAAAGGGCAATGTGTTCTATAACTGATTCGAATATTTTTTGCCAGAATCCTAATTGGTATGTCAATTTGTTTTTGATGGTATAGAAGGCCCTTCTTGCCTTGTCTCTCAGATCGTTCACAGCTGTGCGGAAGTTACCTGTGGCGCTGATGTTTAGGCCGAGATAGGTATAGTTTTTTGTGTGTTCTAGGGCAACTGTGTCTAGATGGAATTTGTATTCGTGGTCCTGGCAACTGGACCTTTTTTGGAACACCATTATTTTTGTCTTAATGAGATTTACTGTCAGGGCCCAGGTCTGACAGAATCTGTGGCGAAGATGCTGCTGTAGGCCCTTTTTCGTTGGGGACAGAAGCAACAGATCATCAGCAAACAGAAGACATTTGACTTTAGATTCTAGTAGGGTGAGGCTGGGTGCTGCAGACTGTTCTAGTGCCCTCGCCAATTATTTGATATATATGTTGAAGAGGTTGGAGCTTAAGCTGCATCCCTGTGTCACCCCCCGGCCCCGTGGAAAGAAATGTGTGTTTTTTTGCTCAGTTTAACTGCACACTTGTTTGTGTACATGGATTTTATAATGTCGTTATGTTTTCCCCCAATACCACCTTCCATCTATTTTTATAGCAGATCCTCATGCCAAATTGAGTTGAAAGCTTTTTTGAAATCAACAAAGCATGAGAAGACTTTGCCTTTGTTTTGGTTTGTTTGTTTGTCAATTCTAGTGTGCAAGGTGAAAATGTGGTCTGTCGTACAGTAATTTGTTAAAAAGCCAATTTGTCTCCACTTTTATGGATTGGGGTGATCAGTCCTTGGTTCCAAATAAGATACCAGAGCTGAGGATGATGTTAAAGAGTTTAAGTATAGCCAATTGGAATTTGTGGTCTGTTTATTTTACAACTTCATTTAGGATACCATCAACCCCAAAGGCCTTTTTGGGTTGGAGGGTTTATATTTTGTCCTGCAGTTCATTCAATGAAATTGGAGAATCCACTGGGCTCTGGTAGTTTTTAATAGTTGATACTAAGACTTGTATTTGAGAGCATTTGTATTTAGAGTTTTCACATTTTTCAAATAAGTGGTTAGATTCTATGGATTCTTCAATTACATTGACCTGATTTCTGACGTGCTGTTTCCTTCTTTTTCCATTGTGTATTTCTGTATTGTTTTAGTAGTTCACAATAGTGAAGGCGTAGGCTCAGGTTTTCTGGGTCTCTATGTCAAATCATATCAAATTGTATTGGTCACATGCAGATGTTATTGCGAGTGTAGCGAAATGCTTGTGCTTCTAGTGCCGACAGTTCAGCAATATCTAACATGTAATCTAACAATTCCACAACAACTAACTAGTACACACATATCTAAGTAAAATAATGGAATAAGAATATATACAAATGAATATATGGATAAGCAAGACAGAGCGGCATAGGCAAGATGCAATAGATGGTATATAAAATACATGTTATATAAAATACAGTACATACACTGCCGCTCAAAAGTTGGGGGTGACTTAAAAATATCCTTGTTTTTGAAAGAAAAGCACATTTTTGTAAAATAATGACATCAAATTGAACTGCATTCGCTAGCTAAGTGCACTACCGTTCAAAAGTTTGGGGTCACTTAGAGATGTCCTTGTTTTTGAAGGAAAAGCATTTATTGTCCATTAAATAACTTCAAATTGATCAGAAATACAGTTTAGACATTGTTAATGTTGTAAATGACAATTGTAGCTGGAAATGGCAGATATTTTATGCAATGTCTACATGTCTACATAGGCGTAGAGTGTTCTGTGTTCTAATGGCACGTTGTGTTAGCTAATCCAAGTTTATAATTTTAAAAGGCTAATTGATCAATAGAAAACCCTGTTTGTAATTATGTTAGCACAGCTGAAAACTGTTGTCCTGCTTAAAGAAGCAATAAAACTGGCCTTCAGACTAGTTGTGTATCTGGAGCATCAGCATTTGTGGGTTTGATTACAGGCTCAAAATGGCTAGAAACAAAGTTATTTCTTCTGAAACTCGTCAGTCTATTCTTGTTCTGAGAAATGAAGGCTATTCCATGTGAGAAATGTCCAAGAAACGGAATATCTCGTACAACGTTGTGTACTATTCCCTCCACAGAACAGTGCAAACTGGCTCAAACCAGAATAGAAAGAGGAGTGGGATGCCCCGGTGCACAACTGAGCAAGAGAACAAGTACATTAGAGTATCTAGTTTGAGAAACAGATGCCTCACAAGTCCTAAACTGACAGCTTCATTAAATAGTACCCACAAAACACCAGTCTCAATGTCAACAGTGAAGAGGTGACTCCGGGATGCTGGCCTTCTAGGCGGAGTTCCTCTACCCAGTGTTTGTGTTCTTTTTCCCATCTTAATCTCTTTTTTGGCCAGTCTGAGATATGGCTTTTTCTTTGCATCTCTGCCTAGAAAGTTGTCCTTGATGATCTTTTTGGCCTTTCTGTGACATTGGTGCTGTAGGTGTACTGGAGGCCAGGTAGTTTGCCCCCGATGATGCGTTGTGCAGACCGCACCACCCTCTGGAGAGCCTTGCGGTTGTGGCCGGTGCAGTTGCCGTACCAGGCGGCGATATAGCCCGACAGGATGCTCTCAATTGTGAATCTGTAAAAGTTTGTGAGGGTTTAGGTGACAAGCCAAATTTATTCAGCCTCCTGAGGTTCTCCACACTGTCTGTGTGGGTGGACCATTTAAGGTTTTCCGTGATGTGTACACTGAGAAACTTAACTTTCCACCTTCTCCACTGCTGTCCTGTTGTGGATAGGGGGGTGCTCCCTCTGCTGTTTCCTGAAGTACCATCATCTCCTTTGTGTTGTTGACATTGAGTGAAAGGTTGTTTTTCTGACACCACACTCCGAGTGCCCTCACCTCCTCTCTGTAGGCTGTCTCGTCGTTGTTTCTAATCAAGCCTACTACTGTTGTGTTGTCTGCAAACTTGATGATTGAGTTGGAGACGTGCATGGCCATGCAGTTACCCTTGTGGGCCCCCAGTGTTGAATATCAGTGAAGTGGAGATGTTGTTTCCTACCTTTACCACCTTGGGGCGGCCCGTCAGGAAGTCCAGGACCCAATTGCACTGGGTGGGGTCGAGTACCCAGGGCCTCAAGCTTAATGATGAGTTTGGAGGGTACTATGGTGTTGAATGCTAAGCTAAAGTCAAGGAACAGCGTTCTTAATAGGTATTCCTCTTGTCCAGATTGGATAGGGCAGTGTGCAGTGTGATGGTGATTGCATCGTCTTTGGGGGGGTAAGCAAATTGAAGTGGGTCTAGGGTGAAATGTAAGTTGGAGGTGATATGATCCTTGGCTAGTCTCTCAAAGCACTTCATGATGACAGAAGTGAGTGCTATGTGGCGATAGTCATTTAGTTGTTACCTTTTCCTTCTTGGGTACAGGAACAATGGTGGTCATCTTGAAGCATGTGGGAACAGCAGACTGGTATAGGGAGAGATTGAATATGGCCATAAACATACCAGCCAGCTGGTCTGCGCTTGCTTTAAGGACATGGCTAGGGATGCCGTCTGGGCAGCGGCCTTGCAAGGGTTAACACATTTAAATATCTGCCATGGAGAAGGAGAGCCTACAGACCTTGGTAGCCAGCCGCGCCTGTGGCACTGCATTATCCTCAAAATGGGCAAAGAAGGTGTTTAGTGTGTCTGGACGCAAGACGTCGGTGTCCGTGATGTGGCTGGTTTTCCTTTTTGTAGTCCGTGATTCTCTGTAGAACATGCCACATACGTTTCATGTCTGAGCCATTGAATTGCTGCTCCACTTGGTTTCTATGCTGACATTTCACTTGTTTGATTGCCTTGCGGAGGGAATAACTACACTGTTTGTATTCAGCTATATTCCCAATCACCTTTCCATGTTTAAATGGAATGGTTTGCTCTTGCAGTTTTGCGTGAAGTCCGCCATCTATCCACAGTTTCTGGTTAGGGTATGTTTTAAAAGTCAGGGTAGGTACAACATTTCCAATACACTTCCTTATAAACTCACTCACCAAATCAGCGTATACTTCAATATTATTCTCTGAGGCTTCCCGGAACATGTCCCAGTCCGTTTGATCAAAACAATCTTGAAGCGTGGATTCCGATTGGTCAGACCAGTGTTGAATTGTCCTTAGCATCCAGTTTGAGTTTATGCCTATAGGAAGGGAGAAGCAAAGTGAAGTTGTGGTTAGATTTTCCAAAACGAGGGCGGGAGAAGGCCTTGTGTGCATCGCGGAAGTTAGAGTAGCAGTGATCCAGTGTTTTACCAGTACGAGTGCTAAAGACAATATGCTGACAGAATTTAAGTAGCCTTGTTTTCCTATTTGCTTTGTTAAAATCCCCAACTACAATAAATGCAGCCTCAGGATATATGGTTTCCAGTTTGCATAAGTCCAGTGAAGTTCCTTGAGGGCATGTTATCGGCTTGAGGGGGGATATACACGGCTGTGACAATAACCGAGGAGAATTCCCTTGGGAGATAATATGGTCGGCATTTGATTGTGAGGAATTCTATGTCAGGTGAACAAAAGGACTTGAGTTCCTGTATGTTGTTACAATTACACCATGAGACGTTAATCATGAAACATACACCCCCCATCCTTCTTCCCGAGAGATGATTATTCCTGTCGGCGTGTCGCACAAAGAATCCAGGTGGCTGTACCGACTCCGACAGAATATTCCGAGAGAGCCATGTTTCCGTGAAACAGAGTATGTTACAATCCGTGATGTCTCTCTGGAATGCAACCTTTGTCCTAATTTCGTCTACCTTGTTATCTAGAGACTGAACAGTAACTAGTAATATACTCGGAAGAGGTTGGTGGTGTTCGGCGCATCTGAAGTCTGACCAGAAGACCGCTGCATCTACTTCTTCTCTGGCGGCGTTGTTTTGGGTCAGGTTCTGGAATCAGTTCAAATGTCCTAGGTGGTTCGGACAAAGGATCTTCTTCGGGAAAGTCGAATTCCTGGTTGTAGTGCTGGTAAGTTGACGTCACGATGATATCCAATAGTTCTTCCCGGCTGAATGCAATAACACTTAATATTTTCTGGTCTAACAATGTAAAAAATAATACATTAAAAAAACGAAATACTGCAAAGTTTCCTAAAGGCTAGAAGTGAGGCAGCGCTCTCTGTTGGTGCCATCTTTTTGCTTAGATAGGTTTCTCAATTTCTTTCTCAGGTTTTTGCATTCTTCATCAAACCATTTGTCATTGTTGTTGATTTGCTCAGGTTGTATGCTTGAACTTATGGGATTTGATAGGGAATCTGAGAGGTCAAATATGCTGTTTAGGTTTTCTACTGCCAAGTTTACAACTTCACTATTACTGTTAAAACTTTTGTCCAGGAAATTGTCTATTTGTTGCCTATTTGCCTATTTGTTTTTTGGTAGATTTCCACACTATTTTCCTTCCATCTATAGCATTTCTTAATATTATTCGGTTCCTTTGGCTTTGATACCTCATGATTGAGGATAGCTCTGTTCAAGTAGAGTGTGATTTGCTGTGATCTGCGGACTGACTGAATGCTTTAAGAGACACTGAATTGAGGTCAGGGATAAAGTAGTCTACAGTACTACTGCCAAGAGATGAGCTATATGTGTACCTACCATAGGAGTCCCCTCGAAGCCTACCATTGACTATGCACATACCCAGTGTCCGACAGAGCTGCAGGAGTTGTGAACCGTTTTTGTTGGTTGTGTTGTCGTAGTTGTGTCTATGGGGGCATGTGGGGGGGGGGGGATCAAAATCAAATCAAATTGTATTTGTCACATGCGCCGAATACAACAGCTTACTTACAAGCCCTTAACCAACGATGCAGTTTTAAGAAAATTCTAACATTATTAAAGAGCAGCAGTAAATAACAATAGCGGGGATATATACAGGGGGTACCAGTATAGAGTCAATGTGCGAGGGCACCGGTGTTGAGGAAATTGAGGTAATATGTACTTGTAGGTAGAGTTTTTATGCATAGCTAATGTTTGAGAGTAGCAGCAGCATTCCAGAAGGGGAGAGGGGGGAATACAAATAGTCTGTGTAGCCATTTCATTAGCTGTTCAGGAGACTTATGGCTTTGGGGGTATAAGCTATTTAGGAGCCTCTTGGACCTAGACTTGGCGCTCCGTTACTGCTTGCCGTGCGAATGCAGTCTATGTATAGGATGGCTGGAGTCTGACCATTTTTAGGGCTTTCCTCTGACACCGCCTGGTATAGAGATCCTGGATGGCAGGAAGCTTGGTCCCAGGGATGTACTGGGCCGTATGCTCTACCCTCTGTAGTGCCTTGCGGTTGGAGGCCGAGCAGTTGCCATACCAAGCAGTGACGCAACCCGTAAGGATGCTCTTGATGGTGCAGCTGTAAAACCTTTTAAGGATCTGAGGACCCATGCCATATATTTTCAGTCTATTGAGGGGGAATAGGTTTTGTCATGCCCTCTTTAGGACTGTCTTGGTGTGCTTGGAATATGTTAGTTTGTTGGTGATGTGAACACCAAGGAACTTGAAGCTCTCAACCTGCTCCACTACAGCCTTGCCGATGAGAATGGGGGCGTGCTCGGTCCTCCTTTTCCTGTAGTCCACAATCATCTCCTTTGTCTTGATGACGTTGAGGGAGAAGTTGTTGTCCATGCACCACTCGATCAGGTCTCTGACCTCCTCCCTATAGACTGTCTCATCATTGTGGGTGATCAGGCCTACCGCTGTTGTGTCATCAGCAAACTAAATGTGTTTGGAGTCGTGCCTGGCCGTGCAGTTATGAGTGAACAGGGAGAGCAGGAGGGTACTGAGCACGCACCCCTGAGGGGTGGTGTTGATGGTGTTGATGTGAGTCATGACCAGCCTTTCAAAGCATTGTGTTGAGGTTCAGCGTGGGTGATGTGTTGTTACCTACCCTTACCACCTGCAGGCGGCCTGTCAGGAATCCAGGATCCATTTGCAGAGGGAGGTGTTTAGTCCCAGGGTCCTTAGCTTAGTGATGAGCTTTGGGGGCATTATGGTGATGAAAGCTGACCTGTAGTCAATGAATAGCATTCTCACATAGGTGTTCCTCTTGTCCAGGTGTGAAAGGGCAGTGTGGAGTTCATCATCTGTGGATCTGTTGGTGCGGTATGCAAATTGGAGTGGGTCTAGAGTTTCTGGGATAATGGTGTTGAGTCATGACCAGCCTTTCAAAGCATTTCATGGCTACAGACGTGACCTTAGTGTTCTTGGGAACAGGGACTATGGTGGTCTGCTTGAAACATGTTGGTATTACAGACTCAGACAGGGAGAGGTTGAAAATGTCAGTGAAGACACTTGCCAGTTGGTCAGCGAATGCTCGGCGTACACTGCTGCTTGTGAATGTTGACCTGTTTAAAGGTCTTACTCACATCTGCTGCAGAGAGAGTGATCACACAGTCAATGCTCTCATGTATGTTTCAGTGTTACTTGCCTCAAAGCGAGCATAGAAGTCATTTAGCTCGTCTGGTAAGCTTGTGTCACTGGGCAGCTCTCGGCTGTGTAGTCTGTAATAGTTTGCAGGCCCTGACACATCCGACGAGTTTCGGAGCCGGTGTAGTACATTTCGATCTTAGTCCTGTATTGATGCTTTGCCTGTTTGATGGTTCGTCGGACGGCATATCAGTATTTCTTATAAGCTTCCAGGTTAGAGTCCCGCTCCTTGAAAGCTGTATCTCTACCCTTTAGCTCAGTGCTAATGTTGCCTGTAATCCATGGCTTCTGGTTGGGTTATGTATGTACAGTGACTGTGGGGATGACGTCCTCGATGCACTTATTGATAAAACAAGTGACTAGATAGGATAATTATGGTCAGATTTGCCGAGGGAGAGGGAGAGCTCTCTGTGTGCGGAGTAATGGTGGTCAAGAATTGTTTTCCCTCTGGATGCACATTTAACATGCTGTTTCCCTGCATTAAAGTCCCCGGCCACTAGGAGCGACGCCTCTGGATGAGTGTTTTCCTGTTTGCTTATGGCGGTATACATCTCATTGACTGTGGTTTTAGTGCCAGCAGCAGTCTGTGGTGGTATGTAGACAACTACGAAAAATACAGATGAAAACTCTCTAGGTAGATAGTGTGGTCTACAGCTTATCATGAGATACTCTACCTCAGGCGAACAAAACCTCAAGACTTCCTTAGATATCATGCACCAGCTGTTGTTTACATAAATGCCTAGGTCCCCGCCCCGTGTCATACCAGAGGCTGCTGTTCTGTCCTACCGATAGAGTGTATAACCCGCCAGCTGTATGTTCTTAATGTCGTCGATCAACCATGACACAGTGAAACATAAGATATTACCGTTTTTAATGCACCATTGGTAGGATAAACGTGCTTTCAGTTCGTCCCATTTATTTCCAGCGATTGAACGTTAGCTAGCAGGACGGAAGGCATGGGCAGATTAGCCACTCGTCGCCTGATCCTCACAAGGCACCCCGATCTCTTTCAGTGAAATTTCTTTCCTTCTCCAGTGAATAACAGGGATCTGGGCCTGGTCGGATGTCTGTATTATATCCCTCCTGTCCGACTCATTGAGCAATCGTAGTTCTGTTGTCCAGAAGCTCTTTTCGGTCATAAGAGATGGTAACAGCAACATTATGTACAAAACAAGTTATGAACAACGCAAGAAAAAAAACAAAATAGCATGGTTGGTTAAGAGCCCCCTCCTGTACTCCCAGTACAACCACGACTGCGTGGCCATGCACGCCTCCAACTCAATCATCAAGTTTGCAGACAACACAACAGTAGTAGGCTTGATTACCAATAATGACGAGACAGCGTACAGGGAGGAAGTGAGGGCTCTCGGAGTGTGGTGTCAGGAAAATAACCTCTCACTCAACGTCAATAAAACAAAGGAGATGATCGTGGACTTCAGGAAACAGCAGAGGGAGCACTCCCCTATCCACATCGACGGGACAGCAGTAGAGAAGGTGGAAAGTTTTAAGTTCCTCGGCTCGTAATCATCCAGAAGGCGAGGTCAGTACAGGTGCATCAAAACTGGGACAGAGAGACTGAAAAACAGCTTATATCTAAAGGCCATCAGACTGTTAACAGCCATCACTAGCACAGAGAGGCTGCTGCCTATATACAGACTTGAAATCATTGGTCACTTTAATAAATGGAACACTAGTCACTTTAATAATGACACTTTAACAATGTTTACATATCTTGCATTACTCATCTCATGTGTATATACTGTATTCTATACTATATATTGCATCTTAGCCTATGCCACTCTGACATTGCTCATCCATATATTTATATGTTATTTTTCCATTCCTTTACTTAGATGTGTGTGTATTAGGTTTTTGTTGTGGAATTGTTAAATATTACTTGATAGATATTGCTGCACTGTCAGAATTATAATCACAAACATTTAGCTACACTCGCAATAACATCTGCTAACCATGTGTATGTGACCAATCAAATTTGATAGGATATAGGTAGCATACATGAGGAAATTTTTCTCTGTTGAGATAATTTCCTTATTCATTTCTAGCCTGATGTCAAATTTTCCTGTTTTGATTAACTTAAGACAGTGGGTTATGTCTGCTCTATTCTAAATTAGTATACCCTCTGAGTCTCCTCTGTTTAACACCTGGTAGTTTGGTGGATGGGACTTCCAGCTCTCTGTAACTTAGAGGGCAACCAGTGGGTCTGTCTCCTCTATACCACCCACCTGGTAGTTTGGTGGATGGGACTTCCAGCTCTCTGTAACTTAGAGGGCAACCAGTGGGTCTGTCTCCTTTAAAACCTCTTGCTTCTACTCGGGACGCTTGCGTCCCAACTAGAGCTCTGGAAATGCAAATGCACTACGCTAAATGCTAATAGTATTAGTTAAAACTCAAACGTTCATTAAAATACACATGCAGGGTATCGAATTAAAGCTACACTCGTTGTGAATCCAGGCAACAAGACAGATTTTTAAAATGCTTTTCGGCGAAAGCATGAGAAGCTATTATCTGATAGCATGTAACACCCCAAAAGACCCGCAGGGGACGTAAACAAAATAATTAGCATTTCGGCGTTACACAAACCGCACAATAAAATAGAAAACATTCATTACCTTTCACCATCTTCTTTGTTGGCACTCCTAGATGTCCCATAAACACTATTGGGTCTTTATTTCGATTAAATCGGTCCATATAAAGCCTAGATATCGTTATATGTAGACTGTGTGATAAACGAAAAAAACATTGTTTCAAAACGTAACGTCATTTTTTTAAAATTCAAAAAGTCGACGATAAACTTTCACAAAACACTTCGAAATACGTTTGTAATGCAACTTTAGGTATTAGTAAACGTTAATAAGCGATAAAATTCATCAGGAGGCGATGTAAAGATCATTAGCTGTCCGTCTGGAAAAATGTCCGGCTAGAAACTCAACGAAAATATCCGGTCCTAGACCTGAGGAAATACGGTGCCCTGCATGTGTTTGACCAAGAAAAAACTCGAAGGGAAATGACAAGACTCTAGACACCGTGTGGAAGCTGTAGGTACTGCAACCTCAGTCAATTAATTGTGGTTCACCTTTATCAATGGGTTCAAGTAGCGCATGGATATATTTTCCCATTTTCAGTGATCAGTTTTTCCTGTGCTTTTCGATGTAAATGCCGTTCTGGTAAAGCCACAGCAGTGATTTAACCAGTTTTATAAACGTCTGAGTGCTTTCTATCCACACAGACTAAGCAAATGCATATACTATATTCCTGGCATGAGTAGCAGGGCGCTGAAATGTTGCGCGATTTTTAACAGAATGTTCAAAAGTAGAGGGTAGAAGCAACAGGTTAAACCATGTTTCTTGTAAGATAACAATGTCTGTATTTCAAATGTATTTGAGGAAGTCTGGGTTCCTGCTCTTTAGGCCAAAGGAAGATGACCTTGTATATTCCAGGACGAGATTGAAACACAAAGCTTTTACTTAGTGTCTGGTATTGTTTTTGTGTGGTTTAGGCCTGGACCATCATAGTAGGTGTAAGCAGATTGTGTTGAGCATCTTAGGTCACAGGATGGGGCTTGGGCGGGAGTAATAGTGGGGGTTGGGCCTGTTGCTCTGCTTACGGCCTGGGCATATGTTCTGCTGTCATATTGAGGTCCTTGCTGCAGGGGCGGGGGTCATGGGGTGGGCAGAAGGGGCATTGGTCTGATATGGGGGCTTATATAGGGTGTGGCTAGGGTTTGCTTGGGGTGGTCGTAGCTGGTTTTGGATGTGGCTAGTGATGCTGTGGTCTGGGTGTAGGTCCTCTTGGCGTGGGTTCTCTCGGTGCAGGTCCTTCAGGAGGGGGTCTGGCAGGTCTGGGGGGTGTCTCGCTGGTCTGAGCGGGGTGTCCGTTGCTCTGTTGCTCCAGCGTGTGGTGCTGGGGCTAGGGTTGAGGGTGACTTCCTTCAGGGTCCTGGCAAAAGTTGGGATTGCTGCTTTGTAGAGGTGGACTTGGTCGTAAAGGCTGTTCAAGTCAAGGGTGGAGTGTTGGGCCAGGTAAGATTAGGTTTTGAGGCAGTCTCACAAAATGCTTACGTTCACTCGCTGTATGGCGGCAGGGTGAAAGTCTTTCTGTGGTAGCAGGGTGGAGATATCCACTTGTGCATTGGGGAAAGTGGAAGAAACCTTTTCAATCACTCCCTTGAGTGCTTTTGCCTCAATTTCCTGCTGGGCCCTCAAGTTATTTGTGCCCATGTGAATTATGATGTGGCTGGGGGATCCTAGTCTGTCCACAGCTCCAGGCCATGTCTAATGTTTGGGAACCAGAGTTTAGCCACTTTGTGTTTGGGAAAAAGAGTATCCTCTTGAATATATTTGCCTTTTGAATCCATGAGGAACACAATCTCTGGCTTTTGTGTGTCCTCAGTGGATTTTTATTTTAATTTTTTATTGAACCTTTATTTAACTAGACAAGTCAGTTAAGAACAAACCTTAACCCAGGTGATGCTGTGCGAATTGTGCGACGCCCTATGGGACTCCCAATCACATCCGGTTGTGATACAGCCTGGAATCGATCCAGGGTCTGTAGTGAAATCTCTAGCACTGGGAGGCAGTGCCTTAGACCGCTGCGCCATTCGGGAGCCCAATCAGGATGCGAGGGGGGTGTCAGGAGGGCTATCGGGGGAGCTGACTGGAGGGCTGTTAGGAGGGGGTTCGGTCTGTTGGGTTGGTGGGTCCTATGTTGTCTGTTGTCTGGTGTTGAGGCTGTGGTCCAGGTCTGAGGTGGGCTGTTCTGCTGGCTTGTCTGGGGGAAGTGTCCTGCTCTCTGTCATACCTCAGCTTTCTGATCTTGTCCTTCAGTGCCATGTGTCCCTCTTCAAGTTCTCTCACCTCAGTCCGTAGAGCAGCCATCTCTCTCAGACAGTCATCCATCTCCACCTTCTGCCCTCCTGGTCTTGTTGGGGGGTGTTGTTGTGCTGGTCTGTTTTGTGGGCTTGTCCTATTTGTATTGTGTGGACTAGCTCTCTGAGCTCCACCATGTCTCTCTCCAGCTCTGTGAATGTATCTCCTCAATGATGGAGGAGCAGTGCAGTTATGGGGCCTGTGTGTGTTCAGTGCTGGGAGGATGACAATCCTCGTCTGCAGGACAGTTTGAAGAGGTGTGATCAGACTCACTCAGGATGGGGGAGTCATCACAGAGAGAGAGCTTTTCCTGCTGTGCTCTCTCTTTAATCCCATAAAAGTTCTGCTGGAACTGCATGAGGATGCCCTGCACCATTAGTGTACCAGACTTGTACACGTGTCTGGATTGTCCTTGAAGAGCTTTTTTTTGGAGGGATATTTTTAATTTCCATGAGGTACTGCATTGTAATGACCTCTGGACATGGATAAGCCATTGGGGCTTCATGGGCCTCTACATTTGGTGCAGGGGAGGGGCTAAGAAACTCTCCTGCCATTGTGGGGCTCAAGAGTTTACACAACGGACTTCACACTTCATTGCTAATTGAAATTGCTGCCGGGTTGGTTTGGCCTAGCAGCTTGGTAGCTTAGTATACATATTTACTTAGCTTTATGTAACAAAATGACCTACTTTTTGGTTTCAGAAGTAGCTTCAGACTGAATATTACTCACTCAGTTTTGTGTTGGATGTTATTTCCAGGTACCGCTGTGTTTCTTCTGCAGTTTTTGGTTTGTTAGAAGATTTTTCTTGATAGTCCTTGGTAGTAATAATCCATTTAGCACATTTTTAGAAATTAAGGTTTTAGTAATGGAATTTTAATATGGATTAAAGGTTTTAATGTTGAGGTTAGTATCCTGTATAAATCCTTCTAAAAAAGGAAAGTTTATCTACATTTATCCAACTCTAAGCTCTCTTCCTCTCTCTCAATTCAATTTGCTTTATCGTTATTGTCGTTATTTATCCAACTCAGGAGCTCTCTTCCTCTCTCTCAATTCAATTTGCTTTATCGTTATTGTCTTTACCGGAGAAAAATACCAAAGAATGCGCTCTCTTCCACACGCTTGGAAACACTACACCCAAAATGGGAGCCATTTAGAAAAACTACAATTTCTGGCTCATTTTTCCAAAAAACAGCCTGAAACTTTTTCTAAAGACTGTTGACATCTAGTGGAAGCCCTAGGAACTGAAATCTGGGAGGACTTGGCCTTATAATAAAAGTGGTAGCCATTGAAAATTGTGGAAGGCTGAATTTTCTTTGGGGGGGGGGGTGGTTTGTCCTCTGGGTTTCGCTTGTCAGTTCTGTTATACCCACATACATAATTTTAACAGTTTTAGAAACGTTTGAGTGTTTTCTATCCAAATCTACCAGTTATATGCATATCCTAGCTTCTGGGCTTGAGTAACAGGAGTTTACTTTGGGCTCGCTTTTCATCCGGACGTCAAAATACTGCCCCCTACCCAAGAGAGGTTAAACCCTTTACTATGAAGATCTGTGAAGTTATTTGGATTTTTACTAATTATCTTTGAAAGACAGGGTCCTTGAAAAGGGATGTTTCTTTTATTGCTGAGATTATGATTGTTCATGCGATGTTTTAGTATAAATCCAATTGGGCTTTTACTCAAGACATTGTGCTTATTAAACTCTCTGGGATATGTGGAACGCTAGCCAGTGAAAATGCAGAGCGCCAAATTCAAATAAATGACTATAAAAATCAAACTTTCATGAAATCACACATGTAGATTCCAAAATAAAGCTACACGTATTGTGAATCCAGCCAACATGTCAGATTTCAAAAGGCTTTTCAGCGAAAGCAAACTATGTTATTATCTGAGGGTAGCACCTCCATAAACAAAGAGAGAACATATTTCAACCCTGCAGGAGTGACACAAAACGCAGAAATAAAAATATAAATCATGCCTTACCTTTGATGAGTTTCTTTTGTTGGCACTCCAATATGTCCCATAAACATCACAAATGGTCATTTTGTTAGATTAATTCCGTCAATATATATCCAAAATGTCCATTTATTTGGCGCGTTGGATCTAGAAAAACACCGGTTCCAACTTGCCCAACGTGACTACAAAATATCTCAAAAGTTACCTGTAAACTTTGCCAAAACATCTCAAACTACTTTTGTAATACATTATTATAATACTACAGAAAACCTTGCCCAGGTTACTGTTCACACAAATGCCTCTGTAATTTTTAGGTTCAAATTTGTCTCCGTTCTTAAAGATTGGGTTTATGAGTACTTGATTCCAGATGTCAGGGAAATAACCTACACTCAGGATCAAATTAAACCGTTTTAAAATAGCCAATTGACATTTTAAGCTAATGAATTTGAGCATCTCATTTAGGATGCCATCAGGTCCGCATGCTTTTTAAATTTGAGGGCCTGAAGTTTCTTATAGAGCTCCTGGTCAGTAATTGGGGAGTCCAATGGATTTTGATAGGCCTTTATAGCTTTCCATTCAACTTCTAATGAATTTGGCATTTTTGTGTCACTTTGAACTGTGTTGTAGAGTGTTTTAAAATGGGTTGTCCATATGTCACTATTTTGTATCGCTAGTTCTTCTTGTTTTGATTTTTAGATTATTTTCAAATTTTGCCAGAAGTTGTTTGTTTATGGACTCCTCAGCTGCTTGTTGTTGTACTGTGCTTTTTTTTGTTATGAGTGTACATTTCTAGAGTTTTAAAGTCTCACAGTAATGAATGCGTACTTCACCATTATTTGGGTCTCTGTACTTTTGGTTTGATAGTGTCCTAAGTTCTTTCCTTATAGTTATACAATCTGCTTCAAACCAGTTGTCATCTGTGGTCTTTTTTGTTATCAATTTCAGTTGTGCTTCTTTTGCCGTTTGCCTGAATATATAGTTGATGTTTTCTACTGCTAGCCTTCTTTACTGTGAGTGGATGTGGTATCCAGAATGTTATCTAAGAGAGAGTTATCTCCTCTGAGTAATATGGGGATTCTGAGTGGGGATATATATTGCGCAAAGGAACACATTTCTTTTCTGTCAGTACAAATTATTTTTTCAGTTTGATCCAGTTGTGATGTTTACCAATTTTGAGGGGATCAATTAGATTTTGTAGTCAGATTTGTACCAAATGATCAATCCTCCAGAGTCTCTGCCTCTATTGACAGAGCTGTGTTTCTATGACGACTCATTTACCTTCTATCCTGTGGGACAGTGAGTGACAACGTCTGCTTTACACCATGTCTCCTGCAGAACGATGACGTCAACATCTTAAACATATTTTTGGAACTCCAATGCTAAACTCTTCAGTCCAAAGGTTGATGAGTTTAGGCCCTGAATGTTCCACATGCTAACTGATAGCGATTTCATGTTGCAAAAAGAAAGAATAGCACAGTCAGAAATACAGTAACTACTAAGTTGTTAAGAGTGTGATGAACAGGATAACAGCAAACAGTTGTTCTGTTATATATATGTATATATACACAGTGGGGCAAAAAAGTATTTAGTCAGCCACCAATTGTGCAAGTTCTCCCACTTAAAAAGATGAGAGAGGCCTGTAATTTTCATCATAGGTACACTTCAACTATGACAGACAAATCGAGGAAAGAAAATCCAGAAAATCACATTGTAGGATTTTTTATGAATTTATTTGCAAATGATGGTGGAAAATAAGTATTCTGCCACACCCTGGTATTAAAGTCTTTGCGGGGTGGCAGAGCGGAGATGGTGATGTGGGAGTTGGGGAACCACTCAAAGGCCCTCTCTGCTACTCTGTTGACCAGGCTGCCTACACTCTCCTGCTCCTCTCTCAGGTTGTTGGTGCCGGTGTGAATAATAATGTGGCCTGGTGTGCCAAAGTCAGGCTGGGACCGGATGTGGAGTGCATCCTGTGTTTTTGGGCACCATATTTTGGACACCTTATGGTGCGGGAAGAGTTTGGCCACCTCAGTGGGTTTTACCAGAGTAGTGGGTTTACGGTGTGGGGCCAACCACCCTTTACTCACACCCCCAGTCAACAAGGAAGCGGGGACACCAACTACAGAGAGAAGCTTTCTGCCCCCCCCCCACCACGTACACAGGAGAAAGCTTCTCTCTGTAGTTGGTGTCCCCGCTTCCTTGTTGACTGGGGGTGTGAGTAAAGGGTGGTTGGTATGGGAAGGGGTTGTGGATGAGCGTGGGTCAGTGGGGGTGTTAGGGGTGGTGAAGGGCTGTAACTTCTCTCTGGGTGTCATGGCCGTCAAAAGAAGTGGACCAAAGTACAGCGTTGTGAGCGTACAGTTTATTCTATTTTAAAATGTCGCCAACAAAAACACTAACAAAAGAAACAACCGTGAAGCTTACAGGGCTAAGTGCCACAAACAAAGCTAACTACCCACCCTGAAAAGAGGGAAAAAGGGCTACCTAAGTATGATTCCCAATCAGAGACAACGATAGACAGCTGTCCATACCCGGCCAAAACATAGAAATAAAGAAACCTAGAAAACAAAAAATAGAATGCCCACCCCACATCACCCCCTGACCTAACCAAATAGAGAAATAAAACGTCTCTCTAAGGTCAGGGCGTGACACTGGGAGGCTCTACAGTATGTTCTCTATGCTCTAACTCAAATCAAATCAAATTGATTTAAATAGCCCTTCGTACATCAGCTGATATCTCAAAGTGCTGTACAGAAACCCAGCCTAAAACCCCAAACAGCAAGCAATGCAGGTGTAGAAGCACGGTGGCTAGGAAAAACTCCCTAGAAAGGCCAAAACCTAGGAAGAAACCTGGAGAGGAACCAGGCTATGAGGGGTGGCCAGTCCTCTTCTGGCTGTGCCGGGTGGAGATTTACATTTACATTTACATTTACATTTAAGTCATTTAGCAGACACTCTTATCCAGAGCGACTTACAAATTGGTGCGTTCACCTTAAGACATCCAGTGGAACAGCCACTTTACAATAGTGCATCTAAATCTTTTAAGGGGGGTGAGAAGGATTACTTTATCCTATCCTAGGTATTCCTGAAAGAGGTGGGGTTTCAGGTGTCTCCGGAAGGTGGTGATTGACTCCGCTGTCCTGGCATCGTGAGGGAGTTTGTTCCACCATTGGGGGGCCAGAGCAGCGAACAGTTTTGACTGGGCTGCGCGGGAACTGTACTTCCTCAGTGGTAGGGAGGCGAGCAGGCCAGAGGTGGATGAACGCAGTGCCCTTGTTTGGGTGTAGGGCCTGATCAGAGCCTGGAGGTACTGAGGTGCCGTTCCCCTCACAGCTCCGTAGGCAAGCACCATGGTCTTGTAGCGGATGCGAGCTTTAACTGGAAGCCAGTGGAGAGAGCGGAGGAGTGGGGTGACGTGAGAGAACTTGGGAAGGTTGAACACCAGACGGGCTGCGGCGTTCTGGATGAGTTGTAGGGGTTTAATGGCACAGGCAGGGAGCCCAGCCAACAGCGAGTTGCAGTAATCCAGACGGGAGATGACAAGTGCCTGGATTAGGACCTGCGCTGCTTCCTGTGTGAGGCAGGGTCGTACTCTGCGGATGTTGTAGAGCATGAACCTACAAGAACGGGCCACCGCCTTGATGTTAGTTGAGAACGACAGGGTGTTGTCCAGGATCACGCCAAGGTTCTTAGCGCTCTGGGAGGAGGACACAATGGAGTTGTCAACCGTGATGGCGAGATCATGGAACGGGCAGTCCTTCCCCGGGAGGAAGAGCAGCTCCGTCTTGCCGAGGTTCAGCTTGAGGTGGTGATCCGTCATCCACACTGATATGTCTGCCAGACATGCAGAGATGCGATTCGCCACCTGGTCATCAGAAGGGGGGAAAGGAGAAGATTAATTGTGTGTCGTCTGCATAGCAATGATAGGAGAGACCATGTGAGGTTATGACAGAGCCAAGTGACTTGGTGTATAGCGAGAATAGGAGAGGGCCTAGAACAGAGCCCTGGGGATGCCAGTGGTGAGAGCGCGTGGTGAGGAGACAGATTCTCGCCACGCCACCTGGTAGGAGCGACCTGTCAGGTAGGACGCAATCCAAGCGTGGGCCGCGCCGGAGATGCCCAACTCGGAGAGGGTGGAGAGGAGGATCTGATGGTTCACAGTATCGAAGGCAGCCGATAGATCTAGAAGGATGAGAGCAGAGGAGAGAGAATTAGCTTTAGCAGTGCGGAGGGCCTCCGTGATACAGAGAAGAGCAGTCTCAGTTGAATGACTAGTCTTGAAACCTGACTGATTTGGATCAAGAAGGTCATTCTGAGAGAGATAGCGGGAGAGCTGGCCAAGGACGGCACGTTCAAGAGTTTTGGAGAGAAAAGAGATTATAACAGAACATGGCCAAGATGTTCAAATGTTCATAAATGACCAGCATGGTCAAATAATAATGGTTACCACCAGCAAACAGTTGGAGCTAGACGGTAAGCTAGCAGACACATTTATATTTGGCTAGCTAGCGCGATTAAGATTGGTCTTTTAACTCACTCTAGTGTCAATCATTTCCTCCTGTTATGATCTTCAGTTGTACAATTTGATTGCCTATACACTTTTTGCTAATTTAGTCTTGTTAATCTCACTCTTAACAACCAGAATGTTATAACAAGTCAGGAGCTGTTCTTCTGCATGACTTCTCTCATTCTCTCTCTGTCTCTCTCTCTAGTGAAAACATCAAACTAAGACATATTTGAGATTCTTCAAAGTAGCCACCCTTTGCCTTGATGATAGCTTTGCACACTCTTGGCATTCTCTGAACCAGCTTCATGAGGTAGTGATCTGGAATGCATTGTTAAAAGTTCATTTCTTCTTAATGCGTTTGAGCAAATCAGTTGTGCGAGTGGTTACAGAAGACAGCCCTATCTGGTAAAAGACAACATCCATGTTATGACAAGCTCAAATAAGCATAGAGCAACAACAGTCCATCATTACTTTAAGACATGAAGGTCAGTCAATCCAGAACATTTTAAGAACTTGAAGTTTCTTCAAGTGCAGTCGCAAAAACCATCGAGCGCTATGATGAAACTGGCTCACATGAAGATCGCCACAGGAAAGGAAGACCCGGAGTTACCTCTGCTACAGAGGATAAGATCCTTAGAGTTACCAGCCTCATAAATTGCAGCCCAAATCAATGCTTCACAGAGTTCAAGTAGCAGACACATCTCAACATCAACTGTTCAGAGGAAACTGTGTGAATCAGGCCTTCATGGTTGAATTGCTGCAAAGAAACCACTACTAAAGGACACCAATAAAGAAGTCGCTCTGGATAAGAGCGTCTGCTAAATGACTTAAATGTAAATGTAAATGTAAGAAGAGACATGCATGGACCAAGAAACACGAGCAATGGACATTAGACCAGTGGAAATCTGTCCTGCGTCTGATGAGTCCAAATTTGAGATTTTTGGTTCCAACCGCTGTCTTTGTGAGATGCAGAGTAGGTGAACGGATGATCTCCACATGTGTGGTTCCCACCGTGAAGCATGGACAAGGAGGTTTGATGGTGTGGGGGTGCTTTGCTGTGTAAGGGCTATTTGACCAGGGAGAGTGATGGATGCTGCATCAGTTGATATGACCTCCACAATCACCCGATCTCAACCCAATTTAGATGGTTTGAGATTAGTTGAACCTCGGAGTGAAGGAAATGTAGCCAACAAGAGCTCAGCATATATGGGAACTCCTTCAAGACTGTTGGAAGAGTATTCCTCATGAAGCTGGTTGAGAGAATGTCATATATATATATATACATACATACATACATACATACATACATACATACATACATACATACATACATGTATATACACACTACCATTCAAAAGTTTGGGGTCACTTGTTTTTGTCCTTGTTTTTGAAATGTCCTTGTTTTTTAAAGAAAGGCATGGTGACGAGGCGACTCTGGGATGCTAGCCTTATAGGCAGAGTTGCAAAGAAAAAGTCATATCACAGACTGGCCAAATGGGCAAAATAACACAGACACTGGACAGAGGAACTCTGCCTAGAAGGCCAGGATCCCGGAGTCGCCTCTTCTCTGTTGACGTTGAGACTGGTGTTTTGTGGGTACTATTTAAAGAAGCTGCCAGTTGAGGACTTGTGAGACATCTGTTTCTCAAACTAGACACTAATGTACTTGTCCTCTTTCTCAGTTGTGCACCGGGGCATCCCACTCCTCTTTCTATTCTGGTTAGAGCCAGTTTGCCCTGTTCTGTGAAGGGAGTAGTACACAGCATTGTATGAGATCTTCAGTTTCTTGTAAATTTCTCGCATGGAATAGCCTTAATTTCTAAGAACAAGAATAGACTGACGGGTTTCAGAAGAAAGTTATTTGTTGAGCCTGTAATCGAACCCACAAATGATGATGCTCCAGATACTCAACTAGTCTAAATAAGGCCAACTTTATTGCTTCTTTAATCAGGACAACAGTTTTCAGCTGTGCTAACATAATTGCAAAATGATTTTCTAACACAACGTTCCATTGGAACACAATTGGTTGCTGATAATGGGCCTCTCTACGCCTATATAACTATTCCATCAAAAATCTGCAGTTTCCAGCTACAATAGGCATTTACAACATTAACAATGTCTACACTGTATTTCTGATCAATTTGATGCTATGGACAAAAAAAAATGATTTTCTTTCACAAACAAGAACATTTCTTAGTGATCTTAAACTTTTGAACGGTAGTGTACATCTGATTAAACATTGAATTTGTCCTTAATCGTATTAGCCCATAGAAACACATTGAATAACAGATTCAAACATGAACAAATTGTCAAAGATGAAATTAAAAGGAAGTATGTTTTGATAATAAAAAAAATTGAAAAGTAATTTATTGAGGAATTACCCGTATACCTCTTGATGTGGAAACGCCCTTACTCATCATCGGTTCGTTTGCAGTAGTCGGCTGAGGCGGACAGGACTTTTGTTCACCTGAGGGCTCTGTTTACCTCGGCTCCCGTGCTGGCCCATCCGGATCCCTATTTGGCATTCATAGTGGAGGTGGACGCGTCTGAGGCTGGGATAGGAGCTGTGCTCTCTCAGGGCTCCGGTACGCCACCGAAGCTCCGCCCCTGTGCCTTCTTCTCAAAGAAGCTCAGCCCGGTGGAGCGAAACTATTACGTGGGGGATCGGGAGCTGTTGGCTGTTGTCAAGGCTTTGAAGGCGTGGAGACATTGGCTGGAGGGGGCTAAACACCCTTTCCTCATCTGGACTGACCACCGCAATCTGGAGTACATCAGGGCAGCGAGGAGACTGAACCCTCGCCAGGCAAGGTGGTCCATGTTTTTCACCCGTTTTGTTTTTTCTCTTTCCTACAGACCAGGTTCCCGAAACGTGAAGGCAAAATGATTTTCTAAAATGATTTTCTAACACAACGTTCCACTGTCCCAACTGTATGACACAGAGGAGCAGCCCATGGATCCCACTCCCATGCTCCCGGCCTCCTGCCTGATGGTGGCGGTAGTGTGGGAGCTGGACATTGAGCAGGCGTTACCTGCAGAGCCCGATCCCCTCCAGTATCCTGCTGGTCGTCTGTACGTTCCGTCTACTGTCCGTGACCGGTTGATCTATTGGGCCCACATGTCAACCTCCTCTGGTCATCCTGCGATCAGTCGGACGGTGCACTGTTTGGTTGGGAAGCACTAGTGGCCTACCTTGGCCAAGGACGTGGGTTTATGTTTCCTCCTGCTCGGTGTGCGCCCAGTGTAAGGCTCCTAGGCACCTGCCCAGAGGGAAACTACCTTGGTCGCACCTGTCGGTGGATCCCCCCCCCCCCACAGGGAAACACCACGATCCTGGTCGTTGTGGATTGGTTCTCTAAGCCCTGCTGTCTCCTCCCTCTGAGTAATGGGCAGGTGGGGAGAGTGAACCAGGATGTGGGCAGGTTTCTGCAGTCGTATTGCCAGGATCGGCCAGGGGAGTGGGCAGCGTTCGTGCCCTGGGCCGAGATGGCTCAGAACTCGCTCCGCCACTCATCCACTAACCTCTCCCCCTTCCAGTGCGTACTAGGATACCAGCCGGTTCTGGTGCAGTGGCATCAGAGTCAGACCGAGGCTCCTGCCGTGGACGTCTGGTTCAGGCGTGTGGAGGAGACATGGGACGCCGCCCATGTTCACCTCCAGCTGGCCGTGCTGCGCCAGAAAACCAGCGCAGACCGTCACCACAGTGAGGCCCCGGTGCTCGACCCGAAACCTGCCCCTCCACCTGCCCTGCCGGAAGCTGGGTCCACCGGTGGAGGACGTGTTGGACCCTTCAATGCTGCGGGAGTTCCACCGTCTCTGTCTGGATCGCCCTGCGCCTTGCCCTCCGGGTCGTCCCCAAGGCCGGCGTCGGTGCGCTGCTGGAACCGCGTGTCAAGGGGGGGGTACTGTCACGACTTCCGCCGAAGTCAGGTCCTCTCCTTGTTCGGGCGGCGCTCGGCGGTCGGCCTTCTAGCCATCATTGATCCACTTTTCATTTTCCATGTGTTTTGTCTTGCTTTTCCTCACACCTGGTTTCAATTCCCTCAATTACTTGTTGTATATTTAACACTCTGTTCCCCCCCATGTCTTTGTGTGGGATTGTTTATTGCAGTGCTTGTGCACGTACCCCATGAGCTCACGACGGGTTATTTTTGTGCCTATTTATCTTCTTGTTCTGGATGCCGTTGGTTTTGCATTATAAATCTCCGGTTATCACCCAGTTCTGCTCTCCTGCGCCTGACTTCTCTGTCGCCAATTACGCACCCGCTGCAGTCATATTAGTGTGTAGCCCAAACCGCTCTTATGCTACAGACATTTTTTTGTGAGAAGACCGATTTTCTGTATGTGTTCTTGTCTGACAAACACCACTGTAGCTCAGCCACCTTCTATCACAGATATGGAAGACCAACATTGGCGTATGCGTTGGATTTAGACGCAGCCTATACAAAAACAGATATCTCTAGCTTAAACAGACGGATTTCAGTTTATGTTATTATGCCTCAAACGGAGAAATTATTTTTTATACAAAAATATATATAATAATAAATATGCCCAGCTCATGAGGCCCATTGATGGTGTGAGGCCTCTTTTGCCTAATGGTATACCCCCCACTGTACATTACCAACAATATAAATAAGATCAAATATAAGAGAAATGATCAAATGTGTCAGTACCCTCATATTAAAGTGTTCTTAATCACAGGTCTTTAATCATTGAAGTGGTTTGATGTGTGAGGGACAAAGGCTACCCCGCTTCATTAGAAGCAGTTAAGTATGGAGAAATTAGCTTCTTATCTGAATCTCACTCAACCAGCACACACTGGAGTCTATAATGTATAGCTAATAGCTAATGAAAATACTGAACACTCTGAATGACCACCACTTTGAGACTGAATCACCTCCTCATGCCTCACCTATTCTCTTAAGTGGTTTAAATTCAGTTATTCCAGTTGGTTTACAACTACAACTGAAAATAATGTATGCGTTTGTCTTTCTGCTGAATATGTGGGTTGTGATATGCATTTCTACTCTCCTAGTGCAGAATCTTGCTGTAATGTAATCTCTCGTTTGCAGAGTCTGATTGTACTACATCCTACTGTAGAATCTTTACTTAATGAATATGTTTTTTTTTGCAGAGTCTGATGTGGCAAGTTTTGACGGCAGCGGCTGCTTGCTCTACAGGTTCAGCCCCAACCCAACACCAATTCGAACAGCCAAAGACAGTATCTCTCTGAAGTTCAAAACCCTGCAGAACTCTGGGACACTGATACACACAGAGGGACAACACGATCGCAGCCTCACGCTGGAGTTGCACAAAGGAACACTTTTACTCCACCTCAGAAAAGGTACAGTACTAATCACAGTACCATCCCATAATATCCTACAGCGTCTACTCTACTTTTTATGCGATGTATGGTTTTCACAGTTAGGCGTGTGTTTAGTGCCGATACATTGACTACTTAGTACGTACAGCACAGCAGAGCCGGAAAAGAAAGTTTGAAGTGGGGCTGAACTTCAAGTGGGTACTGTGTTGTCTGGGAGCCAGCTTGTCGAAGGCATCGACATATGCTACACCTCTTAGCAGGACCATCTGTCTATTGCATACTACACCTCCCAGCTTGCCCTCCTCCTGGCCCTCCTCCCAGCCTTGCTCAGCCTAGCGCTCCACTAGGATAGAAGGAGGGCAGGAGAGACACCTCTCTCTCTGTCTCTACAGGGAGGTTAGTGCTTAGTGCAGATCTACTTTACTAAAATTTTACGGAGCGTACAAGACACACACACACGCACACACAGAGCACATGGAGCACACAGAGCACATGCATGCCAGCACGCACACTGTAGTGCAGATGTACTTTCAGCACATTAATCATGTCTAATACTCTGTTGGCCTGCATAGGATTGTTGAGACAGTTAAGATAATTTAGGGGCATAACAATATATTTACTGAATTATTTAGGTCAGGATACCTTGTTGCTGGATATGGTAGTTTGCTGTATACTGTAGTTGGTTAGGATATCTAATCCCAAAACCCAATAAAGGGTCTTTACAATAATGCTCTGTTATTCATTAGTAGTGGTAGACCTAAATATTTTACTGGACAATCTTTTTCTGGAAAGACATGATTTTCAAAATAGAAGGATGGGGAAAAGAGAAAGCAAGTGGATCTGTGCCAAAAACAGAATAAAAGGTAAAAACCAATCATCGTATATCAAACTACTTGAAATGATCAAATTGCCTGCTGGACTAAATCAATCAAAATGGCCATAGGCTACAGTATCTATCATCGTGATTTATTTTTTTCAAATTCCATGTTACAGTGCATTGATGACTGAGGCCTAACTGAAGACAGTTGTGAGACCACAATCTATTTGAGTGACAAAGATGTTTGAGCATTTCATTTCTGGTGGAAGTAGATACTTACACACCTGGATAGGCAGGCACTCTTGTCTGAGCATGGTGTGGACATTTCAAAAGTCTGTTTGTAGGAGTTTATACCCATTTGTGATTTAACATTTATTTGACCAGGTTTTCCCATTGAGGTCAAAATACCTCCTCCATATATCTCTTCCAACAATAGCTTATAGGCACTCCCTCTAGGCAGTTCTAGGTTAGGTTCACTCTCTAGAGCAGGGCAAAGGCCGGCCCAGGGGCAATACGCGGCGACCTGATTCAAAAAGAATTTGCGATTAGTCAAGTTTTAAAAAATGTATTTTGTCATTCAAATGAAAAAGCTTTGATTTAACTCCCACCGCTTGTGGGACATTTATTTAGAAATAACAACTGCACAAGGACAGACAGTGACTGACAGGCTGACGCACACGTCAACGTTACAAATGGCGGCTAGCTAGAACTTGTGCAAAGGATTTCAAAGAAAAGGAAAGTAGACAATGAATGTAGGGTGTCCCAGAAAGAGTGGACATCAACATATTTATTCATTGAGGTATCAGGGAAAGCTGTGTGCCTAGTGTGCAAAGAGAGCATTGCTGTCTTGAAAGACTACAACTTGTCAAGACACTTCCAGACGAAGCGTGCAGAGAGATATAGGAATATGTCTTCTGAGCAGGGGGCAAGTGGATCGAAAGAGTTGCTTTCTCAGTTGCAAAAGCAGCAAGGACTTTTCACAAAACTGCATTCAGCAAACAACGTAATTGCGAGAGCTCGCTATGTACCACAAATTTGCTAAACATAGCAAGCCATTTGATGAGGGTGAATTTATTCAAGAATGTTTAATTGACTCCGGAGCAATACTTTGCCCTGACAAGAAAAAGCTGTTTGAAAATGTTTCCCTGTTAAGACTAACATTGACACGGTGAGGACGTCGCAGAGAATATGGAACAACAGTTGAAAGACAAGATAAAGGATTTCACCTATTTCTCCTGGGCCCTGGATGAGAGCAGTGATGCCCGTGACACGGCACAGTTGTTGATATTATTACGAGGCATAACCCCAGACTTTGAAATTACAGAGGAGCTTGCCTCAGTGCAGTCAATGAAATGGGGAAATATTTGTTGGAGAAGGTTAATAAGTGTGTGGCAAAGCTGGCACTGAGTTTTGAAAAGTTATCCAGTGTGACCACTGATAGGTGCCTAACCTTGACAGGAAAAAACATTGGCTTTTTGAAAAGGATACAAGATCAAGTAGCTGAGTTGAACCCAGATCAGAAAATGATTTTCCTGCAATGCATTATTCATCAGGAGGTGCTCTGTAAGTGTGTTCTGAAAATAAGCCATGTTGTGGATACAGTCACTAAAGTGATACACTTCATAAGAGCAAAATCTTTAAACCACAGGCAGTTTGTCTCACTGTTTGAAGAGACAGAGTCGGGTGATGCAGATCTCCCCTACCACACAAACACGAGATGGCTGAGTTTGAGGAAGGTGCTTAAAAGGGTGTGGGACCTGAAGTCGGAGATTGCTGAGTTTTTCAAATTAAAGGAAAATATGTGGATTTCCCTCAACTGTAAGATAAAGAATGGTTGGCTGATTTTGCCTTCTCCGTGGACATCATGGCCCTCATGAATGAACAGAATTCCAAACTACAAGTGAAGGGCCTTTTTGCACATCAGATGTACAGCCTTGTCAAAGCCTTCAAGGGAAATGTACCTGCAACTTGAGCTTATCGATCTTCAGTCTGATGCAGTGATTGGAGAACTATTCAAAACAATGTCACTGACGAGGTTCTATGCATCTCTCCATGACTTTCCAAAGATTAGGAGTCATGCTCAGAAGATGTTTGTACTGTTTGGGTCAACCTACGTATGTGAACAGACATGTTCGGTGATGAAATATAACAAGTCAAGGCACAGATCATCTCTTACTGACTCTCACCTCTCAGCAATCCTGCGCATAGCGACGTCAGAAACTACACCTGACTTCACTGCTCTAGTCAATGCCCATCAGAGACTTCAGTCCTCACACTGATTGAGAAGTTTAAATGTAATGTTGAGCTCTCTCTCTCTCTCTCTTGTGTTTTTGTGCATACCTCTTAACAAGAGTTCGGTCCGTGGTGCTGAATGCTTTTCCCTCTGTGTAGTTCATTGCATGTTTAATAATGAAAATACCTACCAAAAGGAGAACACCGATGTGGTTTATTTCTGTGCTTGTTAAAAAAGTAAAATAAGTAGCCATCTGGACGTGATTTCCAGTAGATATATCTGTCAACACAGTCATACACATGATGTATACTCCTGTAATATGATTCTGGCCCGCGATGGCAAAAAAATATATTCTAATGTGGTCCTCCATGGAAAATAATTGCCCAGGCCTGCTCTGGAGCCTAGAGTCTACGTATTGCCTTTTCTGTTCTATCTTAGAGCCCTGCCACCTGCTCGCCCCCCGACACCTCTCCAACAAACTGAATTCAAACTGAATTCCCTCAACAGCAGTTTCATTTCCCCTGCAATCGCTGTTTTCCTCTCCACCCTGTGATTGAATCGAGCTGATTGTCAACGTGCTGACAGTAAACCGCAGTTCAGCTCTGTCATTTGAGAGGAAAGCTCAGAGGGAGAAAATTAAAACCATCCGTCGTTTATGACGGGACGAGAGATTACATGTTATTCTGCTTATCCTGACATGGACCGGCGCTGACAAAAGCAATGCGTCTCCAACTCAATCAAAGTGCTTGTCTGAAACGCACTCCATCTCCGTATTTGACGCCACTTCACTGTTTTCCTCTTTCCCTCTTGTCATTCATCAGGCTTTTTTTTCACATTTTTATCCCAATCCTCACCCCTCTCTCCCTCCCCCTCTCTCTCTTTCCAATTTGCTTCTCATGCAGTAATTTGCCATTTGCAGTTGTATCCTCTCTGTCTGCTCTGTCTGTCTCTGCTACTCTTCCTCTCCGTGCCACCACACCCCTGACATGAATGTAACGTTGCGTCTATTTCGTCCGTGTGCTGCTTCCTCTGCTTGATATCAATGCTGGGTCAAATTGGCACGATCTCTTGAAATACAGCATGATTTCATTTGACACAGGTGCTCTCTTCTGTTCTCTGTCTGTATCTCTGTCTGTCTGTCTGCCTGTCTCTCTCTGGGCCTTGCAGTTTGTAGACTGTGTAATTTAGGTCAGTACCTCTGACTGTGTGTTAGCCCTGGAGCTATGGTGCAAACAGCCATTTTACACGTGTTAAATCCTGAAATGAAACAGTCCCAATACAGGAAAGCATTGCGATTGAGTCCTCTATACAGGATGGTAAAAGTGCTTTGAAAGCATCAGACATCCAATATGCCATTAGTAACTGGAGCATACTGTACCTCTCGTACCCACAACGCTGATGTATGTCACAATATTACAATAACAATGTAGAGGAGACGGAGATGGTTATCTGGGGGATTGTCCTCTCCTCGCTCTACTACTATAACGGGTGTCATTCCCCTGTCAAGACGCTTTCTCTGCACAGTTTCTGTTATCGTGATGGCTAGCTTGAAGTGAAACGCTATAGTCGCCTTGTGGTGTCCCCCAAATGGCACCCTATTCCCTATAGTGCACACTGCCCAATGGGTGCTGGTCAAAAGTAGTGCACTATATAAGGGATAGGGTGCCATTTGAGACGCGCTGCCCCGTGTTCTTTCTCTTTGAGGTAATCAGCGAGTGCCGTTTGTCAGAGTAGTTTTCACCACAAAGGGCCTTGTCATGGCTGTGTGAGGTAGTGTGAGGAGGGATGGCAGGCCATTCTTTCTCCATCCACTCCTCAGTGGATTGAGAAAGGAGAGATTTACAGTGCTGTAGGGGCACACTGCACTTTAAAGCTGTTACTAAACTGGCTCTGGCAGAAACCCGCATAGAGAACTTGTAGAAAACATTTGCTACTACTATAGCACCAACTTCATCTGCTCTGTGAGTTACATTCAAACGCACGCTCAAACAAACACACATGTTCATACTGTACAGCTTCATTGTGAAATTCCATAAACCCCTACATACCAGTTGTTGAGGAAAACAACCAAACCACTCTCGCGCCTTACATCATGCCCATACAGACATCAAAACACTCAAATACAGTATCTATGTACGAGCGCACACATACACACAGTGTCAACGAAGCTCTGGAAAAGGCTTTTTCATGAGTCAACACTGTGCAGCCAACATGAACCAAGGCTGCAGTGCTCACATTGAAAAACATAGGCAGTTCCACGACCAAGGCACAGGCAGACAGTCACAGGCTGTTTGCAGCCACTTCGCAGCCCGTGCGTGAAAATGAATTAAACGAATGGGCTTGCCAAGATTTATGTCCAGTATCCAAAACCATTCCATTTCCTTTGTAGTTTACATTCATCAAAATGTCGGTTTATATTGTGCCCCACTGGCTCATATTTCATCCCAAAATCTTAACTGTCATCTGTAATATTTATTGGATGCAAATATACAAGGGTCATTGTGACCTGCTCCAGTGCGTTCTGGATGTGGGGTGGTGATTGTATCCAACAGAGTTACAAATATGTCAGCCGTAAATATTGTAAGGGTATTGTAAATGCGTAGAGGTATATTAAGGGTTGTTTTGTGAACTAAAATCTAAAAGTGTTTTGCTCTGGCCAATTTAAGGAGTCTTTGGTACATTATTGGACTAGCCTATACTCCAAAATGAAACACATTTGAGTAATCCCCTTTGAGTGTGGACTGCCTTATTATGCATACTGGATAGATTGGTTACCTTATGTTAGCTAAAATAAATGTCTATCCACCAGTCTGGGACAGAATGTACAGCTCTAGGTCACGTGTCAAACTCATTCCACCGAGGGCCGGCAGGTTTTTGCTCCACACTTGATTGATTAATTAAGGTTACTAATTAGTGAGGAACTCCCCTCGCCAAGTTGTCTAGGTCTTAATTGAAAGGAAAAAGCAAAAACCTGCAGAAACTCAGCCGTCTGTGGAATGAGTTTGAGATTTCATGTATCCCAAAGGAAGCACTGGGTAGCAGCAGGAACAGGGTTGGAGAGCCCATGGCACATGGAGTTTGAGCGGGAATATCACCTGTCGCTTAGCGAGAGCATGGTCCTCAAACAGTGGTTGATGCATGGAGTGAAATAAGTGTTTTTATCTTCATTTCTCAGCTGCTCATATATCAAGCACATGCTCCGCTGTAAAACCGAAGTAGCCTACCCGGCATCATTGAAAAACTGACCGAAAGTGTCTATTCGAGTGCATACAAATGACATGTCATTTTGTTCCCCCCTGCCTCTGTTCTTGCTCATTTGATAGTGAGACTTTCTAAATTTAAACTAATTTGACATATTACTAAAGACAATATTACATTGAGAATAGTCTGAAGGGTGAAAATATGTTCACTTGACGAGAGAACAGCTGTGCAGCCTGAGGCAAGGGACACAGTGCAAGCTTTTTCTTTATTTTTTGATTTTCTCAAATTATCAATAGCCTATAGTCGGATGATGCAGCCCATATATGTTTGGAATTCTAAGGTTTGTATCAACTAAAGCTGCTAAATATCTCTAAATCTAGTATATATGACCTGTTTCAAATTATCACTTTTATGTTCAACGTAGCCACTATATATGCAAACTCGCTCTGGAATGGGGAAAAATATCCTTTTTATTTTATTCAGCTATTCTATTCTTCTTACTATAAAATCATATAATATAAAATAATGGCATGAGACTTATAAGCATATCTTGTCAGCTAAATTAACAAGCCTACATCCTATGGCATGGAACATAGCCAGATAACATACAGTAGGCCAACTCATATTTTGTTCATCTGAACAGGGGCGCAACTTTCACTGGGGATGGGGGGACATGTCCCCCTCCCCCACATTCTGAAATTGCATTTTTGTCCCCCCCAGTTTTATCATTGGAATCTGATACAAAACGAGGCAACTGTGTGCTTTAGGACCATGCGGATGCCTCTGAGTGGTCGGGTAGGCTGTCTGGAGTGTTTATCCTTCAATTTTTATATATATATCAATGTAATTGTCTGCATAATTTCCAATCCCACATATATGTCACGCCCTGATCTGTTTTACCTGTCCTTGTGATTGTCTCCACCCTCTCCAGGTGTTGCTTATTTTCCCCAGTGTATTTATCCCTGTGTTTCCTGTCTCTCTGTGCCAGTTCGTCTTGTATGTTTCCAAGTAAACCAGCGTTTTTGCCGTTCTCCTGCTTTTTGCATTCTCCTTTTTTTAGTCCTCCTGGTTTTGACCCTTGCCTGTTTCTGGACTCTGTACCTGCCTCCCTGACCATTCTGCCTGCCTTGACCACGAGCCTGTCTGCCACTCTGTACCTCCTGGACTCTGATCTGGTTTTGACCTTTTTGTCTGTCTACGACCATTCTCCTGCCTACGCCTTTGGATTAATAAACATTGTAAGACTCCAACCATCTGTCTTCTGTGCCTGCATTTGGGTCTCGCCCTTTTGTAAATCTATATATTATTTCAAATATATTTTCCTTAGTTATCTTCCCCTAATCCTAGCTCAGTGTCTGCTGTATCCCCCATATAATGTAAATATATTTTAGTTTATTATTTCCCCTAACTCTACCACCCCTCCCCTAACCCTACTACCCCTCCCCTAATTGGAGTAAATGAATGGATAAACAATTCTTAGGCTTCTACATCCAGCTTATACATACTCTATACATTTTACAGACAGGATATTTTATTTATTTTGTTTGTTTTTAGTCCCAGCCTTCATCTGGTTTAAACATCTCTAAAGACTATCTCTCTCATCATTACTCAATGCCTAGGTTTACCTCCAATGTACTCACATCCTACCTTACCTTTGTCTGTACACTATGCCTTGAATCTATGCTATCGTGCCCAGAAACCTGCTCTTTTTACTCTCTGTTCCGAACGTGTTAGATGGCCAGTTCGTATAGCCTTTAGCCGTACCCTTATCCTACTTCTCCTCTGATCCTCTGGTGATGTGGAGGTTAATCCTGGTCCTGCAGTGCCTAGCTCCACTCCCACCAAAAACCCTGAAATCTCCATCGCTAACTAACATTTT
This sequence comes from Oncorhynchus nerka, assembly GCF_034236695.1. Lineage (NCBI taxonomy): Eukaryota > Metazoa > Chordata > Actinopteri > Salmoniformes > Salmonidae > Oncorhynchus > Oncorhynchus nerka. The sequence goes on along the minus strand of NC_088399.1, from coordinate 49,804,856 downwards.
CCGCCAAGATAGAACTGCCAAAGGCGGCGGTGTTGCAATCTACTGCAAAGATAGTAATACAGAACTCTGCAGGCTATCTAAGTCTGTACCCAAACAATTTGAGCTTCTACTTCTAAAAATGCACCTTTCCAGAAACAAGTCTCTCACTGTTGCCACTTGCTGTAGACCTCCCTCTGCCCCCAGCTGTGCCCTCGATACCATATGTGAATTGATTGCCCCCCATCTATCTTCTGAGCTCGTGCTACTAGGTGACCTAAACTTGGACTTGCTACAAAAAAAGCATCCTACAATCTAAGCTTGATGCCCTCAATCTCACACAAATTATCAATGAACCTACCAGGTACAACCCCAAATCAGTAAACACGGGCACCCTCATAGATGTCATCCTAACTAACTCTCCCTCCAAATACACCTCTGCTGTTTTCAATCAAGATCTCAGTTATCACTGCCTCATTGCCTGCATCCGTAATGGGTCTGCAACCAAACGACCACCCCTCATCACTGTCAAATGCTCCCTGAAACACTTCTGCGAGCAGGCCTTTCTAATCGACCTGGCCGGGGTATCCTGGAATGACATTGACCTCATCCCGTCAGTAGATGATGCCTGGCTATTCTTTAAAAGTGCCTTCCTCACGATCTTAAATAAGCATGCCCCTCTCAATAAGCATGCCCCTCTCACTCCAGACCTGTCTGCCCTTGTCGAATAGCCCCCGTGATGTGCAACTTTTCAGGGAAGTTAGGAACAAATATACACAGGCAGTTAGAAAAGCTAAGGCAAGCTTTTCAAAACAGAAATTTGCATCCTGTAGTACTAACTCAAAAAAATTCTGGGACACTGTAAAGTCCATGGAGAATAAGAGCACCTCCTCCCAGCTGCCCACTGCTCTAAGGCTAGGAAACACTGTCACCACTGATAAATCCACTATAATTGAGAATTTCAACAAGCATTTCTCTATAGCTGGCCATGCTTTCCACATGGCTACCCCTACCCCGGTCAACTGCCCGGCACCCTCCACAGCAACTCGCCAAAGCCCCCACCATTTCTCCTTTACCCAAATCCAGATAGCTGATGTTCTGAAAGAGCTGCACAATCTGGACCCCTACAAATCAGCCGGGCTAGACAATCTGGACCCTCTCTTTCTAAACTTATCTGCCGAAATTGTTGCAACCCCTATTACTAGCCTGTTCTACTCTCTTTCGTATCATCTGAGATTCCCAAAAATTGCAAAGCTGCCACGGTCATCCCCCTCTTTAAAAAGGGTGACACTCTAGACCCAAACTGCTACAGACCTATATCTATCCTACCCTGTCTTTCTAAGGTCTTCAAAAGCCAAGTTAACAAACAGATTACTGACCATTTCGAATCCCACCATACCTTCTCTGCTATGCAATCTGGTTTCAGAGCTGGTCACGGGGACACCTCAGCCACGCTCAAGGTTCTAAACGACATCATAACCGCCATCGATAAGAGAAATTACTGTGCAGCCGTATTCATCGACCTGGCCAAGGCTTTCGACTCTGTCAATCACAACATTCTTATTGGCAGACTCGAAAGCCTTGGTTTCACAAATGATTTTCTCGCCTGGTTTACCAACTACTTCTCTGATAGAGTTCAGTGTGTCAAATCGGAGGGCCTGTTTGGACCTCTGACAGTGTCTATGGGTGTGCCACAGGGTTCAATTCTCGGGCCGACTCTTTCCTGTATACATCAATGATGTTGCTCTTGCTGCTGGTGATTCTCTGATCCACCTCTACGCAGACGACACCATTCTGTATCCTACTGGCCCCTTCTTGGACACTGTGTTAACTAACCTCCAGACGAGCTTCAATGCCATACAACTCTCCTTCCGTGGCGTCCAACTGCTCTTAAACACAAGTAAAACTAAATTCATGCTATTCAATCGTTCACTGCCCGCACCTGCTCGCCCGTCCAGCATCACTACTCTGGACGGCTCTGATTTAGAATACGTGGACAACTACAAATAGCTGCGTGTCTGGTTAGACTGTAAACTCTCCTTCCAGACTCTCCAATACAAAATTAAATCTAGAATTGTCTTCCTATATCGCAAAAAAGCATCCTTCACTCATGCTGCCAAACATACCCTCATAAAACTGACCATCCTACCGATCCTCGACTTTGGTGATGTCATCTATAAAATAGCCTCCAACACTCTACTCAACAAACTGGATGCAGTCTATCACAGTGCCATCCGTTTTGTCACAAAAGCCCCATACACTACCCACCATTGCGACCTGTACACTCTCGTTTGTTGGTCCTCGCTTCATACTCGTCGCCAAACCCACTGGTTACAGGTTATCTACAAGTCTCTGCTAGGTAAAACCCTGCCTTATCTCAGCTCACTGGTCACCATAGCAGCACCCACTCGTAGCACGCGCTGCAGCAGGTATATCTCACTGGTCACCCCAAAAGCGAATTCCTCCTTTGGTCGTCTTTCCTCCCAGTTCTCTGCTGCCCATGACTGGAACGAATTGCAAAAATCTCTGAAGCTGGAGACTCACATCTCCCTCACTAGCTTTAAGCACCAGCTGTCAGAGCAGCTTACAGATCACTGCACCTGTACATAGTCCATCTATCTACCTACCTCATCCCCATACTGGTATCTATTTATTTATTTTGCTCCTTTGCACCCGAGTATCTCTACTTGCACATTCATCTTCTGCCGATCTACCATTCCAGTGTTTAATTGCTATATTGTAATTACTTCGCATATGGGAAGTACCAAAAAAAGTGATCTAATGATTCTGCAGAGCTGCGATGGTTGTATCCTTCATGTATTCTATTGGTTGCAAGAATTTTGTATAATTAAAGTGAAACATTCTAAGTTTTGAATCCGGCGTGGTTTTGTGGTACATCGAAAATCTATTCCCAAACTATTTTGCAACCTGTATGGTGCAGATGTCAATTTTTTGGTCCTTAGATAAAACTGGTATACTTTTTTATTTTTCACAATTTTCTATAGCCAATTTTTGTATTTAATACAGGGCCGACAGACAAGTTCCTTACCTTTTTCCCCTTTCCACTTGCCTCCTCCATTTTTGCGGTAATGCTGCCATCAGTTGGTTGTAATTTTGAGACCGGTATTCTTTTTTTTGAGACCGGCAGTCTATAAACCTAAGTCAGAGCAATTATATGGCAATAAGCCTTGCCCTCATCATTCTTAATGACCTTAATGACCTTTAACCTTTCTGTCAATGATACATGTAGACCAGAGGAGGCTGGTGGGAGGAGCCCATCCTCCTATAGCTCCTTCCACCAGCATCTGATGTAGACCTGCAGGATTATTTTCCTGCTGTAGCAAACTGTATCTAATTATGATCCTACATCTGAATTTGAGCCAATTTGCTACAGCAGGAACATAATCATGCAGCAACAGGAAATTTGAATTATTATGTGGATTATAATTAATGGACATTTATGTAGGTGTTGATACATTTTTAGTTGGGGCAAATCAAGTCTGACATTTCTAAGTGGAAATTACAATCTTTAGAAGCCTTTTTGAAACACAAACACACCACACGTTTGCATTTCCTGCTTTGCAGGACCATTCTCAGCATCAAAATATCAAATTAAGATCCTACATGTCTAGATATGATTATTTATTGCCCTAATTGGTAATCTGATTTAAAGTTGCAGCAAACGACGGTAACATAATTGCATAAATACAATTAAATTATGCTCTTTTCAGGCTGTCCCCCTGAGTATTCCAGTTTATTCTCCAGCAAATAAAATGACATTAAATAAACCAGATCTTTCAGACACAAAGCATTCGCTACCCCATCAACAGAGAGTTATGGCTTTTATGGTTGCCTCTTTATATAAGAGCTCTGCATTTCCTTGGTCAACAGCAGACATATACAGGTAACTGATAAAATAATGGAAACAATTGAGTAAATGAGGGATACAAAGTATATTGAATGCATGTGCTTCCACACAGGTGTGGTTCCTGAGTTGATTAAGCAATTAACATCCCATTATGCTTAGGGTTATTATTTTGGCCATTATTTTGGCTACCATGGCTATGCCCCCATAGGATGACAATGCCCCCATCCACAGGACACGAGTGGTAACCGAATGATTTGATGAGCAGGAAAACGATGTTAACCAATAAAACAATTGAACCCTTACGGGACATTCTGGAGCAGTGCCCGAGCAAGCGTTTTCCCATCAACAAAATTAATTCTGGAATTTCTCTTCGAAAAATGGTTTCTCATCCCCACAATAGAGTTCTAGGCACTTGTAGAATGTATGCCAAGGTGCATTTAAGCTTTTCTGGCTTGTGGGGGCCCAACACCCTATTAAGACACTTTATGTTGATGTTTCCTTTATTTTGGCACCTACCTGAACATAAAAAAGGCTGTTTTCAGATGGCCGTCTCAACAAATGACTTTGTGTAGAATATGTAGAAATATGCTGTGTGCTCGTTGTCATCTATTTTTCTATTTCAATCCCCAAAATGTCTTCTTTAACATCACTGTACCCGAGCAGATGTTGACCAGCATGGTTTATTTAAATGTTGTGTCTCAAATGGGTCTTGGTCAAAAGGGTACCATTTGGGATGTATCCTGGGTTTTGGAAGCCCTATTTATAACAGCACTGCTCTTAATTACAAAGTTATCCGTGCTTAGATCTTGACACAGTGAGATAGCGACAACCTCGTCCAATCTTACCCTCTGAAAGATTGATCACGAGGAGAGTTGTTAAAGTTTGACACCAGAGCAAAATAATGTGTTTTTAAGACTCTAACTCTGCCACGAGACTCCTCACATCTGCTCATGGGGATTAGTTGTGGGCCTTAGAGAACCCTACTCCCTATGCACAGTAGTGTACTACTTTTGACCAGAGCTCTATTGGCCCTGGTCAAAAGTAATGCTCTAAATAGTGAATAGGGCTATTTGGGAGGCACCCTAGGTATAGGCCACACTGCCTTGGTAACGGAAGTTTGCAGCTCAGTTAATCAATACCAATAAACTGATATTTATTTGTTTGTGAGGCTCGCCCTCAAAACCTCTTCATCGTGCCCCATCCCCATCTCTTCTCAACTAATCTGACATCATACAAATAACATCTACATAATTAATGTGTTAAAGTGACACACATTCGTAATTTCCAGAGGTCCGTGCAGCATGCAATCTCTGTTAATGATGTTGTTGCCTCTGTTTGATTCTCAAATGCACCCTATTCCTTATGCAGAGCACATGTTTTATGGGCTCTGGTCAAAATTAGTGCACTATGTAGGGACTAGGGCGCACACAAATCTCCTGTCTGAGGTTCAATTAACTGTCTATTGTAGTTTAAAACATTGAAACACTGAGCAGTCAAGATCTTTGCACTATTCAACTGTTTTTCCCTGAGTCACTTCGGTTGACTGCTTGGAAGTCATGTTGCTTGATAGATTGAGTAGTTGACTGGCGCCTCTCTTACTGCTATTTGTATCTCTTGAATATTTCAGTATGTGGTGACGTAAACACTGAAAACCATTTGTTGCTTGTGGCACTTTACCTGGGAGTGCGAGCTCATATTAATAGCTGGAATGGTATCAAACACATCAAAAACATGGGTTCCATGTGTACGATACCATTCTGTTTGTTGTTCCATTCCAGTCATAACTATGAACCATCCTCCCCTCACCAGCCTCCACTGCTGGAAACATTCCTTCTTCCAGCTTTGCTTGTCCTAGAAAGGAGAACACTTTCCACTTCTACCAGACTCTGTGTTGTATTCTAGGTAAAGGTGCCTCTCCTGGTCCTGAGAGCCACACGGTCGTGTCACTGGGTAGTCTTCTAGATGACCTGCACTGGCACCATGTAGCCATCGAGCGTGTTAGCGGCCATGTCAACTTCACTGTGGATAAAAGCACTCAGCAGATCCAGGTCCCTGCAGAACTCAGTCCTTTTGAGATAAACGAGGTGTGTTGTATGTGACCTGTTCCTCAAACCATTCCACAAACACACACACACACACACACACACACACACACACACACACACACACACACACACACACACACACACAGCCATCCCTGCATTCTCTCATGCTCTCCCAAATAGCATGCTCCATTTGTCTCCAACAGATGTTCTCACAGATACTGTACAACGTACACACACAGGGGAGACACACACAAACAATAAAACCTATATGTATTAGTAATAGAGTTATAGCTTTCTATAACGGATGTCTAATAGCCACTGAATTCCCTACAAGAGTGATTCATCCAAGGCTGTACAAGATAATATTCTAATCAATAACAGTCAAATTACCAAATTGCCCTCAAGTGGCCTCATGGGAGAAATGTTAACATTTTTCATAATTTCATTAATACATTTGTATTTTATCTTTATGCCCAAAATCCACTATTTCTATGTCAAACAGTTTTGTTATATTTGTCTTCTGTGATGTATATAAAGTGTAATATTGGGATTCAAACTCAAAGTTGAGTACATTGCAGCTCTATCTGACATGGTGCAGGTATCTTCCTTCTTTAAGCCCATAACCATGTGTGTGAGGTGTAGATTTTTGTTTCAAAGTAGATTTGTTTAAGACTACCAAGAAACACTCTGCGTGCCCCTGATTTAGCCCATTTCAGTTAAAGGTTAACCCGACCTCCATGTAATATTTCTAGACTGTTTTCAATAAATGGGAGTTAGAAATCATTTGAAATTGAAACACAATTCACTTCTGGTCGTAGTCTATGTAAGACCTACTGAGACAGTTATGTGTGCAGTGCCATTGTTGACCCTACCTAAATACACAACATCTGATCATTACTTCACTTTACTTTAATGTGATAGTGAATTACTTTACTTAGCCTTTTATTACTTCCTAAATATCGGTCATTGATGAACCACTTCCAATCCTATTCTATCACCACTAGTTCAAGCATGTTCCTATGTCATAGTCGCTTGTCATGATAATGTAGGTAAGAACATTTTAGAATGTTAACATTGGCTGGATGTTCTTTCACAAGATAAGCTTTGGTGGCGTCCAGTGCCATGGAACACAGATGGTTCTGTCCAGGAGGAACTTCCATGGGTGTCTTGAGAACCTTATCTGGAATGAGGTGAACGTCAATGATCTGGCCAAGCAGCGCCAGAAGGTCTCCATCACGGTATGTTACCTCAGCCTTGGTCGTATAGTGCAGTGTTTCCCAACTCCAGTCCTCCAGTACCCCCAACAGCACACATTTTTGTTATAGCCCCGGAGAAGCACACCTGATTCAATTTGTCAACTAATCATCAAGCTCTCATTGAGTTTGTCTGGGGCTACAACAAAAATGTGTGCTGTTGGAGGTTCTGGTATAGTGCCCATCGGAAAAGTTTTCAGGTGTGCACTAGTTCAGGTAGTCCCTTCCCGTTTAAAATCCGTTTTCATCTGTTTGGTGTTTAGAGAATACGACCCTGGGGAACTTTGGATGGTTTGTACGGTGCGTATCCTCTGACCTGGTTTCAAGTAGTATTTGTTTTCTTTCAAATACAGTAGTTGACCTTGATTGAGTTTGACTGGCTGTGACAATAGAACAAGTGGAATAGTCCAAAACTGCAAATGTATTTAAAAAAGAACAGATATTTGAGCCCAGGTCAGTTTCTGTGTGGTGATGTGCATATTGAGCTGTATTTTTTGGAGTTGCATTGGAAAATAACAAACATCCTCAACTGTTTGAGGTTTGGAAGGTGTTTGCACCCTGCTTTAACCTGACAAAGAATTGTGTATATACGGGACAGCTGTTGTAGTCAACACTAGGGCTGGCACCCCCCAAGAAAGCTAACAGCTGACTGAAGACGGGACGGTCAGGCATTTTTGTGGTTGAGTCTATTTCTGCCATAACATGGACTCTTAACAACATGAAGAAACTTTGTTACTTACTTTCTGAAACAAGCAAACAAGTCTTTGGTTTCTCCCACAATGCAGTAGCGCACAGAAATATAATTATTAAAACTGTCTTGGAACCTCTAACCCTGACAATTTGACTGGTAAACTCATGGGTACACTCGCAATGGCTGCCTGGTATTGTGATGCAAAAATTTCCATGGTCGTGTAGAATGTTTTTTTCAAATGATGTTAACTGATGCATTGAATTAGGATTTAGAATACTTACATTTTATTTCACCTTTATTTGATCTCATACTGAGACCAATGTTTATTTAACAGGTGAGCCCTGAATGACATAAATGACCGAAATTAAACACATCACAAATTGCCCTAGAGGCACCAGAACATCAAGTTTAAGAACAGTTTGAACATTGTTCCACAAATAAGGTGCAAAAAAAAAAAAGCTGATTTACCTAACTCAGTAGAGACAAAAGTAATTTCCTAGAGTTAGCCGTCCATGAGACAGGGTGTGGTAACTTGTATGTCTAAAGTTTAGTAATGATATCATGGGACTATTTGTAAAAGGGCATTATTAAAAACGATAGTGTATCAAGCTACGTGACATCAAAGAGGGCTTTTCTGATGTAGAATGCAGTGATGAGTACTAAAAATGTTGGCGGTAATAAAGCGCTATGATAAACGCCATCTAACGGCTTTCACAACGTGGCAGCTGCGTTCATATAGATGTGGCCACAGTCTAGGACCATCGATTGAATAATCTGCTTTCTGCGATTTAACAAGATTTCTATAAAAGCCCATTTTTATTCTCAGCTTCTTAACTAACTCGTCAATATGCTTTTTAAAAGACAGCTTTTCATCTATCCAGACGCTCAGATATTTGTAAGCAGGGACACACGATCAATATGTACACCATCCAAACTACTTATGCTTAAATCATCTGACTTGTTTTTTATGTGCTCTAGAGAATAACATATACTTTGTTTTACCGGCATCCAGTACTAATTTCAGGTCAATCAAGTTTTTCTGTAATACTATGAAGGCAGACTGTAGTTCAGATAGAGCCTAGTCAACCGTGGGGGCAATAGCATTCAAAACAGTATCATCGGCATACAATGCAGGTTACAATTTTTTAGAGACAAGTCGATATTGTTAATGTAAATATTAAAAACTACAGGACTCGATCCCTACGGGACACCTTTCATAATATTGAGGAAACCTGATTTAACACCTTCTGTAGATATACACTGAGTTCCTTCTGTCAAGTCATTTTTAAACCATTTATGTGCAGGCTGATCTAGGCCAATTGAGGAAAGCCTCTGAATTAGCAGTGAGTGATCAACAGTATCGAAAGCCTTTGACAGGTCAATGAATAGGACAAAATGTTGCCTTTTATCCATACAGTTAACCACATCATTTGTAACTAGGGATGCAGCAGTGATAGTGCTATGACCTGGTCTAAAACCCGACTGATATTCATTTTAGAATAGATTTCAAAGATATGAAAGTTCTTAGCTGAGAATTAATCAAGGATTCTAATAATTTAGCGAGGCAATAATGTTTAGAAATAGGGCAATAATTATTTAGTACCAGATATATTCGTCAGGTAAAAAATATGGGTTAATGATTCAGCAATCAGGGGGGGGGGGGGGGCAGAAAGCTGCAGCAAAAATGGATCAAGCATATCCGCCCCAGCGGACTTTTTTTATTACCTCAATCTTAAGCAAGGCATCTAACACATCACTGTAGTAAATTGTTGAAATTAAAATAAAGATGAACTATGAAGTTGACAGGTTAACCGTTGAGTCAGCTAGAGGCTGATTGACTGACCAGGGTCAATTAAACCACCGTTTAAAAAGCCTGCCGAGATAAAAAATGATGATTAATAGCCCCACTTATCCCATTCTTCTCAGTTATGATACCAGAGTAAGACAGACCTTGCTTATGCAGGGACGAAGAGGAATTTGTAAACTTCAGTTAATTTGCTGTTTTCTGACATATAGAAAGATCACCAGTAGAGTCAAAGATGGAGCTGAAAAACCAGAGATGCCAAGAGTGTGCAAAGCTGTCATCAAGGCAAAGGATGGCTACTTTTGAAGAATCTCAAATATAAAATATATTTTGATTTGTTTAACACTTTTTTGGTTACTACATGATTCCATATGTTATTTAATAGTTTTGATGTCTTCCCTATTATTCTACAATTCTACAAAACAGTAAAAATAAAGAAAAACAATTGAATGAGTACGTGTGTCCAAAAGTTTTCTTAAACGAGATCGTACATCTGTTTCTCAATTGTCTGAAAGATTGCCAGCACATGCAGTCAAGAGCGGAGTAAAAATTAAGTAAATAAAAATGAAAGAATGCTATTCAAAAAGTTATTACGGTGACATTGATAATTTGCTGGCCAAATACCATCATCTAAAATGCTATGACCGTCACAGCCCTACTCAATACAAAAATGGGTTATTTTCATGTTGATTGGTCCATTAATTAATTCAACAAATCCATGATGAGAAGGGTATAGGGAGCAGAGAGTCTTCTTTTGTGGAGCTAAATCCCTCTAGATGGGATTTAGCTCTCTCCTGAACACATTTCCATCTTGTAAATGATTACCTTAACCACTCCAACATGAAGTAGGGAGAAATGAGAAATCATCCGCATGGAAAAGATTTTTAGGTTTTGCACTGAAATCTAAAAAAAGAGATTATCAGTAGCCAGAGATGAGACATTACCACTTGTTTAAATGTAATAAGGATGTTAATGAGGGTAATGATTTCATTTTTAAAAACTAAAGAAAGACAGCCAGCCAAAGGATTATACTTTAAGGACGTAACATTTTCTTTGTCATTTGTCTGGGCCTGAAGTTTCTGTTCAGTACTGTAGCACACTGTAAGCACTTTACACTACATGTGTTGCTGCATATCACTTTGACTGCTACTGTTTCCCTCTTGCAGTTACTGAACAGCAAAGCCAAACTGCTATAAAGATACCTCCCTGATATCCCTTTGGGCTAGGCAGTACTGTAATACATCACTTTTGCTGCCTCAGCAAGGAACCATGAAACCTTCATTTCTACCAGTATCCAACAACAATGGCCAACATACTAGATGTCCAAACCGTACTCTCAGACACACAGACAGCCTGCAGTCATTACTTCAGAAATCTGCATTTAACTAACCTGTTTAAATCCTAACTGAACGCTGTGCTCACCGTTGCTTTAGCTGAGGCAAAACAATGGTTGAGCGCAGCGCTCAGTATGGTTTAGCCAGTTTAGCTTTTGACCCCAGTCCTCTTTGTTTTCTCTGCTAATGTCCTGAGACAATGTCACTATAAGTTTGAGGACTCTCATTATGATAATATGTATTATGAATGTCCTCCTTCAGGAAATGTAGCTGATTAGCTCGATCTCTTCTATTGCTATTCCCAATTTACTCAGGTCAGATGTCCCTTAGCTTTATTTCACCTTCTTGCTGAGGTCTAATTAATATTTCAATATTATTATCGATTTTTTTTTCTTCTTTAGGGCAATGTGACCTTTACTTGTGCTGAGCCGGTCTCCGTCCCAGTGACGTTCACTGGCGCCCAGAGTTTCCTCCAGTTGCCGGGTGCAGCTCTACAGCAGAGAGACGCCGGTGGCGGCGGGGTTGCCTTGGTGGCGGTTGGTGTGGCGATCAGCCTGCAGTTCCGGACCTGGAACAGAGCGGGCCTTCTGTTAACCTTTGACCTCCAGCAGCAGGTGGGGAGCCTGTGGCTCTACCTGAGCGAGACCAGAGTCAGGCTGCAGATACACAAGGCTGGCAGGATCCTACTGGACGTTGTCACAGGTCAGATCAATAGTAACATCTGGTTGACGTTTTATTTTTTGTGTTCCATGTGCTGTTTTTACCCTAGATAGCTAATCACTGTAAAAGTAAAACGTCCTTGTTGCGCCCTAAGACTTTGTTATGCGGGAATATCGAGTTATCTGAGAGCAGCTTACTGTTGTGAAACGCTGACTCTTGCACATTGTTGTTGTGTATGTTCTGTCTATAGGGTTTGGTCTGAACGACGGCCAGTGGCATTCAGTAGACCTGACTGCAAGAAGAGGTCGTCTGACCATCACTGTGGATAAAGAGGAAAGCTCCACAGCTCATGCCAGCCCATCTTTCCCTGTGGTGTCAGGAAACAACCTCTTCTTTGGAGGTAAGAGAGAGCAACACACTTACATCAGACATTGGACCCCAAGTTTTTCCAGACTGTGTCACATGACCAGGAAAAACTCCGGGCCCTAAGTGTAAATACTGCTTGGATTTCCAAGGACTAACCCTAATTGTAGTTAGATAGGCAAGTGTAACTTTGACTACTGTTGGTGCATAAATGTATCAAGATTTGAATTGGACCAGTAGCGTTTGATCTCAGGGCTTAGTGCAAAGAAGCATATAACTTCTTAACCAGACTGCAGGATCTGTCCTCCTCCAATTTAGCTTCCTTTAGAGCAGTGTTTGTTCTGCTTCTGAGCTGCTCTCTCTGTCCCCCTCTCCTCTCTCCTCTCCTCCTCCTAATCCTCCTCTTCCATCTCTTTAGCTCTTCTCAGTTCTCTCTGTTCTGCTTCTGAGCTGCTCTCTCTGTCCCCCTCTCCTCTCTCCTCTCCTCCTCCTAATCCTCCTCTTCTATCTCTTTAGCTCTTCTCAGTTTTCTCTATTCTGCTTCTGAGCTGCTCTCTCTGTCCCCCTCTCCTCTCTCCTCTCCTCCTCCTAATCCTCCTCTTCCATCTCTTTAGCTCTTCTCAGTTCTCTCTGTTCTGCTTCTGAGCTGTTCTCTCTGTCCTCCTCTCTTCTCGCCTCTCCTCCCCTCCTCCTCTTGCTCCTCCTCCTCCTCCTTCTCATCTTTAGCGCCCTTCATTTCTCCATCAGTTCTGCTGCTGAGCTGGTCTTTCTGTCCCTCTCCTCGCCTCCTCTCAGCAAAGGCTCTTCAGCAGGCTTGTCATGCCATTTAATTACCTTTAGCCAGCAGTGTAACCAGAGAGCCAAGCAGGCAGGCAGCACCAGCTCAGTGTCCACGGTCTAAACACACTCGAACCCAGGCAGAATAACACTTATGCTTAGAAAATCTCCTGTGTTCAACACTTGGCCTTGAGCTTGAGTTGCGCTATATGGTATTTTTTCTAGACGATCATGAATATACTCTGCTTCGCTACTGTATGAACAATGTACATTCATATATGATACCACATATCTACGCAATTCTTTATCATGGGGTAATGGCCTTAATTGCCACCTGTCTACTAGGGAATGGCTATTGATTGATGGCTATCGTTTGGTCTAACACAGGTTGCCCGGATAGCAAGAATAACCAAGAGTGCAGAAACCCTTTCAACGTGTTCCAAGGTTGTATGAGACACATCCGTGTGGATAACAATGCTGTGGATCTGATCAAGGTGCAACAGATGCTGATAGGAAACTACAGCGACCTGCAGATTGACATGTGTGGAATCATCGACAGGTCAGTACAATAAACCACTCCCTGATTGGATTGTTACTAGGGTTTCAAAACTTTCCCAAAAGTCCAGGTTTTCCTGAAAGTCTGGTGGAAGGATTCATAGATTTCCTGTTTATTCCCTGCTGATTGCAGGAATCTTCTAACCGAGATTCTGGAAAACCTAGGCATTTTGGGAAAAGTATCGGCATTTTGTAACCTTAAAAATACTTTTACCAATGCTTTATCTTCCTGGGTTCACACACATACACCCAAACTTGATACAACTTGTACAAGGTACACTGACAAACTGAGTGTGTGTGTACATTTTGTAGATACTGTATTTGCTAGATGTAGTTCTGTGTTGATTTGAAGATTTTTTTTTCTTCAATTAAATGTTTAGGTTACATGTTTGATTTTGCTAGACAGAGAACTCTGTGTGCATTGTGTGCTTGTCACTCGAACACTTACCTATTAAATCCTAAGATCTTCTCCTCTGCTTCTTTTGATTGTTTTCTCACCTAACTTTAGAAGAAGTGGGACCTTTTTTGAGATGAGATGTGCTATTTTGACAATACAATTTATTTACAATACAACAGTGGAAAGTGAAAGGGAGAGATTACACCACCATGTTGTGTCACACAGATGAGGAATCAGCAGAAGGTACAGGACGGGTCCCATATGAAATATGGAAATATGGAAATATAGACTTATTGTTCAGTGGATGCCATAGTTTGGAAATAAGCACTGTTACGTTCCCTGCAGAATACGATTTGTTACAATTATGTCATTGCTTCGGCTGCCCTGTCAACTTTAAGCTGTAGTTTAGTTTAGAGCGATTGGTTTGTTTCTTATTCCCGTCTCTTCGCTTGTCTTTCTTTGGCTTTACGTTGCTATCCGTTTGTTCAGTATCTCCCATCGCCTTCCTCTTATATTGTCATTGCCGTTATGGCCATTATCATCAAAGTCATCATCATCAAAGTCATCATCATTTTTATCCCCCATTATCATTCTTATCATCACCACCCTCACACTAGTCGTCACCATCACTGCAATCACCCCTCCACTATCACCATCTATCCGTATTGTTATTGTGTGCATCCCAAATGGCACCCTTTTCACTATATAGTGCACTACTTCTGACCATAGGCCCTGGCCTGGCCGCATAATAGGGAATAGGGTGGGTGCCATTTGGGATGCAGACATTGTTATCTTCATCTTCGCCATAGTTCTTCCCGTTATCCACCATCTATTCCAGATCGCATTTGATATGAAAGAGACAGCGAGTCAAAGCCACCAAAGAGCAGAGCTAATGGATTACTGTCGGCTTCCTCCACGCCCAAATAGGAAAACAATTAATGGGACAATTATCTACTCTCCTTGTGGCCATACATACTCTCACACACAAACACACACACACACACACAGTTTTAGCTATGTCTGCCTGTACTGCTTCTACATAGTCATCAAAGAGAGAGAGAAAGATCTCCTGCTTCACTGATTTTAATTGAATATCTGCACGTTTGTAAATGTATCCTATTATTTCATTGTCCCTCACAATGAAATCAGGGAGGGGACTGTAAACTAGGGTGAATGATGTATCTTGCCATGGAGATCTGGCATTTACAAAATCACTCTGATTGGCCCAAGGTGTGTGTGTGTGTGTGTGGGGGGGGGGGGGGCTGCACTTTTTAAGGAATTTACTGTGCATTCAGAAAGTATTTACACCCCTTGAATTTTTCCACATTTTGTTGTGTTACAGCCTGAATTTAAAATGGAGTAAATTAAGATTATTTCAGTTGCCTAGACACAATACTCGCTTATAAAACAATATACAGTATATTATAGGGATGTGGTAGCCTAGCCTACTGGTGATGTTAAACAGTTGAGATCTGATATGCTGCGTAACGCAAGACGAGACGTAGGCCAATGTCATAGGCCAGGGATGGGCAACTTTGATAGGGGTAGGGGCCACAACAAATCACAACTCATCACGAGGGGCAGCAGTTGCTTACGTACTGCATACCCAACCAAGTATTCTAAGATTTTCATAAAACAACCTCACGTATGTGATCTCTCGTTTCTGTACCAGGCAAAAGAGTAGGTTAGGTGTGCTTCAATTACTCATTCAGGACAGCAGACTGCAGGCGTGTAGAGCTACCTGAGCGCACCGGAGCTTCGCTCTGCCACTTCTCACCACAGTGCTGGTTTACTAAAGTTCGATCAAAGCTGAATCAATGTCGTGGAAGATCACGTAACCAAATATACAGTGTTTTTGGAAAGTATTCAGACCCCTTGACTTTTTTCAACATTTTATGTTACAACCTTATTCTAAAATGGATTAAACCATTTTTCCCCCTCATCAATCTACACACAATACCCCATAATGACAAAGCAAAAACAGGTTTTTAGAAATGTCAGCAAATGTTTAAAAAATATTGCATTTACATAGGTAATCAGACCCTTTACTCAGTACTTTGTTGAAGCACCTTTGTCAGCGATTACAGCCTCGAGTCTTCTTGGATACAGCTTGGCACACCTGTAGTTGGGGAGTTTCTCCCATTCTTCTCTGCAAATCTTCTCAAGCTCTCTCAGGTTGGATGGGGAGCATCACTGCACAGCTATTTTCAGGTCTCTCCAGAGATGTTAGATCGGGTTCAAGTCCGGGCTCTGTCTGGGCCACTCAAGGACATTCAGAGACTTATCCCGAAGCCACTCCTGCGTTGTCTTGCCTGTGTGCCAGTTTTCCTCCAGACCTCATGCTTGACATCCAGGCCAAAGAGCTCAATCTTGGTTTCATCCGACCAGATAATCTTATTTCTCATGTCTGAGAATCCTTTAGGTACCTTTTGGTAAACTCCAAGAGGCTTCCGTCTGGACACTCTACCATAAAGGCCTGATTAGTTGAGTGCTGCAGAGATGGGTGTCCTTCTGGAAGGTTCTCCCATCTCCACAGACAAACTTTGGAGCTCTGTCAGAGTGACCGTCGGGTTCTTGGTCATGTCCCTGACTAAGGCCCTTCTCCCCCGATTGCTCAGTGTGGCCGTGCGGCCAGCTCTAGGAAGAGTCTTGGTGGTTCCAAACTTCTTCCATTTAAGAATGATGGGGTCAGTGTGTTCTTGGAGACCTTCAATGCTGCAGAAATCTTTTGGTACCCTTCCCCAGATCTGTGCCTCAACACAATCCTGTCTCGGAGCTCTACAGACAATTCCTTCGTCCTCATGTCTTAGTTTTTCCTCTGACGTGCACTGTAAACTGTGGGACCTTATATAGGCAGGTGTGAGCCTTTCCAAATCATATCCAATCAGTTGAATTTACAGGTGGACTCCAATCAAGTTGTAGAAACATCTCAAGGATGATCAATGGAAACAGGATGCACCTGAGCTCAATTTCGAGTCACATAGCAAAGGGTCTGAATACTTATGTAAATGTAATATATCAGTGGGTTTTTTAAATACATTTGTAACATTTTCTAAAAACCTACTTTTGCTTTGTTATTATGAGGTATTGTGTGTAGATTGATGTGGAAAATCATTTAACTCTGTAACGTAACGGGTTTAAATACTTTCTGAATGCACTGACAGCCCTTTAAATGATTGGATTCGGCTATTTCAGCCACACCCGTTGCTGACAGGTGTATAAAATCGAGCACACAGCCTTGCAATCTCCACAGACAGACAATGGCAGTAGAATGGCCAGTACTGAAGAGCTCAGTGACTTTCAATGTGGCACCGTCATAGGATGCCAACAAGTCAGTTCGTTAAATTTCTGCCCTGCAAGAGTTTCCCCGGTCAACTGTAAGTGCTGTTATTGTGAGGGGGAAATGTCTAGAAGCAACAACAGCTCAGCTGCGAAGTGGTAGGCCACACAAGCTCACAGAATGCTACCACCGAGTGGTGTAAAGCTCACCACCATTGGAATCTGGAGCAGTGGAAAAGCCTTCTCTGGAGTGTAGGAATCACGCTTCACCATCTGGCAATCTGACAGACGAATCTGAGTTTGAGGATATTAGGAGAGCGCTATTTGCCCCAATGCATAGTGCCAACTGTACAGTTTGGTGGAGGAAGATTACTGGTCTGGGGCTGTTTTTCATGGTTCGGGCTAGGCCCCTTAATTCCAGTGAAGGGAAATCTTAACGGTACAACATAAAATGACATTTTAAATGATTCTGTGATTCCAACTTTGTGGCAATAGTTTGGGAAAGGCCCTTTCCTGTTTCAGCATGACAATGCCCCTGTTTACAAAGCGAGGTCCATATAGAAATGGTTTGTTGAGATTGGTGTACTTGACTGGCCTGCACAGAGCCCTGACCTCAACCCCATCGAACACCTTTGGGATGAATTGGAACGCCGACTGCAAGTCAGGCCTAATCGCCCAACATCAGTGCCCGGCCTAACGTATGCTCTTGTGGCTGAATGCAAGAAAGTCCCCGCAGCAATGTTCTTACATTTAGTGGAAAGGCTTCCCAGAGGAGTGGAGGCTGTTATAGCAGCAAAGGGGGTACCAACTCCATATTAATGCCCATGATTTTGGAATGAGATGTTTGACGAGCAGGTGTTCACATACAATGGCAACCATGCACAACATACTTGTATGACTGTGTCTTTTCATATACCACTCAGTGAAATACCTGTACGATATTTATAGTAAGTTGTACTTGGAGAAAATCGGAACTCACTAAAATGAAAATGGATGGCCCTCCTTTCAGTAAAATATATTTTATCCGACCGTCCCCGAACACTTGAAAAAAAACAAGTGACCCTCCCCTATACCCAAAGTAATAATTAAAACATAAAGTGGATTCCAGAGAACATGCCTACCATTAACCCTCACTTATAGGACAGACCAGAGCAATTGATATGCTGTTTTAAAAATTACATGACAACGTGCAAACATTACATGGCAAAGTGACAATTTGTATAGGGCTTAGAGCTGCTGGCCAGAAGGTTGTGGGTTTGCCGACCACCATGGATAAGGGGTAAAAAATATCTCCTTTCAAAAAAGCATTGCATGAATCTATCATTGCATTTGTGGGTCTGAGAAGAAGTAGCCTTTTATAAACGCATTATATATCTCCTTGACTATAAAAGGTTGTAACTCAATCTCTGAATGTCATAGAGATGGCCCAAATATATCCCCATATGCATCAGAGTCACGTCTTTCTCGGGTACTTTGTTTACAGCTAAAAGCATTGCGGACTACAGCGCTGTTATAGTTTGCTTTGTATAATCTGCTCCTTTTTTATTCTCTTAAATGGTATACTTACAAGGGGTGCCATTTTTTTATTTAATTTTAAGTATGGCGTACCCGCACATACCCCCTTCAATTTGAGCCCTGGCTTTAACTTGACACACCAAGCCCTTCACTGACACATAGATATTTAAAGAGTCCATGGGGGGGTGGAGGAATTGGCTGACATATCTATGGATAGCAGCCTATACTTTTGTCTGTCAAACGGGTAGGCCTACCTCTTATTTCTTAAATAGGAAGAAATGGTCCTCTTGTTGTTAACAGAGCCTAATTAAAATGAACACTCTTCAAATTAATTACGCCTTCTCTAATTAGCGTCCACGTTCTGTAAACTTCAAACCGTCCCTTATGTGTTAGTAAACAGGCAGTCAGAGAGGGGTTTGGGATTTTCTTTTTTCACTGGACAGAATCACGTAGTAAAAATGTTTCCAGCCAGCAGAAATAAAGTTGTCATCTTCTAACTCCATTTAACAGACATTACTGTGGTGTAATGTTAGGGGGGGTGAAATAATTTATTGATATCCCCAACTTTCTTCTCATTTCAGTGGAACTTATTACATCTGCAGGCGCGTATGTGTGCGTGTTGGCACGTGCGAATGTGCACATGTTTGTGTGTCAGCTTTAGAGAGAAACCGACAAGATTCTAACGGATAGGTAGAAAAAATGACAAAATGTAATGGTACCGTGCATATCCATCAAATTATATTCAACCATATCTAATGAGTGCCACACATTTCAATACTTTATATTAAACATTAGGAAAATTGTTAGATTCAAACACCAAGGACCGCTTTCCCAGACACAGACTACACTGACAGTGTTGCCTTAAAAGCATTTTCAATGGACCTTCTCAGCTGAGCATGCCTATCAGTCCAGGAAGAAAGCTTAGGCCAGGATTTAATCAGATCGAGCATTAAACCAGCGTTGGCTGACATCCGCATAGCAGATGTTTGGCGGTGTTGGAGGTGCAACTGCTGTATGAACGAACATATCGGTGAGCGGCTGCTGTCACAAACCACTCCCTTTACTTATTATCCCTACTGCGTTAAAAGTTCAAAACAGCATTATCGATGTTGGAATTAGCCTAATGACTCTTAAATGTCGAAACATAATTCATTTCATTTGGATCGGGGGATTTATGCATATTAGTCTAATTCGAGTGTTTGAACGTCTAATTTGGCTGCATGGGATTTGTCATGTACTCGGGTGTGGTTATACTCGGGTGTGGTTATACTCGGTGTGGTTATACTCGGGTGTGGTTATACTCGGGTGTGGTTATACTCGGGTGTGGTTTCGCTGCATCCAATGTCAGTGTCTGTGGTAAGGCAAGACAAGGAGCCGATTGTGGATTTGGCAGCACTGACGCAGTTCCACCTCTGATACTGCCAAAACAGCGCTATGCAGATGTCAATCTGATTGAATCCAGCACTTAATCTGGGTTCAGAAACCTGGCCTGAAAACCTGAAAAATTGTGTGCTAAAATAAAAAATATAATGTTTGACAAACCTGCTGACTAGGTTATATTCTAGAAGTGAATTTCAGGGTGGTGGAAGGGGCAAATTCTGCATAGTCCACACTTTTTTTCTTTAAATCTTGATACATGTGTTCTTGGATCGCTCTACCCCAGTGGTGTCAAAAATATGTCCTGGGAGGGGTTCCAATTTGGTCCGCAGGTGGTTTGAGTATTGTTGGGGGGAGGACAAACTCAATATGCTTTAAAATGACTAAAACCAAATCGAAAAAGTATAGAAATGATAATGGACCAGTGGAGGCTCCTCAGAGGAGGAAGGGGAGGACCATCCTCCTCAGTGAATTTCATAAAAATAAAAATAGTGAAACAATAAAAAAGGTAGCCTTTTTACATACAGCTATACTAAATATATTCACGTCACCAAATAATTGATTGATAATCCCCATCAAAATCCATAATTTTAAACTTGAGATATCTGCATTGGATATGTCTCCATCCATCGCATCCGCCGATGTCGCACTTCCGCATCTGCGGTGAAAGGTGACAGAGCTAGAGCAGTGCTTGTCTGAACATTAGATTCCCTGATCCACCTCTACGCAAACGACACCATTTTGTATACTTCTGGCCCTTCCTTGGACACTGTGCTAACTAACCTCCAAACCAAAATCAAATCTAGAATCGGCTTTCTATTTTGCAACAAAGCCTCCTTCACTCACGCCGCCAAACTTACCCTAGTAAAACTGACTATCCAACCGATCCTCGACTTCGGCGATGTCATCTACAAAATAGCTTCCAACACTCTACTCAGCAAACTGGATGCAGTCTATCACAGTGCCATCCGTTTTGTTACCAAATCACCTTATACCACCCACCACTGCGACCTGTATGCTTTAGTCGGCTGGCCCTCGCTACATATTCGTCGCCAGACCCACTGGCTCCAGGTCATCTATAAGTCTATGCTAGGTGAAGCTCCGCCTTATCTCAGTTCACTGGTCACGATAACAACACCCACCCGTAGCGCACGTTACAGCAGGTATATCTCACTGATCATCCCCAAAGCCAACACCCCATTTGGCCACCTTTCCTTCCAGTTCTCTGCTGCCAGTGACTGGAACGAATTGCAAAAATCTCTGAAGTTGGAGACTTTTATTTCCCTCACCAACTTTAAACATCAACTATCTGAGCAGCTACCCGATCACTGCAGCTGTACATAGTCCATCTGTAAAGAGCCCACCAAATCTACCTACCTCATCCCCATACTGTTTTTATTTGATTTACTTTTCTGCTTTTTTGCACACCAGTATCTCTACTTGCACATCATCATCTGCTCATTTATCACACCAGTGTTAATCTGCTAAATTGTAATTATTCGCTCCTATGGCCTATTTATTGCCTACCTCCTCATGCCTTTTGCACACACTGTATATAGACTTTCTTTTCTCTACTGTGTCATTGACTTGTTTGTGTTATTGGCTTGTTTATTGTTTACTCCATGTGTAACTCTGTGTTGTTGCCTGTATCACACTGCTTTGCTATGTCTTGGCCAGGTCGCAGTTGCAAATGAGAACTTGTTCTAAACTAGCCTACCTGGTTAAATAAAGGTGAAATAAAATAAAATAAATAACGAAAATGTCTGTACTGTCCAAGCGGTTTGACCTACAAACTTATGACCGCTCTATGGAAAGGGGAGGCTCTCACGAACACGACGGTGGTCTCCATTCTGCTCTACGGCCCCCCACAAGTGTCAGAGGACTCGTCTGATGTCGGTATTGTTGATGTGCCAACTTCTGTTTTATAGCTCACAAACCATAGGGGCTACAAGCTAATGTGACCCCACTATGAAAAGGGGATATTCTCACAAAAACGATCTTTTCACTTTTGCTCTATGACCCCCACAGAGAGGACTGATCTGAAGGAAATCAGTACCGGTTTTAAAAAATGAATGGATGTATGAAGGTAGTTTTGTCCCTAGCCATTAAAGGCGCTAAATATGTGTAAAGAAAAAATGTATACATTTACATTTACATTTAAGTCATTTAGCAGACGCTCTTATCCAGAGCGACTTACAGTACCAGTCAAAAGTTTGGACATACCTACTCATTCAAGGGTTTTTATTTCGATTATTTTACACATTGTAGATTAATTGTGAAGACATCAAAACTATGAAATAACACACATGGAATCATGTTAAACAAATCAAAATATATTTGACATTTTTCAAAGTTGCCCCTTTGCCTTGATGACAGCTTTGCACACTCTTGTCATCTCTTAACCAGCTTCATGAGGAATGCTTTTCCAACAGTCTTAAAGGAGTTCCCACGTATGCTGAGCACTTGTTGGCTGCTTTTCCTTCACTCTGCGGTCCAACTCATCCCAAACGATCTCAATTGGGTTGAGTTTGGGTGATTATGGAGGGCATCACTCTCCTTGGTCAAATAGTCCTTACACAGACTGGAGGTGTGTTTTGAGTCCTTTTCCTGTTGAAAAACAAATGATACTCCCACTAAGTGCAAACCAGATGGGATGGCGTATCGTTTCAGAATGCTGTGGTAGCCATGCTGGTTAAGTGTGCCTTGAATTCTAAATAAATAACTGACAGTGTCACCAAAAAAGCACCATCACACCTCCTCCATGCTTCACAGTGGGAACCACACATGCAGAGATCATCCGTTCACCTACTCTGCGTCTCACAAAGACACAGAGGTTGCAACCAAAAATCTCAAATTTGGACTCATCAGACCAAAGGACAGACTTCCACCGGTCTAATGTCCAATGCTTGTGTTTCTTGGCCCAAGCAAGTCTCTTCTTCTTATCGGTGTCCTTTAGTAGTGATTTCTATGCAGCAATTTTACCATGAAGGCCTGATTCACGTAGTCTCCTCTGAACAGTTGATGTTGAAATATGTCTGTTACTTGAACTCTCTGAAGTATTTATTTGGGCTGCAATCTGAGGGGCAGTTAACCCTAACCTTAATGAACTTATCCTCTGCAGCAGAGGCAACTCTGGGTCTTCCTTTCCTGTGGCGGTCCTCATGAGAACCGGTTTCCCCATAGCTCTTGATGGTTTTTGCGACTGCACTTGAAACACTTTCAAAGTTCTTGACATTTTCCGGATTGACTGTAATTTCTCTTTGCTTATTTGAGCTGTTCTTGCCATAATATGGACTTGGTCTTTTACCAAATGTATATCACCGCTAGCTTGTCACAGCACAACTGACTGCCTCAAATGCATTAAGAAGGAAAGAAATTCCACAAATGGACTCTTAAGGAAGGAATTATACAATGATCAAATGGATCATGCCGTTTGTATGTGGCTGCTTCGAAAGTGAACTCTGTTTGCGTGTGATCAGGGGTGTATTCATTCTGCTGATGTCCAATAGAAACTCTCGCTTGCAACTTTTGGACTAATGATTACACCCTAGATCAGCTAGATGCAGGCAAGAGTGTGCATTACGGTATTGAATGTGTCACTGTCTGTCACCTTGATTACTCATTTTTTTATCGACCTGTGCCCCTACGTTGTTAACTTTCATTTGTAGGCTACGTTGAAGCAACCTCATCATGGGTATAGGGAAAATTTGAGTATCATGTAGTAGCCTAAACCTATCGATGTTATATTGACCTTGGTAATTGAAATTTGAATGACAGCCATCCAATATGCTGTAATGGAAATAAGGCCATGCTCATCTTAAACAGCCCCGACCGCCACTGTAATGGACCTATATTTATACCGTTTCTTGACTGTCCAGTTATCTAATAATCACTGGACAGTCAGGGAGCATAGACAATTCCAAAAACAAGGAATAGAGGACACTTCTTTGCAAACTGTGACTGCAAGGAAATATAAGCAATTGTCAGTTCGGCCCTTCCGGGACCTTATTGAAGACCGAATGCTGCTCCCAGGGCAAAATGAGTATGACACTCCTGCTCTACCCCCTACCGCTGTTACGTAATTTCAGTCTCTCCACATTGTAAATATGAATGCCTGTGTGATGCTGTTGCTCTGCTGCTTGTCAGGAAGGATGAAGAAATGAATACGAGAAAAGGGGAGTAGCGATAGTGTGTGTGTTTGTGTGAGAGAGGGGAAGGGGGAGAGGGAGTTAATTTGTGTGTGTGTGTGTGTGTGTGTGTGTGTGTGTGTGTGTGTGTGTGTGTGTGTATGTGTGTGTCTGCAATTTGTGCCTGCATGTGGAAGCTAGAGGGGGAGCGCTGTGTTTAGCTGACTCCATGTCCCTTTGGTCTGTGTGACACCTTTGCGTGTTGAAAGTGCTCCTTTTAAAATTAACAGGCATAAACAGTGCATAGAGTATATACTGAAATAATGGAGCCAATGTTGACATGTCAGGCAGGCATGCGGCACACACCATTACTTTAAGACACAGAGCGTGCGTGTGTGAGTGTGTGCGTGCGTGTGTGTGTGTGCATGACAAAGGGAATAAGGCAGTAGCACAAAGCT
This sequence comes from Oncorhynchus nerka, assembly GCF_034236695.1. Classification (NCBI taxonomy): domain Eukaryota; kingdom Metazoa; phylum Chordata; class Actinopteri; order Salmoniformes; family Salmonidae; genus Oncorhynchus; species Oncorhynchus nerka. The sequence continues at coordinate 49,780,377 of NC_088399.1, read as the reverse complement.
GGTAGCTAAGCCTGATGAGTGGATAGGGGAATTGAATAATTTATAATGCACAGATTTTAGTCTGCGCTCTCTCTAGGTTTGCAAGCTACCTAAATCTATAAAAAGATCCAGTTTCTCAGGAACAGAGAACAGACACGATCGGGTCCATAGCCACCTCGCCTTATGCAGTAAGAATTGGAGATGTGTTGATGTCACTAATATACACTGCAAAAATATATTTATCTTAAGATCTTAATCACCATAATGATTACCATTCTGGTAAATTTTCCAGATTTCCACCCCATAATTGTCTCACTTAATAATTGTATTTATTATGTAGTGAAAATTACTTCCACTCTATTGTATAGTTATTCCACTCTTACCGATTACTAGCTAATTGCCTATAATTCCCCATAGCATTCGCTCGTATTGCCATTCATGTATATTACTTCACCCCCTGCAGAGCTGCTTTTGTTTTGTTTCCCCATTGGCTCCGCAGCAGAGGTTACTGCATTGTATAGCCAGGTTATCTATGGCTGCTGTGGGTTTTGGATGAAATTTGCTGTATCCACACATGCCCTTACACAGTGGTGGAAAAAGTTCCCAATTTTCATGCTTGAGTAAAAGTAAAGATAACTGAATAGAAAATGACTAAAGTAAAAGTGAAAGTCACCCAGTGAAATATTTATTGAGTAAAAGTCTAAAAGTATTTGGTTTTAAATATACTTAAGTATCAAAAGTAAATGTAATTGCTCAAATATAATATCAAAAGTAAAAGTATAAATCACACCACATTCCTTATATTAAGCAAACCAGACGGGATAATTAAAAAATATATATTATTTAAGGATAGCCAGGGGCACACTCATACACTCAGACATAATTTACAAGCAAAGCATTTGTGTTTAGTCAGTCCGTCAGATCAGAGGCATTAGGGATGACTAGGGATATTCTCTTCAGAAGTGTGTGAATTTGACCATTTTCCTGTCCTGCTAAGCATTCGAAATGTAACAAGTACTTATGGGTGTCAGGGAAAATGTCTGGAGTATAAAGTACATCATTTTCTTTTTGAATGTAGTGAAGTAAAAGTTGTCATAGATGTAAAGAACAGATACCCCAAAAAACGATTTAAGTCTTTTTACTTAGGTGCTTTTCACCACTGCCCTTACAACAAAAAGACATGAAAGAATCACATGAAAAAAACCACATGATTTTCGGACACAGCACAGATTGATGGGTACATTTCCTGTTTTGGTCCTATGAGAACACTCGCAATGGCCGCAAGTCCGCCCATTACCCCATCATTGACTTGAATAGGGACACCTGTTCTATTCATTCTATTTCTATGGCAGCACATGCAGTCAGGAACGAAAGAAAGGAAAAAAATATTTGTCAAAACATAGATATCTTTTATTTTCGGAGACCGCAGTCATTTGGCTGGCAAATTATCGTCACCCCAATTTGAACTCAGGTCTGGCTGTATTTTGCCGCATCGAGGAGTGTTGGACCAGTGAGTTTGGCCTGTCAGCTTCTAGAGATCACACCCCAGGTTGCACCACGATCTCACCCTAAATATGCATTTACATTTTCTTGAATTAGCAAATTAGAGCAGATGGCGCTAACAAACTATATAGACTTCCTGTATTTTGTTTCAATCAAAGTACATTCTGCCTTGTGGTGCATGCTGTTTAGTTCTGGATGCATTATATAAAAATATTTGTTTACTTTTCAGCTAACCATCCTTAAATCTCATTAAATAAATGTTTTGGTGTAACAGTAACGTTATACTATCCTATTACAATGCATTCGGAAAGTATTCAAACCCCTTGACTTCTTCCACATTTTGTTACATTACAGCCTTATTCTAAAATTAATTCAATCGTTTTTTTCCCCTCATGAATCTGCACACAATACCCCATAATGACGAAGCAAAAACAGGTTTGCAAAAACAAGCGTCACGTCTGGAGGAAACCTGGCACCATCCCGACGGTGAAGCATGGTGGTGGCAGCATCATGCTGTGGGGATGTTTTTCAGCGGCAGGGACTGGGAGACTACTCAGGATCTATAGAAAGATGAATGGAGCAAAGTACAGAGAGATCCTTGATGAAAACCTGCTCCATAGCGCTCAGGACCTCAGACTAGAGTTCACCTTCCAACAGGACAATGACACTAAGCACACAGCCAAGACAATGCAGGATTGGCTTCGGGATAAGTCTCTGAATGTCCTTGAGTGGCCCAGCCAAAGCCCGGACTTGAACCCGATCAAATATCTCTGGAGGGACCTGAAAATAGCTGTGCAACGACGCTCCCCATCCAACCTGAGAGAGCTTCAGAGGATCTGCAGAGAAGAATGGGAGAAACTCCCCAAATACAGGTGTGCCAAGATTGTAGTGTCATACCCAAAAAGACTTGAGGCTGTAATCGCTGACGAAAACCTGTTTTTGCTCCTGTCATTATGGGGTATTTATTGTGTGTAGATTGATACATGGGGAAAATGGTTTAATCCATTTTAGAATAAGGCTGTAGCGGTACAAAATGTGGATAAAAGTCAACGCGTCTGAATACTTTCCGAAAGCACTGTATTTTTGGTTATGTGATGTAGAATGCTAATTCATCATTATGTGATCTTCCAAGACATTGATTCAGCTAACTTTAGTAAACAAGCACCATTGTGAGAAGTGGCAGAGCGAAGCTCCGGTGCGCTCAGGCAGCACTACACGCCTGCAGTTTGCTGCCCTTTAGGAGCAATTGAAACACATCTAGCCTACTCTTTTGCCTCATGCAAAATTTTGTGATGCAGAAATGAGAGACCACATACATCTATGGATCTTTATGAAAATCTTGTTTTGGGGTGGTTATGCAGACCCGGAAGCAACTGCTGCCCCTCATAATGAGTTCTGATTTTTTAATTTGTAATTTTCTATCAAAGTTGCCCATCCCTGGCCTATGACATTGGCCTACGTCTCATCTTGCGCTGTGCAGAATATCAGATCGCAACAACGATTGGAGAAGTGTTTAACATCACCAGCAGGCTAGGCTGTCACAGTCATTAGCGCAAAATACAGGTCGGAATGTCTGACTTTAATACTGGGCAAATTAAATCAACCTTTTTTTCTTCTTATTTAGTGGTGTTTGAATGTGTTGATAAAGTGCTGGACATGATTGTTTGACTGGGACAAAGGGCCAATTGCAGGACTGTCCCACATAATCCTTGACATAGGCTCACTCTACCTGTCTCCTTCAGGGCCCTTGTCAGGCTCAGCAGCCTCTTGAAGACAAACTACAGTTCAGACACCAGTGAATGACGACTAAGAAAACAACACGGTAGCCTACACTGTTGTTTCTCCCGGCCTGCTGTGCCTGTCTCTCAGCTGGTGACTTTTCCACCCTGTGACAGGACTATATTTGTGACCTCTCTGTGATTGGGGTCACGATGCAAGAGGCTTAGCCTGCCAAGGGCTGGGCTGGAGGTGGCATCAGGGCCAGGGAGAGAGGGGGTTATAAGTAGCAGAGGGTGCCTAGCTGTGCCAACCTCCTGTCACCCTGTCTGTGAGCTACTGTGGCATACTGTCCTGGAGCAGGTTCTCTCTCTCTCCCACTGCCCAGAAGGGGATACAAATATATACTTTCTCGGTTCCCATCACACTGTTTAGGGGAATGAGGTTATTTACTTTGTAGCTCGTTGAAGTCCTTTGTAGGACATTCTAGCAAACTTTTCTCTTTAAGGTTCTTTACCAGGGGGGTTCAGTGACATGGCTGTGAACTGTAATGACTTGGAGTCACGTTGAGTACAGTTGGATGGACACAGCGCGTGATGATACACATTGCAATGATATACACCAGCCAAGTGTCTCTTTGTATTGGATAAACCAGCCAGACCCCGTTCTTTCAGCATCAGACCCCGCTCTTGTCTTGCAGATGAAAACAGACATCCCTAACCCCATTCCCACTTTCCAAATACATTTCAACAATCTCCTCAACCCCTGGCACCGTTCTATCATAGGGTGTTTTATCTGCTGTACCCATCACTCTTCACATTCCATACACGTTTAATTGCAACATTTAACAACACAACAGTGCCTCTTCAACCTCAGGAGGCTGAAGAAATTTGGCTTGGCCCCCTGAGCAATGGCCTGTTCACCCCGCTACCATCTAGAAGGCGGAGACAGTACAGGTGCATCATAGCTGGGACCAAGAGACTGATAAACAGGTTGTATCCCCAGGCAACCAGCTGTTAAACAGCTGGCCTCCACCTGGTACCCTGCCCTGATCCTTACACACTGTCCCTAGCCGGTCACCACCCGGTACTCTACCCTGCACCTTAGAGATTGTTCGCCTAAGTTCATAGAGTCATTGAACACTTGTCATTTTAATAATGTTTACATACTGTTCTACCCTCTTCATATGTATAGTATATACTGTATTCTAACCGTGGCTCATCCTACTACTACTATATACAGTATATATATTCCGGACTCGTTCTATTACGGCTCACTGATATTGCTTCATTTCTTTTCTTTTTTTTTCTTCTTTTAACTTTTCGGATTATACTATATGTGTTTTGTTATTTTTAGGTATTACTGCACTGCTGGAGCATAAGCATCTGCAAATTGGTGTATGTGTAAGTCTATGTAAACTTTGATTTGAGTTTGATTTGTTTGTGAACCGGGCATTGTCAGCCCTGTGTTGTGACACCATTCCTTCATATGATTCTGACTTGACAGCTATCATTCAGTCAGTGATGGTTGGGACAGACAGGTGTGCGCGTGTCTGTGTGTCTGACTGTCTCCAAGTCTCAGAGCTCCGAGCAGTTGACCACCTGAACCCACAATGTCATAAAGGGACTGTTATTAACAAGAGAATGTTACCTGCCTGCAGGCATTTACATGTGTGCCTGAGAAGAAAGCTTGCCATGTGAACAGCAGGCTGCGGTGAGAGATAGTGTGTGTGTGTGTGTGTGTGTGTGTGTGTGTGTGTGTGTGTGTGTGTGTGTGTGTGTGTGTGTGTGTGTGTGTGTGTGTGTGTGTGTGTGTGTGTGTGTGTGTGTGTGTGTGTGTGTGTGTGTGTGTGTGCGCGCGTGCACGTTTGAGAGAGAGAAAGATAATGTGTGCATGAGGCAGCAGGCAGCAGTGAGAGCGTGAGGCAGCCTGTGAAATCCTGTGATTCAGCTCAGTGGCTGTCCTGGAATCAATTCCAGTCAGGCCAGGCAGACAAATGTGTCTCAGGCTGTGCTGCTGGGTTGAGGATGATGGGGACGGCTGGCAGGATGTCCTCCCTCCTTCACATGCCATTTTAAATCTTTATCTGAGAGAGAACAGTGTTAGAAGACAACCGTTTCATTCTCAGCCTGAAATATGTTCTCTCATTCCGTTTTTGTCGGGAAGTGCTCAAAATCCGTACCCATGTGGCATTTAGAGCCTACAGCTACAAAATGCACACACATACGTTACTGTTCAAAAGTTTGGGGTCACTTAGAAGCACCTTCCATAAGTTGTTTTTGCTTGATGGGCAGTTCTTATGTACCATACGGTCAATCAGCTCCCACAACAGCTCAATAGGGTTGAGATCCGGTGACTCTGCTGGCCACTCCATTATAGACAGAATACCAGCTGACTGCTTCTTCCCTAAATAGTTGTTGCATAGTTTGGAGCTGTGCTTTGGGTCATTGTCCTGTTGTAAGAGGAAATTGGCTCAAATTAAGCGTCATCCACAGGGTATGGCATTGCAAAATGAAGTGACAGCCTTCCTTCTTTAAAATCCCTTTTATCCTGTACAAATATCCCACTTTACCACCACCAAAGCACCCCCAGCCCATCACATTGCCTCCACTATGCTTGACAGATGGCGTCAAGCACTCCTCCAGCATCTTTTCATTTTTTTCTGCGTCTCACGAATGTTCTTCTTTGTGATCCGAACACCTCAAACTTAGATTCGTCTGTCCATAACACTTTTTTCCAATCTCCGTCTGTCCAGTGTCTGTGTTCTTTTGCACATCTTAATCTTTTATTTTTCTTGGCCAATCTGCGATATGGCTTTTTCTTTGCATCTCTGCCTAGAAGGCCAGCATCCCGGAGTCGCGCCTTCACTGTTGACGTTGAGACTGGTGTTTTGCGGGTACTATTTAATGAAGCTGCCAGTTGAGGATTTGTGAGGTGTCTGTTTCTTAAACTAGACACTCTAAAGTACTTGTCTTCGTGCTCAGTTGTGTACCGGGGCACAACTGGTTAGCGCAAACTGGTTAGAGCTGTTTTGTGAAGGGAGTAGTACATAGCGTTGCATGAGATCTTCAGTTCCTTGGCAATTTCTTGCATGGAATAACCTTCCTTTCTCAGAACAAGGATAGACTGATGAGTTTAAGAAGAAATTACTTTGTTTCCGGCATTTTGAGCCTGTAATTAAACCCATAAATGCTGATGCTCCAGATATTCAACCTAGTCTAAAGAATGCCAGTTTTATTGCTTCTTTAATTAGCACAGCAGTTTTCAGCTGTGCTAACATAATTGCAAAAGGGTTTTCTAACTATCAATTAGGCTTTTAAAATGATTAAATCGGATTAGCTAATGTGCCATTGGAACACAGGAGAGATGGTTGCTGACAATGGGCCTCTGTACGCCTATGTTAATATTCCATTAAAAAAATCTGCCGTTTCTAGCTACAATTGTCATTTACAACATTAACAATGTCTACACTGCATTTCTGATCAATTTGATGTTATTTGAATGGACAAAAAAAAAGTGATTTTCTTTCAAAAACAAGGACATTTCTAAGTGACCCCAAACTTTTGAACGGTAGTGTATATGGTAACGTAGGCTACGAAAAGGTATGCATCATGAAACACGTACATCTCCACACACGTGACTTTTTTTATACTGTTTTCAGAGAATGGGAATGCAATTATAATGGTGCCCATTATTCATTTTCAGAACTGACCATTTGAAAGGAGAACATTCCCTTCGTGTCAGGAATGGACATTATAATGTCCACCTGTGCTGAACAGTTCTTGAGGATACTTGAGGATAGAGAGGTGTAGATCAGCTCAAGTAAAAGGACACTGAACCAAAAGCTGATGCACTTATCTTAAAGCACGGTATCATAAAGGACATAAAGACATATTTATTCCGGGACATTCACAGGACATTCACAGCACGTCAAACAACGGTTGTATTTAGTCAGATATGCCTTTCTGAGAAAGTAGTTTGCGGTGACCATACAGCATTTCCTGTGATACGGCCTCTGCAGAAGTCAGGGCATTCATACTTATTGCACTTTGCGGAGCAGAGCAGAGCTGTCATGAAGGAAGATGCAGAGGAAATTAGTTTGTGTTTATTACAGGCCCTCCAGCCCCCACCTACCGTCAACCAATCATGTCAATACGGAGCTACACGGAGCCCTCCGCATTGTTACAAAATTTGGGAGGCACATGGCGATGCAGTACGGAGCTCGATTTGGCCTCTGCAAGCCTCCAGAGGCTCCGCAATTGCATCCACACCCTCCATAGCAAGCATAAATAGTCTTTAACTCTTGAAAGTGTACTTGAATCCTTCAAAATATACATGCAGATTTTTGACCTTTTGGAAATCTGTGGTGAATAAATATCTCTCTTCTCTTTTCAGATGCTCTCCAAGCCATTGTGAACACGGGGGGAGATGCACTCAGTCTTGGAGTACCTTCCATTGCAATTGCTCTAACACAGGCTACAGTGGAGCAACATGTCACAGCTGTAAGAGGGCCTTTTCTGTATCTTCTGTGTTGGTTTTTGTATCTGAAGAATATATGCAGTACATGCCTGTATGTGTCTGTATGACTGGACTGGACTAAGCAGAAACACTGTCAAGAGGATGATGTGTTTGTTCAGCATACATGCACAGTGAAACAGACCGTTGAATTCAAGGTCAAATGCCTTATCTGTGATGCAGCAATAGCATGCAGCAACACCAGAACTTCTTGGCAAAGCCACACCATAGATAAGGAACAGGACAAAGCCTTTAATGATGCTTCTCTCTCTCGCTGCAACACGGGTCATCACAAATTGTGTGGAAGAAGATGAAAACTTGAAATGAAGCCATTTTGTCAGTCAAACACAATCACCTCACTGTTTAACACGTTCACACTAGAGTTGCGCTGAAAGTGAGGTGGTGGTGGAGACAAAGAAAGGACTAGCAACGATTGCCTCTGTATGTATAATTCGATTGGAGCAGAGACCCAGATCAAATCACAGGAAGTGTTTCAGGTGAGGAGGAAATAAGACATTTACGAGATTGGAGGTGTCATGTGTGACTGAACTGTTAAAGGATGTTACTTATTCTGTTCTGTCTGGATGGGGGGGGGGGGGGTTTGTATTGTTTCAAATGTGTACACACACATCTAATGACTAATGCAGGGTACAAAGAAATGTCTGACGGAGACCTTCGAGTCAAAAGGTTGCACAACAAAACAACAGGAGCATTCATCAGTGTGCGGCACAGCAGTTTGGTGGTGGCACTCATTGGGGAGGATGTGCTCGTGATAACGGTTGGAGCGGAATGGGTGGAATGGTATCGAATACATCAAGCACATCGTTTCTATGTGTTTGATACCATTCCATCGCTCCATTCCGGACATTATTATGAGCCGACCTCCCCTCAGCAGCCTCCTGTGCTGTATGGGTATCTGTGCTTTATTTCACGAGGGGTCTGTACTATGCCAGGTCAATGTGTTCTAGCTACAGAACAGAAGTCAAATCACATCAAATATATTTGTCACATACACATGGTTAGCAGATGTTAATGCGAGTGTAGCGAAATGCTTGTGATTCTAGTTCCGACAATGCAGTAATAACCAACAAGTAATCTAGCTAACAATTCCAAAACTACTACCTTATAGACACAAGTGTAAGGGGATAAAGAAGATGTACATGAAGATATATGAATGAGTGATGGTACAGAGCGGCATAGGCAAGATACAGTAGATGGTATCGAGTACAGTATATACATATGAGATGAGTATGTAAACAAAGTTGGCATAGTTAAAGTGGCTAGTGATACATGTATTACATAAAGATGCAGTAGATGATATAGAGTACAGTATATACGTATACATATGAGATGAATGATGTAGGGTATGTAAACATTATATTAGGTAGCATTGTTTAAAGTGGCTAGTGATATATTTTACATCCTTTCCCATCAATTCCCATTATTAAAGTGGCTGGAGTTGAGTCAGTGTGTTGGCAGCAGCCACTCAATGTTAGTGGTGGCTGTTTAACAGTCTGATGGCCTTGAGATAGAAGCTGTTTTTTAGTCTCTCGGTCCCAGCTTTGATGCACCTGTACTGACCTCGCCTTCTGGATGATAGCGGGGTGAACAGGCAGTGCCTCGGGTGGTTGTTGTCCTTGATGATCTTTATGGCCTTCCTGTGACATCGGGTGGTGTAGGTGTCCTGGAGGGCAGGTAGTTTGCCCCCGGTGATGCGTTGTGCAGACCTCACTACCCTCTGGAGAGCCTTACGGTTGTGGGCGGAGCAGTTGCCGTACCAGGCGGTGATACAGCCCGCCAGAAGGGTTTCATAGTGCTGTTCATGGCGACCCACCACAGGGTGCACATTTTGTTCCTGTCCAGAACTAACACATCTTATTCAACGGATCACCTTGATTATCAAGCCCTTGATTAGCTGCAAGTGTGTGTGCTGGGCAAGAACAAAGGATCAACTAAGGAACCCAGCTGGTTAGTGTAACAGTGAAAGAGGGGGGAATAGCAAATTCTTTAGTGAAGAGGAACACTCACCTGGATGCATCCTCCGGTTAACATTGTTATTATTATTATAGCCTTGTATTCATTATTTATCAGTCAGCCAGGCCCACTAGCCATTATCCAGGAGCTATTCAGAATTGTATGGATTGGGATACACAGTGTGTGTGTCTGAAATGGCATCCTATTCCCTATATAGTGCACTTCTTTTGAGCAGGATCCATAGGACTCTGTACAAAAATAGTGCACTATACAGGAAAAAGGGTACCATTATGGACACAGTCAAGAGAAACAGCAACATCTGCAGTGATGGGGCCTGCGTTCCGTTGGGACACCAGCTAGCACCCTTTATTCTGGCATGCAATGGTTTTCTGTGCGTTTCCTTTCAAATAATGACGGTGAGCACATCAATAATGTAACAACATCCGCAACAACAGAACAGACAGCTGGCACACAAAGCTACTGTAGAGGGTAAAGCAGAGTGGAAAGAGAAATGGCCCAAGATAAAGAGCGCCTTTTGCGGTTCTGTGTCTTTGGCAGCATTATTGTTTGGCAAACACCAACATGCCTCAGTACAGTAGTGTCTTGGAATATAAAAGTTTGTCTTTGTGTATAAGTGTGTTGTGTTGGCACGCCCAACGTGCCTAGGTGTCTTAGATTAGAATATGAAGAAAAATATATATAATAATGATTTGTGTACTATATGTGCATGTTATGTATTCTGTGAGTTAGTTATTCATTCACAAATGTGAATGCGTTATGGACCATCACTGGACAGTCCTTGCCACCCGAAAGCCTCAGCTGAAAACTGTGTCGAGGTTTTGATGTATGGTATGGTCCTATTTTCCTTTTCATGCCAAATCATGTCCAAATCACACTGAAGTATAAAAAAAGATGACTAACTCAATTAAGTTACTTGAAAATGATTTGTACAGCATTCTCATATACAGTTGAAGTCGGAAGTTCACATACACTTAGGTTGGAGTCATTAAAACTTGTTTTTCAACCACTCCACAAATGTCCAAACTATAGTTTTGGCAAGTCGGTTAGGACATCTACTTTGTGCATTACACAAGTAATTTTTTCCAACAATTGTTTACAGAAAGGTTATTTCACTTATAATTCACTCTTTCGCAAACTCAGTGGGTCAGAAGTTTACATACACTAAGTTGACTGTGCCTTTAAACAGCTCGGAAAATTCCAGAAAATTATGTCATGGCTTTAGAAGCTTCTGATAGGGTAATTTACATAATTTGAGTCAATTGGAGTTGTACCTGTGGATGTATTTCAAGGCCTACCTTCAAACTCAGTGCATCTTTGCTTGACATCATGGGAAAATCAAAAGAAATCAGCCAAGACCTCAGAAACTAAATGTAGACCTCCACAAGTCTGGTTCATCCTTGTGAGCAATTTCCAAACGCCTGAAGGTACCACGTTCATCTGTACAAACAATAGTACGCAAGTATAAACACCATGGGACCACACAGTCGTCACACCGCTCAGGAAGGAGACGCATTCTGTCTCATAGAGATGAATGTACGTTGGTGCGAAAAGTGAAAATCAATCCCAGAACAATGGCAAAGGACCTTGTGAAGATGCTGGAGGAAACAGGTACAAAACTATCTATTTCCACAGTAAAACGAGTCCTATAACGACATAACCTGAAAGGCTGCTCAGCAAGGAAGAAGCCACTGCTCTAAAACTGCCATAAAAAAGCCAGTCTATTGTTTGCAACTGCACATGGAAACAAAGATCCTACTTTTTGGAGAAATGTCTTCTGGTCTGATGAAACAAAAATAGAACTGTTTGGCTATAATGACCCTCGTTATGTTTGGAGGAAAAGGGGGAGGCCTGCAAGCCGAAGAACACAATCCGAACCATAAAGCAAGGGGGTGGCAGGATCATGTTGTGGGGGTGTTTTGGTCTGGAAGTTAAAGCTTGGTCGCAAATGGGACTTCCAAATGAACAGTGACCCCAAGCATACTTCCAAAGTTGCGGCAAAATGGCTTAAGGACAACAAAGTCAAGGTATTGGAGTGGCCATCACAAAGCCCTGACCTCAATCCTGTAGACGATTTGTGGGCATAACTGAAAAAGCATGTGTGAGCAAGGAGGAATGGGCCAAAATTCACCCAACTTATTGTGGAATGCTTGTGCAAGGTACCCTAAATGTTTGACCCAAGTTAAACAATTTAAAGGCAATGCTACCAAATACTAATTGAGTGTATGTAAACTTCTGACCCACTGGGAATGTGATGAAATAAATAAAAGCTGAAATCAATCATTCTCTCTACTATTATTCTGACATTTCACATTTTTAAAATAAAGTGGTGATCCTAACTGAACTAAGACAGGACATTTGTACTCGGATTAAATGTCAGGAATTGTGAAAAACTGAGCTGAAATGTATGTGTAAACTATGTAAACTTCTGACTTCAACTGTAGGTATTCCTCTTATCTAGGTGGGTGAGGGCAGTGTGGAGTGCAATTGAGATTGCGTTGTCTAAGGATATGTTGGGGCGGTATGCAAATTGAAGTGGGTCTTGAGTGTCTGGGAGGATAGAGTTGCGTGCCATAACCAGCCTTTCAAAGCACTTAATGATTACAGATGTGAGTGCTACAGGGCAGTAGACATTGTGGCATGAAGCATTGGAGATCTTGGGAACAGGAATAATGGTATTCATCTTAAGACGTGGGGATTAAAGACTGGGACAAGGAGAGGGTGAAAATAACCGTGAATGTGCCTTCCAGTTGATCTGCACATGCTCTGAGAATGCGCCCTGGAATACCGTCCAGCCCTGCTGCCGTGCAAGTAGCACCAGTCCTCTGGGTCGTTAGGTTCCCTCACGCACGTTACGGTGTTGTATTGTCGAAGTGTGCATAAAATATATGTCTGGTAGAGAGGCATCGTTGGGCTGATTGTGGCTGGGTCTTCCTTTGTATTCCGTAATGGACTGTAGCCCCTGCCACACATGGCGGGCGTCAGGGCCTGTGTAGCATGATTCCGCCTTACTCCTATATTGTCCTTTTGTTCGTTGGATGACTCTGAGGTTGTTGTCGGACTTATTGTTGCTGTCCTCTATTGGAGCCTCAGGTTTGTCTGTGATAACCCTGTAGGCGGTAGCCCTGTCCTTTAGTTTAGCGCCAACATCTGTGTTAACCCGAGGATTTTGATTGGGGAAGCAGCGAACTTTCACTGTGGGGACAATGCAAAGCCAGGCAAAGCATTCCTGTAGCATAATCTCCGATTCTGATGGTCATTTCTCAACGGGGCGAGTCACAGGTATTTCCTGTTTGAGCTTCTCCTTGTATACAGTAAGCAGGAGTACCAAGTCATGATCTGATTTGCCGAATAGCGGACAAGGGAGGGCCTTGTATGCTTGCTGTGGGTAGAGTGCGTGTGTGTGTGTGTGTGTGTACACATTTTTGTTAATCATTTCAGTCAGTACTCATTTCAGTTAGGGTTTAGCAGTAAATAACCTGAGTATTTGTTTTCTCCTCCTCAGCCGTCTATGAGCAGTCATGTGAAGTGTACAAACAGAAGGGCAATACAACAGGGCTGTATTACATAGACGTGGATGGAAGCGGCCTGATCAAGCCACAGCTGATTTACTGCAACATGACAGGTAAGCCACACACACACACACACATCAAACACTCCCACAAGGTGTGGGGGCCCATGGGCTATATCAACTCAGCAAAAAAATAAACGTCTGTGTAAATAAACTGTGCTTATTTTCAGCGAACTTAACATGTGTAAGTATTTGTATGAACATAAGATTCAACAACTGAGACATAAACTGAACAAGTTCCAGACATGTGACTAACAGAAATGGAATAATGTGTCCCTAAAAAATGGGGGTCCAAATCAAAAGTAACAGTCAGTATCTGGTGTGGCCACCAGCTGCATTAAGTACTGCAGTGCATCTCCTCCTCATGGACTGCACCAGATTTGCCAGTTCTTGCTGTGAGATGTTACCCCAGTCTTCCACCAAGGCACCTGCAAGTTCCCGGACATTTCTGGGGGGAATAGCCCTAGCCCTCACCCTCCGATCCAACAGATTCCAGACGTGCTCAATGGGATTGAGATCCGGACTATTCGCTGGCCATGGCAGCACTGATATTCCTGTCTTGCAGGAAATCATGCAGGGAATGAGCATTATGGCTGTGGGCATTGTCATGCTGGAGGGTCATGCCAGGATGAGCCTGCAGGAAGGGTATCACATGAGGGAGGAGGATGTCTTCCCTGTAATGCACAGCGTTGAGATTGCCTGCAATGACAACAAGCTCAGTCCGATAATGCTGTGACACACCGCCCTAGACCATGACGGACCCTCCACCTCCAAATCGATCACGCTGTAGAGTACAGGCCTCGGTGTATCTGTCATTCCTTTGACAATAAACGCGAATCCAACCATCATCCCTGGTGAGACAAAACTGCAACTCGTCAGTGAAGAGCACTTTTTTTCAGTACTGTCTGGTCCAACGACGGTGGGTTTGTGCCCATAGGCGACGGTGTTGCCGGTGATGTCTGGTGAGGACCTGCCTTGCAACAGGCCTACACGTCCTCAGTCCAGCCTCTCTCAGCCTATTGCGGACAGTCTGAGCACTGATGGAGGAATTGTGCGTTCCTGGTGTAACTCGGGAAGTTGTTGTTGCCATCCTTTTTTGCCATCCTGTCTCGCAGGTGTGATGTTCAGATGTACCAATCCTGTGCAGGTGTTGTTACACGTGGTCTGTCACTACGAGGACGATCAGCTGTCCGTCCTGTCTCCCTGTAGCTCTGTCTTAGGCGTCTCACAGTATGAACATTGTAATTTATTGCCCTGGCAACAGTCCTCATGCCTCCTTGCAGCATTCCTAAGGCACATTCACGTAGATGAGCAGGGACCCTGGTCATCTTTCTTTTGTGGCTTCTTTTAGTGTCCTAAGTTTTCATAACTGACCTTAATTGCCTACTGTCTGTAAGCTGTTAGTGTCTTAACGACCGTTCCACAAGTGCAAATCACATTGCTATTAAGTATGACAAAAGTATTGTCATACTTAATCATATATTTTATACAACATTTAGATGCAATCCTGACAACTAGAATGTGTACACCCTCAGAGATACAGTTATTTAGTTATACCATCCTTAATGATATCACAAAATAATAAACACTTTGACAGGATTGTTCTTTATCCCCACTGACCATTTCCCACATTCTTTATGTTAGAAATATTGTTTCATTATCAACTTTTGGATGTTGGAGTTTTGGTGGCAGTCTAACAAAGGATGTTCACACACACTTCAGAGCTAATTAAACCACTGGATTACGAGCTACAGTAGGGTTTCCATGCACACATTATGACCACTGCATGATTAGTTAGGGTTTCCCTGCATACATTACCTTTCTCCATACATTAGTACATTGCATACATAACCACTGGCAGCACCGTGACTGTTCTTTTAGTTTCTACCATTGCCTAATGTATACAGATGTTGGATCTTAATTTGAGCCAGTTTGCTAGCAGGAAAATAATCCTACAGCAACAGGAAATTTGAATTATTCTGTGGATTATAATTAATGACATTTTTGTATGGGTTGATACATACAAATCAAGTCTGAAATTGGAAATTACAAAATTCTGAAACCCTTTTTAAACCTCAAATACACTATATATAGACTGCTCGAAAAAATAAAGGGAACACTAAAATAACATATCCTAGATCTGAATGAATGAAATATTCTTATTAAATACTTTTTTCTTTACATAGTTGAATGTGCTGACAACAAAATCACACAAAAATTATCAATGGAAATCAAATTTATCAACCCATGGAGGTCTGGATTTGGAGTCACACTCAAAATTAAAGTGGAAAACCACACTACAGGCTGATCCAACTTTGATGTAAAGTTTTAAAATGAGTCAAAATTAGGCTCAGTAGTGTGTGTGGCCTCCACGTGCCTGTATGACCTCCCTGCAACACCTGGGCATGCTCCTGATGAGGTGGCGGATGGTCTCCTGAGGGATCTCCTCCCAGACCTGGACTAAAGCATCCGCCAATTCCTGGACAGTCTGTGGATGGAGCGAGACATGATGTCCCAGATGTGCTCAATTGGATTCAGGTCTGGGGAACGGGCGGGCCAGCCCATAGCATCAATGCCTTCCTCTTGCAGGAACTGCTGACACACTCCAGCCACATGAGGCCTAGCATTGTCTTGCATTAGGAGGAACCCAGGGCCAACCGCACCAGCATATGGTCTCACAAGGGGTCTGAGGATCTCATCTCGGTACCTAATGGCAGTCAGGCTACCTCTGGCGAGCACATGGAGGGCTGTGAGGCCCCCCAAAGAAATGCCACCCCACACCATGACTGACCCACTGGCAAACCGGTCATGCTGGAGGATGTTGCAAACAGCAGAACATTCTCCAAGGCGTCTCCAGACTCTGTCACGTCTGTCACATGTGCTCAGTGTGAACATGCTTTCATCTGTGAAGAGCACAGGGCGCCAGTGGCGAATTTGCCAATCTTGGTGTTCTCTGGAAAATGCCAAACGTCCTGCACGGTGTTGGGCTGTAAAGCACAACCCCCACCTGTGGACGTTGGGCCCTCATACCACCCTCATGGAGTCTGTTTCTGACCGTTTGAGCAGACACATGCACATTTGAAGCATAGGAACTGAGAAGTGGTCTGTGGTCACCACCTGCAGAACCACTCCTTTATTGGGGGTGTCTTGCTAATTGCCTATAATTTCCACCTGTCTATTCCATTTGCACAACAGCATGTGAAATTTATTGTCAATCAGTGTTGCTTCCTAAGTGGACAGTTTGATTTCACAGAAGTGTGATTGACTTGGAGTTGCATTGTGTTGTTTAAGTGTTCCCTTTATTTTTTTGAGCAGTGTACAACACTATGTGGACACCCCTTCAAATCAGTGGATTTGACTATTTCAGCCACACCCATTGCTGACAGGTGGATACATTGGAGCACACAGCCACGCAATCTCCATAGACAAACATTGGCAGTAGAATAGCCTTACTGAAGAGAAGAACTTGACTTCACAGTGCCCAAACCTCAACCCCATCGAACACCTTTGGGGTGAATTGCAACGCCGACTGCTAGACTGGCCTAATCGGCCAACATCAGTTCCCGACCACAGTACTGCTAGTGGCTGAATGGAAGCAAGTCCCCGCAGCAATGTTCCAACATCTAGTACAACGCCTTCCCAGAAGAGTGTAGGCTGTTATAGCAGCAAAGTGGGGTACAACTAAATGGCTACCTACACTGGCGTATGGTACTGGCTTATTGCCCCCCCAGTGGCGCTTTAGCTATCTCTCTCACTGACGGAAAGAGATCGACACGTTTAGGGTGCAGTTGATGGCTCTCAGTAAGTAACTGAGCTGTGAGCTGTAGCTTCAGAGGGTGCGTGCCTGCCTTCCCTACAGGACACCTACACCAGGTGTTGCAGGAAGGCCAAAAAGATCATCAGGGACCCCAGTCACCCAAGTCATGCTCTGTTCTCCTCGTTTCAATCACTGAGACGCGGGCAGTACAGGAGCATCATGGCAAAAACTTGAAGACAGGCCAATAGTTTCTACCCTCAGACCATCACGCTACTACCCCGAGTTAAAACGTTTGGGAACCCCTGACTTACCTTACCTGCTGCTCCTCCTAGGGACATCCTTCACCCCCCCACAGACTTTTACTCTGCCCCCACCCCAATTACATTAATCACTGAAGAAGGTGTCAATATGTATAGTTTTGATTTATTTTCTTAAATTGTTATTGTTTTTATTTCACTTGGTCCCCACACCCCCTCAATGGTCATGCTGCTACCCCTATGGTAATTCCCCCCCACACCCCTCAACAGTCTTTAATTTGCCTCCACCCCAATGGACATTTATTCATTCATCCCTGCTACAGTTGTTATGATGTATGTATAAAGGCCTATTTCTATTGTTGTTTTTTTATGACTATTTTCATTATTTTATTTCACTTAGTCCTGCATGTTGTACCCTGCAATCACACCTACAACCACTTCCATGTGACTATTAAACACTCTGAAACGGAATCTGAATCTTTGGGTGGGATCCCAGATCATCTGACAGAATTCCTATCCTTCAGAGCTGGCATCAGCAGCTATCGGAATCATCTCATCTTCCCACCCACCCCATCCCTATTTTTCAGAGTGTCTTTGTTATCATTAATATTTGCATAATGATGTAAAATGATCTTAGGGGTTCCCCTCCATTTCTCTCTCTCTCTCTCTATTCTCCTCCAGATGAAACGTGGATGGTGATCCAACACAATAACACGGAGCTAACCAAATTAAAGGCCTCCTCTGGGATAAATCAGCATTTAGCCTATTTTAACTATTCGGCCGATGCGGAACAGCTCGGAGCCATAATTACTCAGGCGGAGCACTGCGAGCAGGAAGTCTTCTACCACTGTAGAAAGTCACGCCTCTTAAACACACCAGGTAAGCCCTTTTATTAACAGTATTGATCCCAGCCAGCCATAAAGGTCAGAATGATTAAAAAGCTGCTCACTCGGTCGGCTGTGAGTCGGTGCATGCGTCCCAAATGACTCCCTGTTCCTTATTTCCCTATCAGGGCCCATAGGTCTCTGGGCAAAAGTACTGCACTATATAGGAAACGGGGTGCCATTTGGGAGACACTCTGTGAAAGGGAGTGCTGCACGCCACACGCAGAGCTTAAGCAGACGTCACAATTTGATTATTATGCTCTTTGTTGCAAACTAATTTAGGTTTGGAGGGGAGATGTACTTTCTTTGAGTAATGTATGTAGGCCTAACGCCATTGTCTTGTGATAGAATATTCACCATTTCTGGAAATGCTACATGTTCATGCACTGAGTGAGTTAGTTTTTAGCCGATTTTGTTTTTGTTTTTTGTTGGTGTGTCATTGGTGTTTGCCATGTGGTATTCATTTGTAGTTTTGTCAACCTTGTAATTACTATTTTAGACCTGCAAATGAACATGAAACGAGGCAACGCACAGCTTCACAGAGTAATTGCTGTCCATTAGCTGTCTCGTTACTGTAGAGGCTGACTGAGAGAAGAGGAAAACGATGTCAAAGCTAAATAAATCATGCTGAAAAATGTCAAATGAAGAATAATGAGGGGAGCGTGATCAGACAAGAGTTGGGAGCCCTTTGGAGTCTATACTGCTTTTTTTGTGGAGGTCCGAAACTGGTGACTTAACCATTCTCTATCAAACACTCTCGCTCTCCTCTTGTTCCAGTCTTTTTGTGGAAAGTGCATCTGTTATATGTCATCAGTGTTGTCATTGCAAATAGCACTTATTGGTCTCTAGGTAAAACACACCTTGTTCGATCTGTTTAGAAGACATTTACCTTGAGCTTAATGTTTTTACATTAGAGCCCAACGAGTTTTGGAGTCTGTAGGGTTTTTGAATAAGTGTGTGTGTGTGTGTGTGTGGTGTGTGTGTGTGTGTGTGTTTGTGCCTCAGATGGATCTCCGTTCACTTGGTGGGTGGGACGTACAGACGAGCCCCAGACGTACTGGGGCGGGGCAGTACCAGGGAGCCAGCAGTGTGGCTGCGGTCTTCAGGGTAACTGCATCGACTCAGACCACTACTGCAATTGTGACGCTGACCGCAAAGAATGGTACAATACCATCACCAATTACGACTCTCATTCTGTATATTTTTCCATTGTTCCTTCGCTCTCTCTTTTTTCCTCATTCTTTCCCTATCTTCTTCTCTCTCGCACACTTTGTTTATTTCTTCTTCTGAATGGCAATCACCACTACTCCTCAGCTCCTTTACCTCATCCTGTCCTATGTATTTTCCTCCCTTACCCTCTTTCCTATATACTGTTTTTGGTTCCTTATATGTGTTTGGTACTCTATATGAACTCTACTGACTGAGATTCTCCATTCAATATTTAATCTTATTCAGAAAGGGCCTTGTTCTCTTGCCGGGCATTTATATTTTTAGATATAATTATAGTGTTATAAGCCTGCAAGAACTCAAACAGCATCTGAAAGTAAAAATGAACATAATCTGGATGATGTTTGTTAGTATTTGCACAATTTCCTTTTCTATTTCCTATTCTAAAGTTGTTATGGACTGCAGACATGGGTTCAAATCAGTGGAGGCTGGTGAGGGGAGGACGGCTCATAATAATGGCTGGAACGAAGCAAATGGAATGGCATCAAACACGTGGTTTCCATGTGTAGCTTAGTATTTGATACCATTTGACTCTTTTCGCTCCAGCCATAACCACAAGCCCGCCGTTTTCTTTCAAATACTTTGAGTGCTTGATTGAGCCTGCCTGGTGGTGCTAGATGTGCTAGGTTTGCACTTTTGGGACTATTTCATTGGTTCTCATAAACCAGGTCAATCAGTTGCATCTAAAGTATACTAAGAAAAATATAAACGCAACATGTAAAGTATTGGTCTCGTGCTTCATGACGTGAAATAAACGATCCCAGAAATGTTCCATACACACAAAAAGCTTATTTCTCTCAAATATTGTGCATATTTGCTAGGCATATCAAGAAGCTGATTAAACAGCATAATCATTACAAAGGTGCGCCTTGTGTTGGGGACAATAAAAGGCCACTCTAAAATGTGCAGTTTTGTCACACAACACAATGCCACATGTGTCTGCAGTTTTGAGTGAGCATGCAATTGGCATGCTGACTACAGGAATGTTTACCAGAGCTGTTGCCCAAGAATTGAATGTTCATTTCTCTGCCATAAGCCGCTTCTAATGTCATTTTAGAGAATTTGTCAGTGTAACCACGCCAGCCCAGGACCTCCCTATCCGGCTTCTTCACCGGCGGGATGGTCTGAGACAAGGCACTCGGACAGCTGATTACACTGTAGGTTTGCACAACCGAAATATTTCTGCACAAACTGTCAGAAACCGTCTCAGGGAAGCTCATCTTCATTCTCGTCATCCTCACCAGGGTCTTGACCTGACTGCAGTTTGGCGTCGTAACCGATTATAGAAGACAAATGCTCAACTTTGATGGCCACTGGCACACTGGAGAAGTGTGCTCTTCATGAATGAATCCCGGTTTCAACTGTACCATGTAGATGGTAGACAACGTGTATGGCGTCGTGTGGGCGAGCGGTTTGCTGATGTCAACGTTGTGAACAGAGTGCCCCATGGTGGCGGTGGGATTATGGTAAGGGCAGGCATAAACTACAGACAACGAACATAAATGGCATTTTATCGATGGCAATTTGAATGCACAGAGATACCGTGACAAGATCCTGAGGACCATTGTTGGGCCATCACCTCATGTTTCAGAATGATAATGCACAGCCCTATGTCACAAGGCTCTGCACACAATTCCTGGAAGCTGAACATTTCAGCATGCTCACCAGACGTCACCCATTGAGCATGTTTGGGATGCTCTGAATCGACATATACGACAGCGTGTTCCAGTTCCAGCCAATATCCAGCAACTTCGCACAGCTATTGAAGAGGAGGCACAGGCAACAGTCAACAGCCTGATCAACTCTATGCAAAGGAGATGTGTCTCCTGAGGCAAATCGTGATCACACCAGATATTGACTGGTATTCTGATCCACGCCCCTACTTTTTTTTTTAAAGGTATCTGTGACCAACAGATGCATATCTGTATTCCCAGTCATGTGAAATCCATAGATTACGGCCTAATTTATTCATTTCAATTGACTGATTTCTTTATATGAACTGTAAAATCTTTGAAATTGTTGCATTTTGTGTTTATATTTTTGTTCAGTGTATTTAAAAGATACGAGATACAAGTACTATTTGAACACAGGTCTGATGGACTAAACATTTTATTTTTTACGTTGTACGTTGTTACTATGTTGTTATAACGCATACCACCTCTCTTATTTCGCAAGTTTACGTTTATTGTGCTGGAGGGTGAACTTAGCGATTTCCCCTTAGATAGGCCAGCTGCAAAGTTGAAATTGCCTATATTGTAAAAATGAAGGAAAACAAAAATGTGGTTAGTTTTAGGGTTAGCAATGTGGGTATGGTTAGGTTTAAAATCAGATTTTACGACTTTGTGGTTGTCAGCTAGTGACCACTCTACCAGCAGAACAAGATTCATGATGAAAAACGCTAACCTGCCCTGATTTCCAACAGGGCTGCTGACTCTGGCCTGCTCATCCATAAGGAGAATCTACCAGTCAGATGGGTGGTGGTGGGGGATATACAGAGGCCTGAATCAGAGGCAGCCTATAGAGTCAGCCCACTTAGATGTCATGGCGACAGTAAGTACCAAGTGATAAAATAGTAAAGATAGTCACACACTCTATCTATACTCCCAATGATTTATTGGACAGCACTAACATTTTGGCCCACAGTGCCTTCCTGTGTGTGGGTTAGTTAGTAAATATAATATCAATCAGTCATTTTACTGTATCAGTCTATTATTTACTCCATTACTGACCCTCCCCAGATACATTGACTGGGTCATACTGAATACTGTATGCTTGCTTTTGATATGTCAGTTATCAGTTCATCTATCCGTCCATTATGTCCTATATGGAAATGGAGTATGTGCAGTACACACAGGCTGTGATTCAAACGAATGCAGAGAAACGACCCTGCGCATAGCAATAGACTACCAGCTGCTTTACTCTGAGTTCTCAGCTCAGTCATTCGTTCCACACCTGTTTGATGGTAGTGCGACATTCTCATCCTCTCGCACTCTGGTTATGCACGTCGTCTAATTATGTGTAGGGAAATACACACACATTAGCAGAATTGTAACAAAAACAATAATGTTCTCTCTTCTATGTTGTTATGCTGATGGCAGTAGGTAGTCGTTGTTGTTAATCACGCAATAATGAAATAATCCCCATCTCTTTGTTATTCCTAATTGCAGCCTTGGTTACCTACAAATATTACTCTTAGTAAATTAGATGTAAATGGGGGAAACGATGGTGGAATATTATTAAGACTAATTAGTAGAAACGGTTGGCTTGTTTATGTGCCTGACAGTCTCAATGGCTCATTGTAATGGACTGAGTTGGGGACAGTATACTCTTATTTAATTCTCAGTCTATTTAGACCCTTTTTGCAATTAGCAACCTTTTGCTCAAGGATTGGTGCATACAATATGTACAACAGCATAGAAGACAACAACAAAAAACATAACTGTATAAAAGTATAAACAGTATACATTTAATTAATATATATTATTTGCCTCATTTTTTTTATTTTTAGAGAACTTCTGGAACGCAGCGTTCTTCAACAAAGAGACATCGTACCTGCACTTCCCCACGTTCCACGGAGAGCTCAGTGCAGACATCTCCTTCCTGTTCAAAACCACTGCCTCTTCAGGGGTCTTCCTGGAAAACCTGGGCATTAAAGACTTCATACGGGTTGAACTCAGCTGTAAGTAAAGTGAATGATACCACCGTGGAGAGAATGCTTGACTCTATGGTTCATGATCAAGTGTTTCGGTGCAGGGTTCAAAAAGGCATATAGACTGGGAAAGGAGAAGCTGCACTCACTAAAATTCACTGAACTTCTGCGGAGAGACCATGGCATTCATCTTGAATGTAATAGGTCCTGAATTTGGCTTACAATTGCTTGAGTGCAATACACATCTTCCAAAGGTGTCAGGCACAAGTTAGCTTGAATGCAATAAGGCCTTAACATCTTTGAATGGTGTTAGCTTGATTTAGTTTGAATGCAATGCACATCCTCTTCGACCATATGATGTTAGAAAATGATTCAGCTCGAATGCAATACACATCTCCGAATAGTCTTATAACATTATTTGGCTTGAATGCATCCCATCATCTTTCTTCGTGGCATTGAACATGATTTGGCTTATTAGGTCAGCTCATTGTCAGAGATATTTGCAGTTGCAGAGATTGTAAAGCTCTAATAACTCTGAACGGTGCTTTCTATTGGTCTATTTGTGAAGCAGCGGTAAAGCGTGAAACTCCTTTTCTGAGACGACATATGATAGAGAGAGTCGGCGGCGCTACACAGACATCATGAGCATACTCTCCTTGGGGAAATTATGGGACTGCCATTGTTAAAGCGAAGCACAGACATTGGAGCTGATATACTTCATTTATGTTGACTCTTGTTTAGATAGAACTGCATTGTTATGGGTCCGGAGTAAGAAGTTTTGTCTCTAAATGATGGTCTGGCGCTGTGACTGTTATTGTTTCATATGCCTTCTCCTGGTCCCATGACAACTAATCCCCACTCTGGTAGAATCCCCATGAGCCTTTGCAATTGGAGGATGCCGACTTAGGAGGGAAGAAGCCTTTTCTATTCTGTATTGTCAGGACAGATTTTTTTGGACATCTGTAGGGGAATGTTAACACTGTTGTCGGGGTGCTAGATGTTATTGTCTATAGAGACAATAGCCAGGGGTGATGGATGGGAGTCCTGCATAGAGAGACCTTCCAGGGTGCAGAGGTATGTTCCTGCTGTAATGACCCATTCTACAGATGTAGGATCTTAATTTGAGCCAGTTTTCTACAGCAGAATAATTATCCCGCAGAAAATGTGAATTATTATGTGGATTATAATTAATGTGGATTATTCATACATTCTTCGTAAATGAAAATCAAGCCTGAAATTTCAATATGGCACTTAAACTTCAGAAGCCTTTTTAAACCTCAAATACACTACAAGTTTTACATGTCCTGCATTGCATGATTGTTTTCCTGCGACAGGGTGATCAAATTACGATCCTATATCTGTACACATCACTGACATCACAGAGCTTGATTAAAGCCCCTGAATCCCACCATACTGAATTACTGGGGACACGGCATGACATGTACCTATTGTACAGAGAGACGTGTCTATTGTTGTGAGGTCACAGCCATACGATGTTATCGATTGAGCATCCATGTAGACTAGTAACGGTTGCACAGCTGACTCTTCAGGCTTAATCAAAGTATATCCTATGGAAATAGAACAATTTACATTCACCCCCTAATTTATTGAACTGTGAATGTGGATGCTATTTTTTAACCTTACCATTGCCGTCACATTCCCTCAGACAAGGTGTGTGCTTGTGGGTGCGTTGGCATTGGTGTGTGTCTGTCTTCTTAAGAGGCAGAAGGGGAAGCTAGCTGTGCAGTGAATACTAAAGAGATCAGAATAGATGATTAGCTTTTTCACCGAGTTTTTGTCGCCGCCATGCAGACCAGAGAAGTGTTTGATGACACTCTGGCCCTGGCCTCAGCTTCCTATGCACAGTGGTGTGTGTGTGTGTGTGTGTGTGTGTGTGTGTGTGTGTGTGTGTGTGTGTGTGTGTGTGTGTGTGTGCATGCGCGTTTGTGTGCTGCCCTGAGCTCTTCCAAAATCCTATTCATTAACATGATCCATTCAGATAAGATCCCATCATCCTACAGATGGGCAGGCAGGAGGAGCATCAATTACACCGCCCTGTATGAACATATGCGCTGAATGAATGAAAAATGCCTGACAAATGTTTTCAAGGGGGGAAAAAGACAGATAGCTACTGCATAGTGGAGCCAACTGCCAGGTCAGCAATGGATGTTTTTGTTGTAAATGATGATTTGGATGTGCGTGTTGTACACAAAATCAGGAACACCTGCTCTTTCCATGACTGACCAGGTGAATCCAGGTGAAAGCTATGATCCCTTATTGATGTCACGTGAACTCCACTTCAATCAGTGTAGATGAAGGGGAAGGAGATTGACACATGGATTGTGTATGTGTGCCATTCAGAGGGTGAATGGGCAAGACAAAAGATTTGTGTGGCTTTGAACAGGGTATGATAGTAGGTGCCAGACGCACCGGTTTAAGTGTGTCAAGAACTGTAGCGCTGCTGGGTATTTTACGCTCAATAGTTTTCGGTGTGTATCAAGAATGGTCCACTACCCAAAGAACATCCAACCATCTTGAGACAACTGTGGGAATTATCGGAGTCAACATGGGTCATCATCCCTGTGGAATGCTTTCGACACCTTGTAGTCCATGCTCCGATAAATTGAGGATGTTCTGAGGACATGTCCCTAATGTTTTGTACACTCAGTGTATACATGTGGTGATAGATCTCGGGGAGAGTAGAACTGGAACACAATGTCGTAAGGCCACTTTGTACTGGTATTGGCATGACAACACCTAATATTTCTTTATTCTGTTGATACTCAAGGTCAAAGCAACCACCACATTCAATCAACAATGCTTCACAGAAAAGTGAAATAAAAGAAAGTCATATGATTTTGTCTGAGCAGTGAAAGTTATTATGTTGTCAGGTTTCGCTCGCAGGGGCCAGATGAGGATTTTTATAGACATCGGAAATAAAATGTCCGGAAAATATTGAGATGTCCAGGGGGTTTAATTCTGGTGTCATTTGATAGTTATTTGGCTGTAAAAAACTCTGCTACTACTCTCTGCTAGTGGGATATTTAACCACCCATCCAAATGCTACTCATCTGGTGTGTCTGACCATCTCTCCTTCTCTCCCCCATCCTCCTCTCTCCATCCCTCCCACAGCTCCGATGGAGGTCGTCTTCTCGTTTGACGTGGGCAATGGCCCCTTTGAGGTGCGTGTGGAGACGGGCGGCATGGCGCTAAACGACGACAGGTGGCACCGCGTTCGAGCGGAGCGGAACGTGAAAGAGGCTTCACTGTGTGTGGACTCTTTCCCGGGCACCACACAGAAGGCCCCCGCCGACGGTCACATCCATCTGCAACTCAACAGCCAATTATTTGTAGGTAGGAAAATCCAGCTGCTTCAGGCTGCTACATCTCCCTCATTGGAGGAACGGAAAAACACCAGACCTGGGTTCAAATGCTATTCAAAATGTTTCAAATACTTTGAGTGTTTGCTCTCGCCTAAATCTCTCGTGGACAGACTATGTAAACATAAATGGTACTGTGTATTTGTCATGATACAATGGAATGCGTGAGATAACGAGCAGCATTAGTTCCAGTGCTTTTGACAAATCACGATTTCGCAGATGTTAGTATCTTTGAATTCCGGAAGAGGAAGGGACATTTGGCTCATAGACTTACCCGTAACTTGAAAAAAATACTGAGGGTGGAGCTCTTCGTCCCAGTTCAGATCCTCCTTCTCTCTCTTCTCTTAACATGTATGGATCCAGAACTTAACCGAGATTATCTTTAGCCTGCCCTGGGAGTGCCAGATAGGTGGGGTTTACAGTTTTGAGGCTATTCTATTGGTCCATTAAACCAGGCAAGCTAAATCAAGCACATACAGTTCGGAAAGTATTCAGACCCCCTCACTTTTTCCACATTTTGTTACAGCTTTATTCAAAAATGAAATTGTTTTTTCCCCTCATCAATCTACACACAATACCCCATAATGACAAAGCAAAAACTTTCTTTTTTACTTTTACAATTTAATGAAAATAATTCAGACCCAGTATTTTGTTGAAGCACCTTTGCGATTACAGCCTTGAGTCTTCTTGAGTATGACGCTAACAAGCTTGGCACACCTGTATTTGTGGAGTTTCTCCCATTTTTCTCTGCAGATCCTCTTAAGCTCTCTCAGGTTGGATGGGGAGTGTCGCTGCACAGCTATTGTCAGGTCTTTCCAGAGATGTTCGATCAGGTTCAAGTCCAGGCTCTGGCTGGGCCACTCAAGGACATTCAGAGACATGTCCCGAAGCCACTCCTGTGTTGTCTTGGCTGTGTGCTTAGGGTCATTGTCCTTTTGGAAGTTGAGGTCCTGAGTCTGAGGTCCTGAGTGCTCTGGAGCACGTTTTCATCAAGGATCTCTCTGTACTTTGCTCCGTTAATCTTTTCCTCGATCCTGACTAGTCTCCCAGTCCCTCCACCTGAAAAACATCCCCACAGCATAATGCTGCCACCATCATGCTTCACCGTAGTGATGGTGCCAGGTTTACTCCAGACGTGACACTTGGCATTCAGGCCAAGGTGTTCAGTCTTGTTTTCATCATACCAGAGAATCTTGTTTCTCATGGTCTGAGAGTCCTTTAGGTGCCTTTTGGCAAACTCCAAGCGGGCTATCATGTGCTTGTTACTGAGGAGTGGCTTCTGTCTGGCCACTCTACCATAAAGGCCTGATTTGTGGAGTGCTGGTAGGCTCTCCCATCTCCACAGAGGAACTCTGGAATTGTGTCAGAGAGACCATCGGTTCTTGGTCACTTCCCTGTCTTGGTGGTTCCAAACTTCTTCCATTTAAGACTGATAGAAGCCACTGAGTTCTTGGGCACCTTCAATGCTTCAGACATTTGTTGGTACCCTTCCCCAGATCTGTGCCTCAACACAATCCTCTCGGAGCTGTACGGACAATTTCTTCCACCTCATGGTTTTTGCTCTGACATGCACTGTCAACAGTGGGACCTTATATAGACACGTGTGTGTCTTTCCAAAAGATTGTCCACTCAATTGAATTTACCACAGGTGGACTCCAATCAACTTGTAGAAACATTTCAAGGATGATCAATGGAAACTATATTTTGAGTCTCATAGCAAAGGGTCTGAATATTTATGTAAACAAGGAATTTGTTAGCTACATTTTCTAAACTTGTTTTTGCTTTGCCATTATGCGGTATTGTGTGTAGATTGTAGAAGAATCAAGAATCAATTGTTGAGTAAGGCTGTAACGTATTAAAATGTGGAATAAGTGTGGAAAAAAGTCAAAGGGTCTGAATACTTTCTGAATGCACTGTATACAAGTATTTGAAATTATTTCAAATATAATTTGAATCCTGGTTCTACCAGAGAAAAATAATACCTTCCTAATATTGAGTTTGTCGGGGCATGGACTCTACAAGGTGTTGAAAGCATTCCACAGAGATGCTGGCCCATGTTTACTCCAATGCTTCCCACAGTTGGCTGGATGTCCTTTGGATGGTGGACCATTCTTGATACACACGGAGCATGAGAAACCCAGCAGTGTTGCAGTTCTTAACACCAACCGATTCGCCTGGCACCTTCTACCATACCCTATTCAAAGGCACTTAAATCTTTGGTCTTGCCCATTCACCCTCCGAATGGCACACATACACAATACCTGTCTCAATTGTCTCAAGGTTTAAAAATCCTTCTCTAACGTGTCTCCTCTCCTCCCCTTCATCTACACTGATTGAAGTGTATTTAACAAGAGACATCAATAAGAGATCATTGCTTTCACCTGGATTCACCTGGTCTGTCTTTGCAATGGAGAGAGCAGGTGTTCACAATGTTTTCTACACTCTGTGTTAATGCCTCAGTCAGAGCTACTAGCCTTTCCACATCCTCCAGCCTTACCCACACTTAGAATCAAAGGGAGGGGACGTCT